>NC_132780.1:63896830-64199861 GCF_048418805.1 Vulpes vulpes
TACTTAATCTATTTCATAATCATAATAATCATCATCCATGTTGATTCTGAGGCTGGAGTGTTCTTCTGGTTTTGATTTCTTTTTGGACTCTTTGTTTTTCTCTGTCAGATGTAAATGATGCTCACATTGCCTCATGATCTTCTTGGAGGACATCCAGCTCTCCCCTTGCCGTTCAGCTGGTGCAGCACATTGTCCTCCCCTCACATCCGTGCCCTTGGCCTTCAGGATCTCCCTCGCTCTTATGAGACTGCAGGTGCAATTCCATGGATTTCCATCCAGATACAGATGTCTGAGGCGAGGCAAACCCTCCAAGACCTTGAGGTCTAGGGCAGAAATCTTGTTGTTCCTAAGGTTTAGAACCTGAAGCTGCTTTAGATCCTTGAGCTCCCTCTCAGCAATATCCTGGATGGCATTGCCTTTTAGGTCCAGCCGGGCTAAGGTTCCTGGAAGCCTGCAAAAACATGGAAATAGGATGGGAGAGGAAGCCATGACCACCATCCCATATCTACTAAAGCAACTCACATTGAGCAGCACCAGCCTTTTCTGGTCCATTGTGTCCTGGCGGAAGCTAGAAAACAAGCTCCGTTTTGAAAAATTCAGTCCTATGTATATAGGTCTTTAACCTTTGGCAGAGGTCTTATTATCTAACCCTTGAGTTTCCCGGTTCCTAGCCAATAAAACTCTTCCATTTCTTTTCTTGTTAAATAGGATCATAAACAAATCGATGAGAAAAAAGTTGCGAACCTTTTACTTGGCAAAGGCCATGAATCCACAATTTATAAGAGAAGTCAAAGCATCGAATAAAAATGTGAAAGTGTGGTTCTTCATGAATATAAAGGGCAATGAAAAAATGATGCAATGTTTTATGTATGAAATTAGAGCATGGTTTTGGTTTTGAACTTTGAAATTTATTGCTGCTGAAGGTGTTGTGAGATAAGAACTTAACCTCTATTGGTGGGAGTGTAACTTGGTACCACTTTGGAAATAATTTGGTAACGTGTACCAAATTTGCCAAATATCAGACATGCCTTTCAACCTAGGAAATAGTAGAAGAATTAGAGAATTATTAACAAATATGTTTGTCACATATTGAGTTATATTTATGCCAGCAAAAAAAAAAGGATAGAGACTAATTTCCACTAATATAGAAATTAAGAGATAATAGACTATTTAGGTGACAATAAAAATAATATATTTAAACAATTTTTAAAATACTAATTCTATGAGAAAGCTTTCCTAACTATGGCATGAAAATCCAGAAGCTATAAAAGATCAATGAATCAACTACATTAGAAATAATTTTTAAAAGAAAGGGTATATGGTAAAAGACACGCAAAGTCAAAAGATAAAGGATAAACTGGGGAAAATATCTGCACTTTATAATCCAGACATAGAGCTAATTTCCCTAATATGTAAAGGACTCCTAAAAGGTGAGAAGAAAAAGTTTTAAAATGAGGCTGAAAAATGGGCAAAAGGCATGAATGGAAGTCCACATACACAAAAAAGCAAAGCCCTTACATCTTCAACCATATTCAGAATAGGGAAATGAAAAATAAAACCACACAGAGATGTCATTTCTCACCTACGAGATTGGAAAAAATCTTAATCCTTAGCATTCTGTGGTTAAAGCTGTAAAGAAACAGACATTCTCATACATAGCTTGGTAGGACACTAAAATGGCATAGCCCCTTTGGAGGAGGATTTAGCAAAGCCTAATGAGATAACTTGTGCATTTACCCGTCCACCGGGCAATCTCACTTCTAAGTATATACTCTGAAGATAAGACTTGACAGAGATAGAACAGCACATGTGCACTTGTTATGGTATTATTTCTAATAAAAGAGATTGGAAACAACACAGTACAACAGTAAAAAACTACTATGCCACCTTAACAAAAGAAAGGGGTTCATCCCTAAGAATTATCATAAAAGGATTTCCAGAAAGTATTGCTAAAGGGAAAAAAAAGCAAGAAGTAGAACAGAATGTATAGTACGTCAGTTTTTGTGTAAGAAGGAAATAAGAATACATGTCCATATATTTGCTTATATTGGGGAAAGATAAGATAACACGTTCACAAAACAAATAAGGTAAAACAAAATCGAGCCCTAAAATTGAACATATACAGAAACAAACATATCTAATTAATTAATCAAATGTTAATGTTAGTACATAATCACATAAAGGAAAAAAAAAGTACTCTGACTATATATCCTTAGTGGAATATCTAAGCCTTAGACACTAAGGACAAAAGGATCTGCAAGGAAATTTCTCTCAGCACATTTATTATTCATACTGCTGTTAGTAATGAAATTTTGAAGCCTTTTTAATGAATACTCTAAGATAAAAACAAACAAATAACTATATCCATATCATTAGAAACAAACCAATGGGTGCCTGGGTGGCTCAGCAGTTGAGCGTCTGCCTTTGGCCCAGGGCGTGATCCTGGAGACCCAGGGTCAAGTCCCGTGTCGGGCTCCCTGCGTCGGGCCTGCTTCTCCCTTGGCGTGTGCCTCTGCCTCTCTCTCTGTGTCTCTCATGAATAAATAAATAAAATCTTAAAAAAATAAAAGAAAAACAAACCAACAATTCATTGTAAAAGAAAAGATACAAATATAAAATAAGAAAAACCCTCTAATGTTCAATATGAATTGGATATGTTAATGTGAATTCATAACTTTAAAAAATATTTTTTCTAGTTCCACATACTAGAAGGATCTAGAAGAATATTACATCCTAATGGCAATCCTACTCCAATAGCATAAACACACTGAGCACTCAGCTCTTAATTTCAGAATTCCAATTTCCCCTTAAAAGAAGCAAGGCTTCTCAGAGAAATGACTGATTTTATGTCTGAGGCAAGGTAAGCTAGCACGTCTGAGCCAGAATGCAATAGCATGTTCAAAGATTAATGAAACATCTGTCAGGATGGCTGCTAGCGAAAATCCAGAAAATAGTAAGTGTTGATGAAGAGGTGGAGAAATTGGAGCCCTTGTGTGCTGTTGGGGGGGGGGGATGTAAAATGGTACAGTCGCTATGAAAAACAGAATGAGGATTCTTCCCCCAAAACTTAAAAATAGAATCACCACATAATCCAGCAATTCCACTTCTGGGTATATATATATATATATATATATATATATATATATATATATATATACAGAAGAACTGAAAGCATGATTGGTCCCAAAGAGGTATTTACATATTAAATAACGTTATACACTATACATTATATACATACACATTTATGAATTATTATATACGTTGTTCACCTATATTGAATTTACAATAGCTAAAATGTGAAAGCAATCTGAGTGTACATTGATGGATAAATGGATAAGCAAAATACAATATGTATACACAATGAAATAATTAGCCTTAAAAAGGAAGGAAATTCTGGCTCAGACATGGATAAACCTTGAGGACATTATGCTAAGTGAAAATCACAAAAAAGACAACTGCTATAATTCCACTTATATGACATATCTAGAGCAGTCAAATTCTTAGAAACAGAAAGTATAATAGTGGTTGTCAGGGGCTGGGGGAGGGGGAAATGGGGAGTTGTTTAATGAGCGTGGAGTTTCAGTTTTGCAAAATGAAAAAGTTCCGGAGAAACCAATTGCACAACAATATGAAGATACTTAACAATACTGCATTGTACAGCTAAAAATGGTTAAGTAAATTTTATGTGTCTTTTACCACAATTTTTTAAAAAGAGAACTAATGGAATCCTGTCTGGTGAACACAGGGACCAGCTTGGAGAGGTTCCCACTAGGCAAATTTGGAACAATTTGAAAATCAAAAAAGACAAGCAACTTTAAATGATTACAACACACTGAATAAATTAAGATCCCTTGGGTCCATTGTAACACTTGGAAAAAGTGGAAAAGGGAAAGAAAAATGCTCTGTAATGTTAAATAGAAAAAAGAGAAAACAAAATGGAATGATCCCAAATACATAAAAACAAATTAAGTCTAGACATAGGTTCTGGTTGAGCAATTATGAATGATTTTTCATTTTTCAGCAGAGTTTTCAACCTTGAACGAGTATTGCTTTATAATCAGGAAAAACCTTTTTTAAACTGTGGATACCAATTTGAAAAATGTCATATTAAGGCCGATTGATAAAAAGTAAAAAAAGAATCACAATTGTGAAACTGAAAATTTTTCTGTTACTCAACTGCTCCATATTAAGTGCTATTCTGTTTGTGAAGTATAAGAAGTGGGAAATTTTTATAGAAAAAAAAGGAAGCCCTTGTAATACCATCCAGATCCTATTTTCATAGCGTGTGAATGCACTGAATTTACATTCATGACTTTTAGTATTCAGTGAAATTTATTGTTGTGATCCCAGTCATATGATGATTGTATACTTTATATTTGTATACTAATCTCTACAAGTGCACATACATTCATAAGTATTTGTGCTTTGAGTATTTTAAAGTCTTGTTCATTTAAAGTGACATCTCCTTTGGTGGAACAAAATTTACCTTAAAAAGTAGATTAATTTCTGAGGGAAAATCACTTCATACATTTTAACAGACTGATAGTTAAATTCAATATGAAGTCAGTCCACAAGATAAGATAATTTTGTGCACATACTAACATACCGGTACATGATTTCCGTTAAGTTATTTAGTTTAAAGCTTCTGATTTTCCACTCTATAGATGAAAGTGCCCAGTACACATAAATCACATAATAAAGGTTAACTAATGAAAATGAAAAGCCAAGTTTTCTTTTAAACAAATACAATGATCAGTTCTAGGCTGCAGAGCCAAAATTTATACCGTTCGTCCTTCCTTTTTTTTCCCTTTCATATATCTGTGGGCATTATAATCAAAATGACATTGTAAGAGAAATCACCAATGTCCTGATTTGTGGCTTTGATATAATTTGTCTTTATATGTCTGTTTTACATTAAAAAGTATCCCTGATTTTAAGACAAACATGCTTCTAAAAATGCTATTTGTTCTCCGGGTCTGTTGCTTTTTAGAGTAAAATGGGGTACACTCCATTTTACCAGTAGATGGCACCTGAGTATAAGTAAGATAAATGCTATGCCTCTGTTGGGTTGCAGAAAACTATTCTGGGGCAGCCCCGGTGGCGCAGTGGTTTAGCGCCGCCTGCAGCCGAGGGCGTGATCCTGGAGACCCTGGATGGAGTCCCATGTCGGGCTCTCTGCATGGAGCCTGCTTCTCTCTCCGCCTCTCTCTCAGCCTCTCTCTCTCTGTCTCTATGAATAAATAAATAAAATCTCAAAAAGAAAAGAAAAGAAAAGAAAACTATTCTGGATTTGAATTATCCAAATTGTGGATAAAGAAAAAAACAATGCAACTTTGTTCACTGAGCTAGAGATTGGAAAAATAAGAATGAAACAGCATAAGTGAAACCAAGGTCTTGGGGGTTCTAAGTTTTGAAGTAGTACAGCGCATTGTTCATGACAGAGTAAATCTCAGGGGCAAGTGATTGCGTGGTGGCTAAAATTCCCTGGCTCTGGAGTTAGACTACCATGTTTAATCCTGACTCCTCCACTTACTGATGATGTGATTTTGAGAAATGTCTTGATACCTCCTAATCTGAATGTTCTAATCCATAAAATAATTGTTAAGAAAATATGCCTACATTCACAGGATTGTTGTAAGAAGTAATGGGGAATAACACATCTCAATTAGCATATTGAGGCAAAATGCAGTAGATATCTGAACATATGTATACCTAAAGCCATCTACTATTATTTCCTTGGTGAAATGTAGAATGGAAGATGGTAGGCAAAAGAAGGGATTTGTGATTTGTGGTAGGATACACAGCTAGGAACTAGCAACAAGTTAGGTTACATTAGCCAGCAGCAACAGGTTGCCTGTGTTTCTAGTTTATTAATATGAAACTGAATTTTAAAGTACAATTTTGTGTATGAATAAGACTCATGCAAATAAAAGTGTACTGTTTTAAACTCATAAATAAAAGTGTTAAGAGTCAAAAAAAATTTTTTAAGTATTGTGTTTTAATGCTTATGGGAAGAAAATCACAGGAAAACTCTCCTGGAAAGTGGGCCATTCCTACTTTCCAATTCAAAGAAAAGCCAGGGAGGGGGAGGGGGACTGATGGGGAATTTAAAAATCACTTTCTACAGGGAACACATTGGTCTCAGAGCTGGCCAAGTTCTTTGACAAAAAAGACACTTGTGCTGCTTAATTGAAGCCTCATAGGAAAAACCCACTCTCATCTCATGTCCCTTATCCCATCGTTCTGGCCCATTACTTCTTGACCCTGGCTGCACATGAAATTCATCTGGGGAGCTTTTTAAAAATACTGATGCCTGGGCACAAATCCTGGAGTGTCTGCTTTAATTGGTTTGAAGTGAAGTCTGGGCATAAGTATGCTCTTTTAAAGGTCTCCAGATAATTGTAATGTGGAGTCAAATTTGAGAATTATGGCTGGCTCAGGCTTGCAATTCTATTATACACTCCATTGGGCAAAAGCATTGTGCTTTCTGTAGTCACTTATTAAGACACGCAAATGCCCTGGCAGGAGTAAATAATTAAGCTACATTTTACTCATTAAACTTAGCAGGATTACTCAACCAAATGCTTTCTAAAAGCCACCTGAATAGAGAAGTCCACCGCGTTCACAATTTTGCCACCTCTGTCACAGCTCCCTGAGAATCCTTGATGATAACAGTCACTCCCCAACCTGTTTTATGAATTTTTATTCTATACATGTTTTTTTTTTCTTGGAGTAGGGGTGTATACTGATATAAAAGAAGGCTTGAAACATAGTAGAGAAATTACTGAAATAGCAAGTATTAGAGTCTTGGAACACTGCAGGCATGTTTTTGCCTTACGGCCTTTGTATTGGCTGTTCTGTCTAAAACACTTTCCCCCCAAAACAGCTTCACAGCAAAATCCCTTACCTCCTTCCAGTTTTTGCTCAAAGCTTACACTTACATGAGAGTTCTCCATGCTTACCCTATTTAAAATTACAACCAGCCACCCCCACTCTCCTGAACCTGGTAATCCTGCCCTTTTTTGTTGTTGCTAATTATAACACCTAACACCATCTAAATGTTATATACTTACACATATCATGTTTATTTTTACTACTTCCCTGCTGGAATTTAAACTGCATAGAACAAGAAGTTTTATTTTTTATTGCATGGGGTATCCCAAGTGCCTGGTAAAGTACATTAATTATATGCACATGCTTATGCATTAGAAGAAATTGGTTAATTTCAAATAACCATCAACATATATTTTAAAATACTGATTTCCATTATTAAAATCACTTTTTCATGTTTTGCATTGGGTGGGGTTACCACACTGTATAATGAAACATCTTTTTTCTTCAACTAGAAAAAGTGAACATCTGTACATACCAAAGATAATTTTTCCCTTTCTCATTGATAACAAAATGAAAATAAGTAAATCCAGTGCCATAAGATTCTACAGAAGCCAGAAATTGGTATATTAATCATGAGCAATTTGATGATAATCAACAGAGCAAGGTGCCTTTTTTTCTATAAAAAGCACCAAAATGAAAATGAATCCACTGATAGACATGTAAAATTAACAACACTCTCTAAGAGAATAACAGGGCTTTATTCTTCTGCCATGCTTTAATTTCTCTATTTCATAAATGTAGAACGTGGAATAAGGTTTACAAAAAAGGATTAATTAATGTCAACATGAACATTAGCTATAGACTATGACTGGGTGAGGGAACAGGACAGGAGGCCTGGCACAGAGAGAGGGATATTTGGAAAGAGAAATTGTCAGCATATGAGGGTGTGTGTTTGTGTCCACGTGTGTGCGTGTGCATGCACATGTATTCATGAGAGAGGCAACCAAAACACAAAGCAAGACCAACCCAAATGGACTCACGTACCCACAGGCAGACATATAGAGAAATAAGCAGAGACAGATTTAAATCCTTTAAAGATCACAACATGAGAAGCATACAAGGTTCCCAAATACATAATTAAAAATAAATTCAAGATTAGACTACGCACTTATAATTTTTTCCTAACTACTATTTCAATGCTTTTAAAAATATAAATATCTTACCACATTTCCCCTTCATTTCTTTTTCATATCCTAGCTAGGCTAGAGGCTAAGCACGTGTATAGTCTGCCTGTTGTTGGGTCCCAGGCCACATACTTAAAAACCAAAACACTTTTACAAGAAATAACATGGGGATCCATGTTACATTTCTGAGCAGACTTCACCAAAGCAGCATTGCATATTTTCAAATACAGATCTCACCAGTTGGTGTCTTATCTGCTAGGCAAGATAAATTAAGTTAGTGCATGATTTAGTTAGAGGGCTGGAGATTCCAAAACCCTGCCTAAAACCTTTACCCTTAGCCCTAGGACCCTAGGACCACCTTAATCAGATCATTTACATTTGCTCTATTTTTCTTGTTTGTATAATGTGCTTAATTGGCCCAATCTTCAGAAAATTTTTAAAGCAATCACCATAAATGACAACTCCCCACTCACCTTAAAGGTATAGACAACAGCAGGTTCTGCTCCAGGGCCAGGTTGGAGAGTTGGGAACACATCTGCAAGGCTCCAGCTTCGAACAAGCTAACAACGTTGTTGTCCAGAAATAAGTGTTTCAAGTCTCGGAGGTCCTGAAAGTCTTGGACTGTAACTCTCTGAATCAGATTATTGCTAATATCTAGTTTTTGTAGCCTTGCTGGTAGTCTGAGGGGCAACACTGGAACCTGGTTTTGAGACAACTCAAGAGTAGTTAAATTGGCAAGTATCTGTACCCCATCGATGGAGGAGAGTGAGTTTTCTGACAGATAAAGGTGGGAAAGATTCTCCAAGTGTTTCATATCTCGAAACCTTACCACTTTGAGCTGGTTTCTCTCCATTTTTAAAGAGAGCAGAGACTTGGGCAGATCGATGGGAATCTTAGTCAGGAAGTTACCACTGAAACTGAGAAATTGCAGAGACTGGAGGGAAGTAAAGAAGCCAGCTGGTATAAGATGCAGTTTATTATTCTCCATGCTCAGACTTCTCAGGTGAGGGAGTGCCAGTGGTCCAGCTACGGATTCAATATTGTTGCCATCTAGCACCAAACTTTGTAAACTCACAAGAGAGGAGAGTGAGCTGGGAGAGAGAGAAGAGATCAGATTGTTTTTAAGTTCAAGGATTTTTAATTTCTTCAGTCCTTCAAAATCAGATCCATGCAGGACATCTATTGAATTATCATTTAGTTTTAACACTTCAAGACTGGCTGGAAGAATACTGGGGACGCATCTTAACTTATTTTTCCAGAGTTCCAAGGTCTTTAAGGTACTCAGCATTTTGAAAGTGTCATTTTCTACTGACTCCGTTCCACTGGCCAGCAGAATAAAATCTTCTAAAGCCAACATTCTGGTGAAGCTAGACATCTACAAAAAAGGAAGGGATGGGTCATAAGGAGAGAAAAGCAGTAAATTGAGGTTATTGTGGAAAAAAATACATATTATTGTTCAATACTAATGATATTTCAGATTTCTCTTCAGGATCTATTTAAAATTATCTCTTGGAAAAGGATGGAGACTCAGGTCCTGACTATTTTTTTCTTTTTTAAGATTTTTTTGTAAGTAATCTCTACACCCAACATGGGACTCAAGATCCCGGGATCAAGAGTCACATGCTCCACTGACTGAGCCAACCTGGTACTCCAGGTCCTATTTTTAATTTATGACTGCTCACAGTGTAAGATATCAATAATATGTTAAGCACTTTTACCTATTATTGGTGGCTATAATAATAGCCAACTTTTGCTGCATATTCTCTCTCCCAGCAAGTTTATTTCCAGACGGAAGCACTTACAAGTTGCACAATGATTTATGCAATAGGATGTTCTTTGTGGCATCATCTTATAATAGCCCAGAATGGGAACAGCCTGGAAATCTTTCACCAAACTATTAGCAGTTGCTAATTCTACAGTGTAAACTACAAGAGATCTTCACTGTCTTCATTTTGTATTGTTTAGATTTCTTAAGTTATAAATTACATTTTTAAAAACTGTAAGCATTAAAAGCCAAAAAGTCAAAACCAGACACTGCTATCACTAGGATGGGCCTATCAGATAAACATTTTCAACTATGTTATGGTTTGAAAAACTAGCCTAGGCTCCCTATTCCCTATCCCTCAATTTGTGCCTCACTGGTGAAAAAGATCCATGAAGTAATAGGACACATGTGTCTCCATCTCTGTAGAGCAAAAATTCCATTCGTGCATATATCCCAGACCTAATGCTACTCCTTTCCTAGATTTTAGAAATGATCAGATCTGATATTATTTCTCCACAGGTTGCAAGTTCAAGCACCCCTATCTTTCCACATATCTGTGAACCTCCTACCTCACCATATACATGTTCTCTAGGATGATGTAATCCTTAGTATTTGGCTCCTAGAGTAAAATCATCTCTGGGCAGAAAGAGAAATTGCCCCAGGTTTCCTTTAGCTTGATAAAGATTCACAACATTTTCAACCTGCTTTAGAACTCAATTGAGATAAAATTTTCAATGCACAATTTTATGTCTTACTATCTACAGTGTTTAAATGATTGATTTAATTATGCATGTTGAGCCCTTTTGTAATACCAACCCACTCAAAGTGGGTTAATTTGGCATCACATACCTCTTATAGGCATTTCTATCCTAGGAGGACATAGGATGTGAATTACAGTATATTTTAAAGCTTTTTTGTTATGATACTGTTAGAAGAATCTCATGTTACAATTTCCATAAACAAATGTTTTTATTCATAACAGTTTTGGCAGCTGCCTTGGTTTGTGTACTGCTGCTAACATGTGATATTTTCTTAATAATTAATCAGATATATTAACTAATCCTAGTTCCAAAATAGCAATTTTTCTTGCACTTCTTGAATATCTACAAGTCCCAAGTGCTTTTTTTATATTGTTAAAAAAGAAAAGCACAAGCCCCAAATGAAGTCATTTGCCCCCACTCATGATAGCAAACTAAGACTTAATTACAGTTTTAACCTCTTAGAAGTCAATCTGAAAAAAAAAAAGAAGTCAATCTGAAAATTTCTGATCAGCATTAGTGATATAATCATCATGATTAAAACCCTGCCTGGGATGCCTGGGTGGCTCAGTGGTTGAGCATCTGCCTTTGGCTCAGGTCATGATCTCAGGGTCCTGGGATGGAGCCCCACAGGGGAGCCTGCTTCTCCCTCTGCCTATGTCTCTACCTCTGTCTCTCATGAATAAATAAAAATAAAATCTTTTTAAAAAATCATTGTAATTTAAAAAGAGGTAAGGGTTGTCATAGATTAAATGGATTATTTTAAACTATTTCTGGGGATAGGTTCACTTTAGCATAAGCTTCATATTGCTCAAAAAGAGTACATATTATTCAAATATTTGTTTTCCTTTCGTGATTATTTTGTTTCAAAGACTATAAAAGCCTATAGGTTTTGAGCTTTAGGTTTTTGTTTTGTTTTGTTTTGTTTTTACTAAGAAGGACTTTCTAGGCAAGACTTATCTCTTTTTAAAGATTTTTATTTATTTGAGATAAAGCACGTGCATGCTCTTGCACAATGGAGGGTATGGACAGAGGGCGATCCTGAGATCATTACAAGCCAAGTTCCTTTTGGGAAGAAGGGAAGGGAAGGGCTTGTTTTGTTTTGTTTTGTTTTAAGAACGTATTTATTTCTTCATGAGAGACACACAGAGAGAGGCAGAGACATAGTCAGAGGGAGAAGCAGGCTCCCTGTGGGGACCCCAATGTGGGACTGAATCCCAGGACCCCGGGATCATGACCTGAGCCAAAGGCAGATGCTCAGCCACTGAGCCACCCAGGTGCTCACTAATTTTTCTAATAACCCTGCAAGCTTACTATTATCAAACTTCACGCCCCATGTTGGGTGCAGTGATAACTTAAAAATAAAATCTTAAAAACATGGCTACCATTTTCTAAGTATTCACCATGTTTATCTTTATGAAGTCCTGTGTGTAAACATAATTATTCCCTTCTCAGAAAGGGAGGCTAAGGCTTGAGAAGGTAAAATAATTGGGCCAAGTATATCTTACTAGCAAGTGGAGAAGCTGAGCTTCCAGCCCAGATTGATCTTATCCCAACACACATATTTTTATCCTAACCTTATTGCAATGACATGCATTTAGCAGAAGAATATAGAATTCTGGCACCACAAACAGTGGGGAGGATACTCACTGATTTCCAACTTTACAGTTGAATTTATGGAGCTGACAAAGGAAAATAACTCTGCTGGACCAGTTTTTCCATTTCCCTGGACTAAGCTGAGCTGTGCTCAAGAGATGTAGAAAGAGATGCTCTTGCCCTCCAGCTAACCTTAAGGCTGCTGTGAGTTTTTTCAATGTTGCTCAAAAAGCAAGGCAAGTATGGCTTGCTGTTAATGATTAGGTTAGAAAGTTTAGCCAAATATAATTCCAGCCATACATTTCTAGAGTTTAGTGAACCTAATATATATGTAGATAAAAGTTACAACAAAATGAAAAATGAAAAAAAAAAAGCAGGGCAAATAAATGAGGTAGAGCAGAGAAGCAAGGCCTGCTGGCTTCCCCCACGAAAGGCTTTGTTTCTAATTTCTTTTGCGTAGGCCCTGATGCCAGCATTAGAGGGCCACAGACCTTTCTTGGGCTCCTTATAAGTCCAATGTATACAGGAAACTGAAATACCCTCAGAGTTACAGCCTCAGGCTTGTGTGCACCAAGCCAGTTAGGAGTCTGTAAAACAACGTTGGAACTTTTTTTCTGATCATCGAAACTTACTCTCTGTAAACAATTTTAAAATTCTGACAAGTATGGAGAGCATATAAAAATAATCCATAATCCCTCCACTTGGTGATCAATTCTTTTTAATCTTGAAGTAGTTTCTCTCCTTCACCAAAAGTTGTAAAGCACAATCATTTTAATTGACTGCCATCATAAAGACACTCCTATTTGCCCTCTAAATGTAAGAGGCCAAACTGTAAAACTCTTAGAAGAAAATACAGACATAAATTTTTGCAGCCTTGGGTTTGGTAAAAGTTATCTTAGATATGACACCAAAAGCAAAAATGACACAAAGAAGAGTAAATGGGACTTAGTCAAAATTAAAAACTTCTGCGCTTCGAAGGACACCATTAAGAAAATGAACAACAACAATCAACCATAGAAAGAAAATTCTCCCAAATAATATATCTGATAGGAGATTTGTATATATGTACAACCCAATTTAAAAAATGGGCAAAAGCAATGTCCACAATAGCCAAACTGTGGAAGGAGCCTCGGTGTCCATCGAAAGATGAATGGATAAAGAAGATGTGGTTTATGTATACAATGGAATATTACTCAGCCATTAGAAATGACAAATACCCACCATTTGCTTCAACGTGTATGGAACTGGAGGGTATTATGCTGAGTGAAATAAGTCAATCGGAGAAGGACAAACATTATATGTTCTCATTTATTTGAGGAATATAAAAAATAGTGAAAGGGAATAGTAGGGAAGGGAGAAGAAATGGGTAGGTAATATCAGAAAGGGAGATAGAACATAAAGACTCCTAACTCTGGGAAATGAACTAGGAGTGGTGGAAGGGGAGGAGGGCGGGGGGTGGGGGTGAATGGGTGACGGGCACTGAGGGGGGCACTTGGGATGAGCACTGGGTGTGATTCTGTATGTTGGCAAATTGAACACCAATAAAAAAATAAATTTATTTTAAAAATAAATAAATATTTAGTACTATTAAAAAAATGGGCAAAGCATTCATACATTTCCCCCCAAAGAAGATACACCAATGGTCAGTTAACACATGAAAAAGAGCTCAACATTATTAACCGCTAGGAATATGAAAGTCAAACCATAGGAGATATTAACAGACACTAGGATGGTTATGATCCAAAAAAAGGATAAGAAATGTTTGCAAGCATGTGGAGAAACTGGAAGTGTCATATATTATTCTAGGGATGGAAAACAATGGAGCCATTTTGGAAAACAGTCTGGCAGTTCCTCCAAATATTAAACAGTTACCCTATTACCCAGAGATCCCACTCTTAGGTATATACCCAAAACAGATGAAAATATATGTCCATACAGATACTTGTACATGAATGTTCTTTGGAGCATAATAGCCAAAAAGAGGGAAAAACCCAAGTGTTCATCAACTGATGAATGGATAAACAAAATGTAGTATATACATACAATGGAATATTACTTAGTCTTTAAAAGGAGGGAAATTTGGACCTATGCTACAACATGGATGAAACGTGAGGGCATTATTTTAAGTGAAAGAAGCCAGTGACAAGAGATCACAGGTTTAGGGGAAAAGATTGACTTCAGGTTAGGGCATGGTATTTTGAGATCATATACATATGTGAAGAGTTCCAGTAGGCAGCTGGATAAGTCTGAAACATGGGGGAAAGGCATGAATTAGAAACTCAGTTATGGGAGCCATCATTACTTATATAAAGTGAAGTCACCTAAGGAGAGTGTACATAGTAAAAAATGGAATAGCTAAAGACTGAGTCTCCCTGGAGAAGCCAAAAAAATAACGGGCAGTAGAGGAAAAGAAACCTACCAAAATGGCAGAAAAGAACTACCAGAAAAGAATAATAAGGACATAAAAGTATGGTGTCATGGAAGGCAAAAGAAGAATTTCAAGAAATAGGAGTGAATCAGTGTCCTAGAGAGAAGTTGTGTTTTGTTTTGTTTTTTTAAAGATTTTATTTATTTATTCATGAGAGACACACAGAGAGAGGCAGAGACACAGGCAGAGGGAGAAGCAGACTCCTCCTAGGGAGCCCGATGCGGGACTCAATCCCAGGACCCCAGGATCATGCCCTGAGCCGAAGACAGATGCTCAAACACTGAGCCACCCAGGTGCCCCGAGAGAAGTTTTTTAACTGTATGGAGTAGATAGAAGCCAGACAGTGGTAAATTAAAGAATAAATAGGAGGTAAAGAAGTAGAAACAGTAAATATAGATTACCCTTTTACAGCATTTTGTAAATAGAGATAATAGCAAGAAGAGACACAGAATTACAATTATTTTATTTTAAAGATTTATTTATTTACTTTAGAGACAGACAGAATACCAGTATGGGGGATGGAGATAGAGGGAGAGAGAATTTCAAGCAGACACTCCCCACTGAGTGCAAGCCCCGAGGCAAGGCTCACTCCCATGACCCTGAGATCATGACCTGAGCTGAAATCAAGAATCAGATGCTCAACTGACTAAGCCCCCAAGTGCCCCCAAATAATTTTATTTTTATTGTAATGAAAGGAGCCTATGTATAGGCTAGGACAGGGCACTAGTAAAGAAAGAGCAACTGAAGATATGGGTGTAAGGAGAATGAAGCAGCAAGCTCGAGGGAGAGGTGTGGAAAGTGGACTCCAGCGCCTGAGTAGGAGGCTGCCTTGAGCAGAAAGAGGGAGATCTCATCCTCTCTGTCTGGAGGAAAGAGTTTGCAGAATTGAATGGAGATAAGCTAGTACACAGTGAGTAGGAGTTGAGGGAGATCAAGACTAATGGCCTCAGTTTTGTCAGATTAGTCAAGAAAATGGGAGGCCAACCATGGGTGAGAATGAGGATGGCAGAGATTGAGAAGACAACCCAAAGTGTACTGAAGTTTTGGAAGACATTGAGGGAATACAGGAAAACCTGGCCAAGAAGAATTGAAAGGACAGATGAGTGACAATGAAGACCCAGATGAAGTCAGAGACCTTAGTATGATCGTCTCCAGCAGCACCCGGCTATCCAGGTACAAGAAAAACATGAGAAAATGATCCCCTAAACTGAGACTTTGCTGCATAGGTGTTAAAATTAATTTTAGGATTCAAAAAAGGAAGAGATGGGAAAGAAGATGGATAAGAAATAAACTAATTATCTGAGGAAAACATGGGTAGATGTAGGGTTAGAAATTTCCATGAGTTGGCAAGAGAAGTACAGAGTATAGCAGCTGAAAGCAAAGAAAATAATGACCACAGAGTGGAGGATTTCAAGGTTTCTGAGTGGAGGAGTTTCAGGTGTAATGATTATGATACCACCAAGTAGGCGGCTATGGTGAAGTGGAAACACAGATGAATACTTTCTTATGAGCTCAAGGAATAGTGAGGCTAGGGCATTGGACCCTGATGGCACCAAGATGCAGGATTCAGGATGGAGAGCAAGACAGGAGCTGGGAGGGAAGAGGCTGAAGCACAGTATGAGACAAAAGAAGAAGCAAGGAATGTTACAGCCCAATGGCATGCATCTCAAACAGGAAGTTTTACAGATGAATGGATAAATAAAGACACTCATCTGTTGAGGGCAGGAACGGTGAATTTTTCAACCTTTATCCCTAGTCTTAAACACAGCATTCACAGTCCCAAACATAAATTATATTAATAAGTAATAAACATTTTTAGGGATGCCTTGGTGGCTCAGTGGTTGAACATCTCCCTTCAGCTCAGGGCGTGATCCTGAGGTCCCAGGATAGCATCCCACATTGGGCTCCCTGCATGGAGCCTGCTTCTCCCTCTGCCTATGTCTCTGCCAATCTCTCTCTCTCTCTCATGAATAAATAAATAAAATTTTAAAAAACCCAAAACATTTTTATTGTAATATATATGTATGTATATATGAATATGTGTATACATGCATTCGTATATGGTGTGTGCATATATATACATATATACATACATATGTGTATATACATATATAGAAAATTTCTATTGCTATTAATCTGAAGGTGTTTCTAAGGTATTTTTTCCTTGAAATACCGGCACCTGATTCCATAGTTCAAAACAAATGGACAGAATATACATCGTATTCACCAAATACAGCTAAAAAATGGTCATTTAAAACCTAAGGGTTTTTAAAAGAGATGTATTATTGCTTAGAGCTTTTTATCTCCTTCAGAAAACAATCCTGTCTTTTATCAATATCTCAACCAGAATCTGTCCTTCCAAGAGACAATTAACTGGGTTAAAGTCAGGGAAGTGGCAATATTGCCATTCAGTGAGAGTAAACCAATGACAAATGTACTCACTCAACAACTGAATTTGATGAAAGGTATAATTTCATCTTATTGGCTCTGTAGGATCATTACCAGACTTAGTTGACACTCCGGGTCTTGGCATCTCCGGCGCTCGGAACAAATATTTAAGCATCTTGCCCTTTAACCAGCTGTCCTGCTTGAGTGCTGAGACCTGACAGGGTCAGACTTGCTCTCTGGCATTAGAAGCTACTAGACCACAAGAGGAGAGTAAACATGTCGACTAGGGGATTTTGCTTATTGAGCCTTGAAATAAATACCACGCCACATACTTTAAACTCGCCAGGTGTAGGCACACCTACATGAACATTTCTTAACCAAATTAAAGGGGATGGTGTCTGTATTTGAAGGGAAAGTACATCCACCTGCTGAATCTCCACATTTCCATCACAGAGATCTACTTCCTTATCTTGAGATTTGGATCTAGGAGGGAAGAGCAGTGACTAGTAAAGACAAAATCAGAGAGCCATAGAATTTTCCACGTAAAAGGAGCCTGGGATCACCAATCTAACCCAACCTTCTTACTTCACAAAGGTTAAAAAGTGAAGCCCAGAGATCTTTTTTAACTGCTTGTTTAAGATTATTATATCTCTAGGTAGGGAGAAAACTAGGATAAGAACCCTTGTCTCTCCATACCTTTCAAAATATCAAAGGCCAAAAACAAGAGTTCCTTCATATTACAAAAGTCAGACAAATCTTAGAACTCTTTGCAGCATGCTGAATAGGTAGGCATAAATATACAAGTCAGAATTAAAAGTTTGTAGAACAAGTACTGCAATAACCTGCCAAAACAGACACATGTATTTCCTCTGTAGTTGCTTCCACAAAGCCCCTGTTATCTGGCAGGTATGTAGGGTCTGTTATAAATAATTTTATATGCTTGGATTCATCTTGATAGTCTTATAATGCCCTAAGGATCATCTGCTTTTATGACACAAACAAAACTAATTTTATCCCCTGAAAGCACTCATTCTTAATCCTGGAAACAGAAAATAGTCATTTGCTCTCAAACTCTCTTTGTTATGAAAGAGCCACTTCTTTACTTTCACTTTGCAACAACATAATTTAAAAAAAAACTGAAATAAATTATCATTAATGATAGATTCTGATGATTTTTTACTGTTTCTCTAAAAAGAAATATCCAGAGGCATATATACCCATCTCAGCAGTAAAGGGCAAGCAGACAGTTAGTACAACTGTCCAAACTTGAAAGCCACCACTTTTAAGTTTTAATCGATTAAATCAAATTTCACAACCCCATACTTGCTCTTCACCCTGCCTTAAAGAATAAAATTGTGGTGACTTGACCATAGAATGGTTACCTGAAGGTGTTGAATTTTGCTGTGGCTAATGTAGAGCTTCTTGGTGGTGGGAGGAAGACTTGATGGCACCTCCGTTAGCCTGTAGCATTGCACCGACTGAACGGAATCACAGCTACATCTGCCAGGACAGGTAGGATGGAAACCATAACTAAGAGAAAACAAAACAAAGAAAGCATAAAGCAGATGCATCTTTCAAAATGGGGCCTCCCAGGCAGCAGGCAAGTCTTTAGGTGATGTCTTGCTCTTTATACCATGAAATCTGATAATAGAATCTTATGAATGTGTACTCTGTCAATGTAAGAAGACAGGAAAGAAAAAATTCTCAATTTGCCTGGGTTAAAATGTTAGCAACCATTACAAAGGGCTTAAACATTGATAAGCTGCCTTAATATTTGTAGGTGAGCAAAACCCTCTGTTATTTATGGCTTGGAAGGCTAATCTGCAAACACCTCTACTATCTGTAGTTTCCTTGTTTTGTTAAATGTGACACCAGAGAATTAGTGGGAAAAGACAAAGAGCTGTTTTATAGTGGGCTATAAACCTTTGAATTTTCTGTGACCCTGTATTAAAACCATTTTTGTAGGCCTGCAACAGGCAGGTGTTTTCTTCTCCCATTAACCAGTATGGGAAAATGGGCAGGCTTTCTCTTCATTATTGTTGTCCCAGTACCATTTTATTGCTAGATGAAACAATGTGCTACAAAGGAGAGGTTTAGAGCCTCAGATAACTTGTTCAGTTCATCTATCACTTGATCCACCCAGCTATCATATTTGGACAATATTTTTGCCATTCCAAAATACTGTTGACTCAGATGAGAATGAGACATCAAAATGGGTCTATTACCTTCATCTATTTGTCATAATGGAAGAAAAGACCTCTAGTTTCTTCAGAGGGACTTGTGTGTTCTGAAACTGGACTGCAGAGAGAAGGCTTCATTTGTCTCAGGCATGCCTTTGTTGAAGCTCTTTTACTTGCTGTGCTCTTCCCTGCTGAGGAATTTAAAAGCATTTCAAGCAAAAGATTATATAGAAAAGGTTTCCCCTCCCTGGTGGAAGACCTGAATTTACCCACACTGGTTGGCCTGAGCGGATTGCTCCAAAGAAACCCTTTCTAATATTGAAAAGCTTGTCTGATGTCCTCTTCAACCAACTTCTTTGCTGCAGTTTTCATTTTGAAGCCCAAAGTTTCTTTGCTCTGATAATCAGTTCGTTCTATTTCCAGAGTAAGGATTTCCATGTGCTTTTCTCAAAAGATTTCTCTGCTTCTCTTTTCTGATTTTGTTTTTTAACCTCTGTTTTCTTTTACTGAGATAAAGAATGATAACAAATTTCTTTTTTTTTTATCAGTATCTTGGTTTTCTACAAACTTCATCATTTATTTCTCTTGCCTCGTAACAGAATTGTTTTTTAAAAAAGTTTTAGAATCTTCAAATAGCAAAGTAATGCTCAATACAAGAAAATTTGGGAAAAAAGAGCAAGGTGGGGGAAAATAATCAATGTTAGTCTTGTCCCCCAATCAAACATTTTTTCCCATTTCTTTCCTCCACCTAGGCTTTGAAAAAACAAAGAGATGTACTCATGGAACACTTTTTTCCTTCTGTGTCACTAAAAGAGTGAATTCATGGTTACCTAAAAGGAAATGCCTACCAAATCCTATGTTGTTGTCTGCCATCATTGACAGCTAGTTTTTCTGTTCCACAGTATAGAGAGGATTTCCATTTCCTATCCTCTGTTGGCCACCACAGGATATCCTTTTCTTTGAGCCCTGACATTACACTGTTTAATATTTTTTTCTTCCATGGCATTTCTATACCTTGCCTGCAATTTTGACATTATCTTTGTTATATTTTATACTGTGAACAGTTTTACTTTATCAGGTTGTAAACATACTCATATACAACTTTATATTCTGCACCTTTTACTAGTATATTTTTCATGCTGTTTTATATTTTCCATGAATATAAATTTAAATGTCTAATAGTCCATCAAGACTATTGTCCTGGGCAGCCCTGGTGACTCAGTGGTTTAGCTCAGCCTTCGGCCCAGGGTGTAATCCTGGGGACCTGGGATCGAGTTCCACATCGGGCTCCCTGCATGGAGCCTGCTTCTCCCTCTGCCTGTGTCTCTGCCTCTCTCTCTCTCTCTGTCTCTCTGAATAAATAAATAAAACCTTTAAAAAAAATTATTGTCCCAATTTGATTAACTACTAAGTGTTGCATTTACTACTAAGTGTTTCCTGATTTGAACATTACAAATATATACAATTGGATCATAAAAAGTTTGAAAATGTTTTGGAGAATGAGAGCTCTATGTGTTCTGCAGACCACGGCTACTTATTTAGAGTGGGCTAAAAAGTCTTTAATTTTTTTTCCAGTAGAACAGTCTTATTGATACCATAAACTGCGGAGAAAGTATAGAACAAAGGTACAGCCTAGATGCTTGAGGGACACACATGTTTTGCTGTACCTGCTCTGGGGGCAACAGGTCCCTCTATATTTATGTTGTGCTAAGAAGCAGCCACAAAAATTGCCACGACTGCTCAGCTTCTGGAATGCTATCTGTAGACTTTTGGACTTTTCGCATGTTGATGAAGAACCATGGGTTTAAAATTCCCTACCTTGGGGATCCCTGGGTGGCGCAGCGGTTTGGCGCCTGCCTTTGGCCCAGGGCGTGATCCTGGAGACCTGGGATCGAATCCCACATCAGGCTCCCGGTGCATGGAGCCTGCTTCTCCCTCCGCCTGTGTCTCTGCCTCTCTCTCTCTCTGTGACTATCATAAATAAATAAAAATTAAAAAAATTTAAAAAAAAAAATAAAAAATAAAATTCCCTACCTTTGGCTTGTGTTTTTTAGGTTTCAAGTTTATGGATCCCTAAGGCTAAGTGTGGACATACTGTTCTTTTCTCTGAAAAGATTTAACAACACGTATCTGACCATTATTACGTGGCTTCTTTGGGCAAGGAGAAACCTAGTACAGAAACATGGGTGTCTTTCTCAAGAATAGAAACTCAAATGACTCACCCATAACTGTTCAGAATAGAGCCCAGAATCTAGGTTTCATCTTTCAGGGCAAGAAAGATTGCAATCTCAAAGAATATGTTTTGACATTTGAATTTGGATTAAATTAGATTTATCCCTTTTGTTTTGATTCTCAAGCCAAGATCCTCCCTATCTTGCTTTCATATGTTCTTTATCTGTATCCCTCCCTCTCCTTGCCTCCCTTTGCTTGTTCCTTTCTATAACCCAGGGGTCCTCAACCAGGGGCAATTTGGCAATTTCTGGAGACATTTTTTATGACAATAAAAGGTAGTTGTGATGGGGAGAGGATAGGCAGTAACAAGGGCATCTATAGAGTAATGGCCAAGGATGCTACTAAACACTCTACATAAAATGTACAAGATAGCCCCACAACAAAGAGCTATGAAGTCCAAAATGTCAACAGTGCCATTAAGAAACCCCACAATAAATACAAATGTGAGTCTCAATGTAGTAGAAATATGCCCTCTTTGATTTATAAAAAGGAAAGGGCTAGTTCCCATTATAGACAGAAAACTGAATTCTAGAGAATAAACTAACTAACCCAAGTTTTCCCTGAAGTGAGTCTGTAAGCATTGGCTTATGATTTCTATTATAAAACTGGTCAACCAAGAGCTAAATAGAAAGCTTTAATTTATGAAAACCTCCTTTTAGGTAAAAGAAAAGATATTTTAAAGAATAAAAAATTATGGGGTCCCTGGGTGGCTCAGTGGGTTAAGTGTCTGCCTTTGGCTCAGGTCATGATCCCAGTATCCTCAGATCAAGTCCTGCATCCGGTTCCCACAGGGAGCCTGCTTCTCCCTCTGCCTGTCTCTGCCTCTCTCTCTGTGTATCTTTCATGAATAAATAAATAAAATCTTAAAAAAAAAAAAAAAAAAGAAAGAAAAGAAAAGAAAAAGGGGCAGCCTGGGTGGCTCAGCAGTTTAGCGCCGCCTTCAGCCCAGGGTGTGACCCTGGAGACCCGGGACTGAGTCCCACGTCAGGCTCCCTGCATGGACCCTGCTTCTCCCTCTTGCCTCAGTCTCTGACGCATTCTCTCTCTCTCTCTCTCTCTCTCTCTCTCTCGAAAATAAATAAAATCTTAAAAAAAGAAAAAGAAAAAGAAATGACTGAAAATTGGGTAACACACACAATTGTGAAAACCTAGAGAACCAGATTTGGAAATGGCAAAAATAAAAGGAAGCCTATATAGCCAGAATCACAGGCAAAAATCACACTTCAATCTAGTATCACCAAAGAACTTGGATGCCCTGGCCTCCACTGATTAATCAGAAATTGTGTATCACTGCTGGCCCTCACTGCTACTAAAAAAGGGATGTTGCTACTCCCAGTCCCATCTCTCCTCCCTGTCAAGAAGAATTGTCCCAATCCTCACCTTACTGTCTCCAAAGTAAAAATTCCAGGTGGATTATTTTGGTTAGCTGACCCCAGAGCATGCTCCAGCTGTGTCACAGAGCTGGGAGACTGTGCTTTTCTGACAATTTCAGTTCATTATGGGAAGAAGACTCTGTTTGCCATATTCAAGTTACAAAGGGTAGGGAATTCCCTAAACAGAGGAATGGAACTCAAATATGGGCAGTCCTCCACTTTTAGTGACAAATATCCACTATAAAAGTCTTTTCATCCTCACTCCCCCTGCTTACCATGGCCACAAGAGCCAAAGGAGTTTTAAGTGAGTTACAATCAAATGGGGCCAAACGAATTCCACTTCCAACAACTCTTGTGACATGGCTTTTGTATAATTGTTTCTCTATACTCTTCTGATTGGTTTATTTGGAAGACTATAAGAATTCTAAAGGAGATAATTTAGGGTATTCTTATACTTTTTAATCTAAGTGCAAAAAAAAAGATAACTAATGTTATCTTAAACAGTGTTCAGAATGCAATTGTTTGGGGCCCCTTGCAGAATCAATATGTAAGAAACATAAATGATAGGGGCTCATGAGTGGGAGTCTATGTTTGATCTGTAAAGTCTGACAATCTAAAAAATAAACAGTGACTTGACAGTGGATGAAAGAGGAAGAATCAATGATTAGTAAACTCTGATACCACTGTTGATAAATGGTGGTTTTAGATAATGCTGAATCAAATCTGGAGCTGTGGGAAAGGGTAAATAAAGAATGTAAATCAAATAACAGGTGGAAAGGCAGTTGTAGTTGGTCTTTGAGAATGTAACAAAAAAAGTAGTAATACAGATTTTGAAAATTGTTTTTGTTATGTTTTGTCTTTAGGTTTGGGCACACCACACAAAAATGTAGTAGCCAATACATTTTAACTATGGAATAGGTAAAAGAATTCTCAAAGCTTAAGTTATACTGGGTGCATTATTAGTCAAATCAACCAGATCATTGTTAAATAAATCTTTTATTTAGGTTGACAAAAAATATTTCTTGGATTTTAAAGGCAAACATGTATTTTCTAGATATTCCTAACTCCTGAGCCAATATAAAAATAGTTTATGGCTCTCTGGCAGGCATCAAAGGTATGTCTTGAAAAGTGACAGTTTTTTTTTCCTTAGTACACTGTGCTACATCTTAATTATTAAACTGATTCCACAAATACTTACATCATTCCTACCATATTCTATGTTCTGTTTTAGGAACTGGAATTCAAAAATAAGTAAGATACAGATATCACTACAAGGAGCTCACAGTCTAAGGGGCTCCAAAAAATATGATGAATGCTGTGCTGTAGCAGGTATTTGCAGGAAACTAAATGGTTGATGGTATCTATAGCTCCACTTCAGAAGAAAAAAGGAAGGTTTCCTGAAAGAGGAGTCTGAGCTAGTCCTAAATCACTGCACCAAAATTCTCAAATTTTAAGAAGAGGGCAAACAGTTAAATATAAATATAAATATATATATATTTATAAATATATATATTATAATAAATGATCAGAAGGAGAATAAACCTCAGAAATCACTTTGGGATGCCTGGATTTACTTCTTCAACATGCCTATCTTGAAATTTCATAGCTAGTAAATGTGAATAAATATAACTTAAATAATACGTATGAACATGTATGAACTTGATATTCCAAAACTTTATCCACATTGTTCAAGTAAAATGGTAGTGGATTTTGCTTGGTTTTTTCATCATAACAACTGTTTTTAGCACCCAAAATTAATACTTTACCTTTTCTGTTTTCTCAGTGGGGTTACTAGAGAGTAAATGAAATCTGCAAAGCTTAGTACAGGGTCTGGCACACAGTAGAGTTCAATAAATGGCAGTCTCCCTCTCCAGTCCAGAGTGGATCTTCTATGGCCATTCAATTACAGAGCCTTTGCAACTGAAGATGCTCTCTAAGTGTTTGAATTCTACAGTAACTTCACAGCTTAAGTGCTAGTGCTCACCCAAGAAATCCTTAACACCTTCTCTTTTTCCCAGTTTTCTCAGTCCCCACCCTATTTATTCTTAGAATACCTTGTGGCAAAACTCTGGGGGGATAAGTTCCTAAAACAAAGCCGTCTCATTTAAGTTGTATTAGAAATTTTTAATCACATAAACATGGTTCATGAAACAGCAACTGGAAGTTTCTGCCAATGTAATTGCAAATAGAAGTATCAATATTTTATTATCTCTAGGAAAATAAATCCCACAGGAATTGAGATTACATACAATTCCAAATTCTAGAGTAGGTCAAGAGAAGGTAATTAAAAATAAATAAATAAATAAATAAATAAATAAATAAATAAATAAATAAATTTAGTCAATGGGGGAAGAAAGGCAATAAATGTAAACAACGCATATGGACAACAGATGGCAGCACTAGAATGTCAAACCCTACTTTCCCCTTCCATATTAGGTTGTGACTTGCAGAAATGCAAATCCCTGGTAGAGGTGGGCCAAAGATAATGTCTATATAAAGGGTCAGGAACATTTGAAAGAGTCACATAATACCAAGATAACAAGCACACAGAGACGTGGCAGCTGCTGCATAGTGTGATAATGAGAAGGGACAACAAGAGATAAAAAGTATTCTGAGATACAGGGAGTGTGATTTGTGGAAGTTGTAAAGGTTGCAAACAGAAATGGCACTGGGTTCTACAATCCTGAAAATGGGGTATTCACTGAGGATCAGAGAACTGGAAGCATAAACACTTAAAATGCATTTCAGCTGTACCCACACAGTATGGTAGGAAGTTGAATGATACTTCTTTTTAAAGAAATTGAATTTATTTTCTAGCCCATATAAACTAAAGAGAGTGATAACAGAAAATGAGTATCATATATTATTATAATTACTTT
Organism: Vulpes vulpes; assembly: GCF_048418805.1. NCBI lineage: Eukaryota > Metazoa > Chordata > Mammalia > Carnivora > Canidae > Vulpes > Vulpes vulpes. The sequence goes on from NC_132780.1 coordinate 63,922,448, forward strand.
TGGTAATATTCTTACATATCATAGATTTGTATATGTCTTATAACTGGTAATAAATTATTATCTTTTTTTTTTTTTTTTTTTAGAAAAACTTTTGGACAGGTGGTTCAGTCAGTTAGGCACGAACTCTTGATTTTGTCTTGGGTCATGATCTCAGGGTCCTGAAATCCGGCTCCACTAGGTCTGTGGTGGAGTGGAGCCTGCTTAGGATTCTCTCTCTCCCTCTGCCCTTCCTGTCTCTCAAAAAAGAAAGAAAAAGAAGGAGGGAGGGAGGGAGGGAGGGAGGGAAGGAAGGAAGGAAGGAAGGAAGGAAGGAAGGAAGGAAGGAAGGAAGGAAGGAAAAGAAAGAAAAGAAAGAGAGAAAGAAAGAAAAGAAGGAAGGAAGCAAAGCAAAACCTTTTGGACTGATTTGCCAATTTATCATGCTGGTAACTTATATAAAAAGAAATGGTTTCCCTCATCCCTCTATATTCCAGGGTCAATAGCTAAGACTTTGGAGGAAAAAAGGCACCTAGATTGAAATCTCACCTCACTTGATTTTTAGCTATATGACTTTACCAAGATACTTAGGCTCTCAGAATCATCTATTAAAAAGTGATAATAAGCTCCCTCATATGATTTTGTGAGGGTCAAAGAATTAAAGCAAATAGCATAATACTTTACACATAGTATGTTTTCAACTACTGAAAGCTGTTTTAATGTGATTCCATATATGTGTTCCCCTCTAATTTTAAATTATTTACTTCAAATTCCTGAAAATGCATTGTTAACTATAATATGTACAGAGAAAGTGGCTGAGAACTTGGTAGCTGCAATAATGATGTTCTTGCAAACATTGCAGATGAAAATAAAGTTAACCTGGAATGGAATGAGGGAAGATGCATATTTTAGTTTTATACTATTTCTTGTGTATTAAAACCTATGTCAAGGTGCCTATTTAAGTTCAAGGGAAAGGTCTCAGTTAGTTTTGCTTAGCTGAGTTTGCTGAAGCCAAAGGACTTCTATTGACCTATGCTAACTAGTGTGTTCTGCAGTACCCAGAAAGCAAACTAGAGCTATGATTTCTTTTTTTTTCTTTAATTTTTTTTTATTTTATTATTTATTTATGATAGTCATACAGAGAGAGAGAGAGAGAGGCAGAGACACAGGCAGAGGGAGAAGCAGGCTCCATGCACCGGGAGCCCGACGTGGGATTCGATCCCGGGTCTCCAGGATCGCGCCCTGGGCCAAAGGCAGGCGCTAAACCGCTGCGCCACCCAGGGATCCCAGAGCTATGATTTCTTATTCCTCAGTGGCCCTGCGTTGGTGAGGGGTACACAATGCAGGCTTTGGTGGTGATCAACTGGAAGAGTCTGTTCCAGATCACAGGATTCTATAAGTGGCTAGTAAAATAACCCCTTAGGCAATGCAAGAGAGACAGTTCTCACCAGCCTACTCTAATGTCTGATTTCTCCTTCCCTTTCTAAGACTGGACTACTCTAGAAGTGTAAGGGGGTTGACAGTGAAGAGGGCTAATGGTGAAGAGCAGTTTGTGAACACTCTCAGGGTACCATGAAATTCAAATAAAAGTTATAGCTATGGGGGTTAGACTCACTAGCCTACGAGCTCTGTTTGAGTGAGACTCAGGTCTCACCTGTGTGTCCCCAGTGCCTCAACAGGGCTCTGCATTCAATATACCCTATTATATTGGGTATATTGCACTGCTGGGTATTTACCCCAAAGATACAAATGCAGTGAAACGCCGGGACACCTGCACCCCAACGTTTATAGCAGCAATGTCCACAATATCCAAACTGTGGATGGAGCCTCGGTGTCTATCGACAGATGAATGGATAAAAAAGATGTGGTCTATGTACACAATGGAGTATTACTCAGCCATTAGAAACGACAAATACCCACCATTTGCTTTGACATGGATGGACCTGGAAGGTACGACGCTGAGTGAAGTCAATTGGAAAAGGACAAACATTATATGGTTTCACTCATTGGGGGAATATAAGAAATAGTGAAAGGGATTATAGGGGAAAGGAGGGAAAATGAGTGGGAAATATCAGAGAGGGAGACAAACCATGAGAGACTCCTAACTCTGGGAAACCAACGAGGGGTGGTGGAAAGGGAGGTGGGGGCGGGGACGGGGTAACTGGGTGATGCGCACTGAGGGGGGCACTTGACGGGATGAGCACTGGGTGATATGCTGTATGTTGGCAAATCGAACTCCAATAAAAATATTGGAAACTCAGTATTTTTAACCCAAACTCAAAAACTCAAACTCAAAAATATATATCTAAAATATATATATATATTTATCAATACATGAATCTTCACAGTTTTGTTTTTATGAAACGCCACTGTGGGAACAATTTTAAAAACAGTTTCCTTGGAAATGCATGACCTGTGGTGTAATAATAAGGAATACCAAAAGCGAAGCATTCATTTTTACCTTAATACTGCGGGAAGTGGATTTTAGGAAGTAAGGTTTCGAGGTCAAAGGACACAAGGAAACGGGCCAGCTAACACGTGGCCGGGTGGGACACTAGAACACAGGTCGGCCCGGGGCTCTGCATCACAAAACGTCTGGTGGGGAATTGGGCAGAACCCGTGCCGCACCCGCAGCGTCGGGCCTGGCTCTGCAAGAAGAGCTCGTCTGCTCACCCGCCTCACCCCTCCACGGGGCGCTCCTGGAAAGGTAAGACGTGGTCACTGCGCATGCCCACACCGCCCTTCCTCACAGTCCCTTCCCTGCCTCGGGACGTCCCCGCAGCAGCTGTCCTGGAAGACTTTAGAACGGCTCCCGCCCACTCTGAAGTCAAGTGGGCGGAAGCCGTTCCTCTCTGCGACGTGGACACCCTTCTCTTCCTCTGGCCTCTGCAGCTCGGAAGCCAACACGATGCCTTCCCGTTTCTCCGGGAATCGAGCGGGATCTTGCCAGTTGTCAATATGGCCGCCGACGGGCCGGTGCCCGGCAGAGGCTTTTCATAGGCCGAGGTCGCATCCTAGCCCCGCCCACGTCGTCCCTCCGGGACGCGTCCGCCTAGGGCTTCGCTACGCATGCGCAGCGGGGGCGGGCCGGGAGGTGGGCCGGCCCGATCCTTCCGTGTGCCGCCGCCGCCGCCGCCGCCGTCGCCGCGTTCGCTTGGCTGCTGCTGCCGCTCCGGGGCTGCATTGGCGGCGTTAGCCGCGCGAGGGGAAGGGGGGAGCGGCGGAGCGTGCGTGCGCGGGGGTCCCCGCAGTCCCAGCAGTTCCTCTCGCGCGGGGTGGGCAGTCGGGGGAGGCCCTGGACGGCGCCATGTCGGCGGGCGGCCCGTGCCCGGCCGGAGCCGGAGGGGGCCCCGGGGGCGCCGCCTGCGCCGTGGGGGTCTCCCCCGGCGGGGTATCCATGTTCCGGTGGCTGGAGGTGCTGGAGAAGGAGTTCGACAAGGCCTTCGTGGATGTGGATCTGCTCCTGGGTGAGATCGACCCGGACCAGGCGGACATCACTTACGAGGGGAGACAGAAGATGACCAGCCTGAGTTCCTGCTTTGCGCAGCTCTGCCATAAAGCCCAGACGGTGTCCCAGATCAACCACAAGCTGGAGGTGAGCCGTGGGCCCCGGAGGAGGCGGCATTCAACGCATTTAACGCACCGGTGAAGCGACCCTAGAAAACTACCCCACTGGGGCTGCCTGGGCTTCGGAGGTGGACGGGGGAGCGCGTGTGTATGTGTGTGTAAGGGAAAGGGGGCGAGGTGAGGTTGGAGTAGAAGGAGGGGTGCAGACGCGTGGGTGGCCCGGGGTCCTGCCCCCCCCCCCGCCCCTCTCCTCTCTACGGAGGAGGGGGACGCGGGAACTAGTGACACCAGCCTCCTGTACCTGCAGCATTTAACAAACCAAAGACTTGAGCTCCAAAGAGCCTCAGTCCTGAGACTGTCTTGTCCCGCTTTGCCAATCGAGTTCTCTTACGGATTTTGCACGTCGACAAACTACTAGGTTTGTGCATCACCAGACTGAGACGGTGTTGATTGCTTTTTTTTAACTGTTTGAGGTCAACCTCTGTTGTTGCAACACATGCCATTCCCTGCATGCATGAGCAATGTAAGGGGATTCCCTCCAAGCTCTTAGGAAGGTTTAGTGGGATAAACAGGGTAGTACCGGTGTCCTCCTCTGTTTGCAGCTAGTCTTTAAATTACAGGCAGGTACCGCCAGAGTACCCTGCAATTTTTCAAATGACTTAGAACGTTGAGGTTTTGTCTGTCCTTCACTGTGTTTCCCAGAATCTGGTTTTATTTATGAGAGTGTGTGAAGAATGGTCATTTGCTTTAGTCTCTAATCTTGGGTGTGGGTGTGGGTTGTGGGTGGAGTGGTGGTGGTTCCAAAAAAAAAAAAACTAAAAAAATAATAATAATCCCCCCAAACCCTGCCACATTGTGCAGAAAGTTAAATTAATGCATTACTGTGATATTTAGAAACATGGGAGTTAAACGTTATTACATAAAGAGCATTCTCTAACTGGTTAATTTAAGAGAATGGAGCTTTCATTTTAAAGTAGATAAAAATAGGGTAATCAGTGATGTGCAAAGAAAGCTCTTTGAACATTTGGGTTTCCTAAGAAATCATCGTTGCTATTAGTTATAATGATTGAGAGTACCCGTTGGATTCCTGTCAATATGAGTACCAGATATATATCCTCTCTAGGACCGGTGTGGTTAGCATTCTTTCTCTTCCCTGTCAGTGAGCCATGAAAAAGGTGATCTAATTCATCTGCGATTAGCATAGATGCAAAACAGAGATTCTGCTGAAAGAACGGTTCCATTTCTTCCATCCCTTTTGAAAAGGTTGGAATTCAAGTGCTGATACGAAGCTAATCACTTCTTGTTCTAGGTGTATGAAATGTTTCTTGATTTAGAGGTTATTTCTAGAAGACAGTTTATTTTTCAGGCAGTGAAAATGCATTTAGCGTTTTTTAGAGAGAGCACTTTAGCTTTAAATAACAGAGCAAGAGTCGCTTTGCTACATGAGAACTTTCATATCATTTACAACTGCAGGTATCTATGGAGGATAAACAGCTTTTTAAAAATGAAACAATATCTAATGATTTTTTTTTGAATGACCAAAGGACACTCTCAATAGTGGTATTTTGCTGTCAGATATAAAATCTAATGTGGAGAAAAGATTATTCTATGAGTAGGAGATGGTGCTCGGTCTTTCTCATCTTTAAATATTTTAGATGGGTATTCAGAGCTATAATAAATTATGTATGTTCTTTTTCTCAGAAATTGTAATTACATATTCTGACTCCACATCCTGGCTTAGAAGGTGGTGTTATTTCTCAAAATAAGAAATGCTAGCCTGTCATGATGTGAGCATATTTCTTCAACATGCTTGAAGACCCTTGACTTAAAAGATCTTAGAAAATGGGGAGGGGACATTTTGTTTGTGTGTTTCTTCAGCTACATTTGGCTTATCTGTGCAGCTAATCTTTCTACATTTAGCAGGTTTTACAGTTTTTGTGGAATCGCTTGTGTACTGCTAAGGAGAGAGGGCCATTGTCAGTAGTGCCTTTCAAGGTAGATCTGCTGTTGGATTCTCTGCAGAATTTCAGGGGTTGCCTCATACACTGTTACCAATCATCTGAGATCTTGAAATCTTAGAAGAGATTTCCATACTTTCTAGTTCTGTCTTATTTCTTAATAAGTGGATCGAATTCTATTGTTTTAAGGACATGAACATTAAGATACAACATTTGAGGCCATGTATGGTTTGATATAACGGGTGTGCATTGAATTTCAGTGGTTTTAGAGATTAATACCTTAAACCATATAACCATAATAAAATATTTTTATCAAAACACAAGTACCTCCAGTATGGGTAACTTATTGAGTATCTTTGTAGATTGTTCCTTCTTCTGCACAGTTACTGTGTCTTTAGGTAATACCACGTTAAATATTAATATAGTAGTGAAGAAAACAATTTCAGCTTCAAAAAAATTACAGGTTACATTTTAAAATAAAATACAAATGACATCTATGTGACTGCTGCTTGCCATAAGTTATATTTGGGGAGAGGGTTATTAATAAGGGGAAGGGGAGGGCAAAGAATATCAAAATATATTATTAAGATAGTGCCATTTCAAATTACTCACGTCTCTTACACTTCCCACCTGCTTGAGAATTTCGGCAATGGTAAGCCACTTGGTGACAGCTATTCTGGAGTCACGGGTACTGAAAGGGATAGTAGTAAGAGGAGTAGTAGTAATATGGTATTAGTGTGTTGGAGTAGAACAAAGATTGAGAACCAATGCTTTAGAAAAACCTACCTTTCTACCTGGAAATACAATTTTCTGCCTTTTTACCCCTCTTTAAAATAACAGCAAAACATTACATCTGTCATATCCTCCTTTCCATCAACAATTGCTGAATCGGTATATCTTTTCAAAGCGGTTTACTGTTCACAACCATCAGTGGAGAAACTTTTAACTTTGATCTAGAGACATGTTTAAAATGAACTAATGAGGTACTGTTCTTTTACTGCTTTAAAGCTGCCCTGTTTTTATTTTATTTTTATTTTTATTTTTAGATTTTATTTATTTATTTATTCATGAGAGATACAAACAGAAAGAGAGGCAGAGACACAGGCAGAGGGAGAAGCAGGCTCCACGCAGGGAGCCCGACATGGGACTCAATCCGGGGTCTCCAGGATCAGGCCCTGGGCTGAAGGTGGGGCAAAACTGCTGAGCCACCCAGGCTGCCTGGCTCCCCAGCTGCCCTGTTTTTAAACAAGCAGTGATGCCATGTTGTATGAAGTGTGCAGCTTGAAGGTTACTATTGATTCAGTATGGGTTAATTGAGCACTAATTATGTGCCAGATGCTGTATTGGATATTTGGGATGCAGTGGAGAGCAAAAATGGATAAAGTCATTGCTGTTACAAAGCTTGGATAACTAACTATTGGATAGCTAATTGGGGTAATTATCACATAATTGTGAAATTACAACTTTGATGTGTTATGAAAGGTACATAAAATGATGAGAGCCTGTTCTGGGGGATCAGGAAGGCTTCCTTTTGGAAGTGACCATTGAGTTAAGACCTAAAGAATAAGTAGGAATTAATTAGGCCACAAGAAATAGGAATGTCATTCAATCTTCCAGTAGAGAGAACAGAAAGTGGAATGTACGTGACTGGCAAGTGCATAATTCACTTAAAGAACTAAAAAGAGATCTGGTATATGTTACATAAGAGCATTGTCAATTGTAATTGTCAATTGGCTGAAGAAGTGATATGCTAGATAAGTTTGAACAGGTAGGTAAGGACAATATCTACGTGATTTTATTGGCCTTGCAGTAGATCTGGGGACTCTATCATAGCATTGGGAAATGTTGTAAACTAGATGGTAACCTCAGGTATGAGGTTAAAATAGCTCACTCAGGCTAGGGTAAGGAGAGAGTTTGGGATAATGAACAGAATAAACGCAGGAAATCATTTAGGAGGCTCTTATTCTGATCCATATGAGAGGATGATAGTGCAGGCTAAGATAGTGAGATGGAGGGAAGTGAGCAGAACAGGAGAGGCTTGAGAAGTAAAAATAAGCAGTCTAGAAATGGAATGGAAGGATGAGGGAATTTAGGATGTCTGCAAGATGTCAGTTGGCTGGATAGGTAGATGGATGTGAATTATTAACAATAACTATATTTCTAACCTTACTAATCAATTACTAATGGCCAGACTGTTCTCAGGGTTTTGCATATATTGATTCGTCTAATTCTCACAACAGTCCTGTGTGATAGGTTTAATATTATTATTATTATTATTTTCATCTTTTACTCAGAATTAAGTAAGGGGCCCAGGGCTTCAGAACTAGAGAAACCAGTTTCTCCGAAACACACACATTTATGCCTGGTGGGGGGAGGGAGGAGGTGGAGAGAAAAGCAGGCAGAAAGAGTGAATGTGGCTGGATATATAGCTGGAAGGAGGAGTGTGGGGTTCCAGGGAGGTATTGTTATAAAAAACACATTTATAAGCCAATGAAAAGTATCTAGTTGAGAGGAAAGCTGAAAATGCTAGTGAAAGAGAGGGATAATTAGTAAGGTTTCTGAATGAAGAGGAGATCCAAGATACATGTAAAGATAATGGACAGCTTAAGTTGAAAGGACAGCTGTTGTACTTTGAGGGAGAGGGAGACTGAGAGCAGAAGGTGGGAAGTTAAGAGTTTTAGTCTGATGATTTCTTTATATTCTGTAAAACTGAAGCCTAGGACAGCTGCTGAAAGTGGGTGAGAGTAATAAGAGCTGGGAGAAAATAAAAAGATTTGAAATAGGTAAGAGTGGGAGAGCCAGCTGGCTGGAGAAATAGGACTGCCAGGCAACGTTGAAGACTTGCTTGGAGCTAGTTATCATAAATTCATGGTACAACCAGTCTGCCCTGTTGTGTGACTTTCTCTAGTCTTTCTCTTACTTGGTTAGTAACAGACACAGTGATGACAGTAATAATCCAGTGCTGTAGCAAGAAGTTTGCTATGCAGACAGGAGTGTTATTGAAATGAAAATGGTCATGGGGATGAAGAAACGGAGATAACCTTCAATTAAAGAAGTAGAAACAGGATTTGATAATTATGTACGTGCAGAGGGTGTGGAGGAGGAGAGGTTAAGATGCTACCACATTTCTGTTTGAGAAATGGCTTAGTTGATAGCTGTTTGAGTTTAATAGTCTCCCCTAAAATTCATGTCCACCCAGAATCTCAGAATGTGACTTTCTTTGGAAATAGTCTTTGCAGATGTGATTAATGTAAGAATTGAGGTAAGATCATAGCAGAATAGACTGGACCTTAAACCCAATGAGATTGTCCTGATAAGAGACACTCAGGACACACAGAGACACTGAGTAGAAGGCTATGTGAAGAAAGAATCGGAGATTGAGGTGACATGTCTGCAAGCTGAGAAATGCCAAGGATTGCTGTCAGCCACCAAAACCTGGGAGACAGGCATGGAACAGTTTCTCCTTCAGGGTATCCAGAAGGAAGCAACCTTTGATTTAAAGCTCCTGGCCTCCTGAATTGTGAGAGAATAAATTTTTGTTCTTTTAAGCCACCAACTTTGTGGTTATTTGTTATGATAGCCCTTGGAGACTTACACCATTTACTGCAATAAGGAATCCAGGAGAAGGAACAGGTCTGGCAGGAAAGATAACAGAGTTGAGTTTAGGAGATTGGGCATAGTTAAGCCTTATCCTTTCTTGCATTTTCCTAACATAGTCTCCTAGTGCTTTTTACCTGCTCCAAACTGTCCTTTCATTGTCAAAATCATTCTAAAATGTTTCATTTTAATGGTTCCTATCAAAAAAGGGCAACTCTGATTGGTCATTCTTTTTATACTTCCCTTTTACTTGTTGGCTGAAATTCAAACTCTAGCATGGTGGTCAGTGCCCACCCAGTGTGTGTGTCCTTATCCTTTGTCACCCCTTCTTAGCTCCTTTTGCCTCTCAATAACACTGGTCTTGGGCAGCCCAGGTGGGTCAGCGGTTTAGCACTGCCCATTGGCTGGCACCGCCCATTGGCTCAGGGTGTGATCCTGGAGACGCGGGGTCGAGTCTCATGTCGGGCTCCCTGCATGGAGCCCCCTTCTCCCTCTGCCTGTGTCTCTGCTTCTCTCTCTCCGTGTCTCTCATGAATAAATAAGTAAAATCTTAAAAAAAAAAAAAAAACTGGTCTGTTTGCAGTTCTCTAAATAGGCCTTGCTTTTTCGCATGGCATCACCACCTTTTACATAGGCTTTTTGTGTATAAGGCCTTCTCTGTCCCCTCTTTGTACAGCATTAAACACCCACTCATCTTTCAAGATACCACTTACATCACCATCTCTGAAAGCTGTCCTCACCCCACTTATCTCTCTGCTCTCTATAGGTAGAGGCTGTCATAACACCTTTAACTCACTTGAACTGTTAAGTTTGTTACCTTGTACTATCATTAATGGTTGCCACATCTCTTTACCTCTAGAAGGTAAGCTCTTCGAGGGTCAGGATGTTTAAGGTGAAATAATCTCAATATCAAAGGCTTTGTGAAAGCTAATTTTAAGTGGGAACATTTTCTCTTTGTGAACCCATTTTGATTTCTGAGAATTGGTTGGTGGTTTTTACCCTATAGTGCTTTCAAACCTTATTGAGTAGTAATTCCTTTGACTCTGGATATCCAGTTGACTCTCATGTGGATTACAGAATTGGTGTCTCCCTGGCCCCTTTTTGAAGTTGGAAATTGGAAACTCACACATTAAATACCAACCTTTCTGACCTATTCACATCCCTGTTTCACTTGCTGGGGGTCTTCATGTCTCATACCTTTCCTTACTCCATATAGTGGTTGATCTCCATCAGTGTTCAGATGAACTTCTTTCAGACCCTTTCACTTTTTTTTTTAAGTTTTTATTTATATTCTAGTTTGTTGGCATACAATGTAATATTAGTTTCAGGTGTACAATATAGTGATTTGGCACTTTGCATATATCACCCAGACTAACTTTTTTTTCCATTTCTTTTTGAATTGGCAAATCACACATGCACCTATAATAGTATTTATGACCCTCTCCACCATAGTTGGAAATGTAATTTTATCTCTTCAACCAGACAGTGAAATTCTGAAGGTCAGAACCCAAATCTTACTCATCTTTTTATCTCCAGATCCTGGCATGCAGCATATACTCAATAAATGTTTATTTGAATAAATTATTTGAAACACTTTTAATGTTCCACCATGAATCCTCCAAGATTATCAAATAATCGTTCTGTAATACAAATTTCTTGAGAGCTGGGAGGGCGTCTGTCAGGGCGTCTGTCGTACTATATCCATAGTGTCTAACACAGTGTCCGCCACATTGTTGAATGACTCAATCTGTAGGTTCATTGATTCCCGTGGTATGTAATTCACAAGGATATAACTTGTGAGCTAATATTGCATGGTATTCCATTTTAGAAAAATTTGAAACTGTGACTGAAAGTAACATTAAACATCATTATATGAAAGTATTCTACATGGACTTAGTGTGCTTGTGACATTTCTAAAATATTGGGTGGCTTGATTCTCCTCAACCTACCTCCAGTTTGATCATAGAGCAACTGGGGTCTCTGACATTAAAATGGAAACAAGAAACATTTTACATTATTTGGGACTTCATTTTGAGGTTAACATCAAAGTAATTTAAATTTCAAAAACACATCACAAGATTTATCTGTTAGTTACTGTTTCAAATACGAATCCTAGTTCATTCACTTTGTTTCCTGTATTACACACAGCTGCCTTTTTTAAAACAAATTTGATCATGTGTTTCTGCTTAAAATTCCTCAATTTTACTATGAATAAAATTCATACTTCTTGTTATAACTGACAAGCTCTGTATGATCTGACCTGTGGGTATGTCTTCAGTGACATATCTTACCATTCTTTTCTCTTATTCTATATGGTCCAGCCACATGGGCCACCCTTTGGACTGCAAGACAGCAGTTCTCAAACTTTTTGGTCTCAGGACCCCTTTACACTGTACAAATTATGAGGTCCCCAAAGAGTTTTTTTTTTTAATGTGGGTTATATCTATTGGCGTTTACTGTATTAGAAATTAAAATTGAGAAAACCTTAAATATTTATTGCATCAGTTAAAAATAGGAACAGTAAGCTTATTGGATGTTAATAAAAATATCATTTTTAGTGAGAAAATAACTTTTCAAAAAAATAGCATTGCTTTACATTTAAAAATAATTTTTAGATATCTGGCTTACTAGAATACAGCTGGATTCTTACATCTGCTTCTGCATTCAAATAGTTGTGAAAAGAGGTTTGGGTTATAAGATGTAGTCATTGAATGGATCTTTTACTGAGTCATGATGTTATAACATTATGGGTTGGTCATTTTCAGAATACTGGTTTGTTGGGTTATGCAGATTTTCTAAATGTGGACCCATCTCATACAATAATCTTAAAAACACATTTGTTAATACTACCAGTCTCATTATAAAAATCTTTTTTTTTTAATATTTTATTTATTTATTCATGAGAGACACTGAGAGAAAGAGAGAGAGAGAGACATAGGCAGAAGGAGAAGCAGGCTCCCTGTGGGGAGTCTGATGCAGAACTGGATCCTAGTACCCTGGGATCATGACTCACGCAGATGCCCCTAGAAAAATCTTTAAGTGTTTGGAAACTGTCAAGCTCATGATGATGGATTCAATTTTTCCAAAATTCTAATTTTCATTTGAAAACACAAATTTTTATCATTGGCAATAAATGCTGCCAATTATTTGCCTTGAAGTAACAGATTCACTTAATTATTCTAAAAAATATGTCTCTATATATATATATTTATTTAAATTTATTTATTCATGAGAGACACACAGAGAGGGAGAGAGAGGCAGAGACACAGGCAAAGGGAGAAGCAGGCTCCATTCAGGGAGCCCGACGTGGGACTCGATCCCAGGTCTCCTGGGCTGAAGGCGGTGCTAAACCGCTGAGCCACCAGGGCTGCCCTGTCTACCAAATATATTAATCTTAACACCTGTATTTTCTCTTCTTTCAAATAAAAATGATATTCCATGAAAGAAAATGTTTTACAACTCAAGCGATTGCATAAATGCTTTTTCTTGGGACAACATGGTTTGATATGCAGCATATACACTTTGTGCACACTTCCCATTTCATCACATAGAATATTTAAAAAAACATGCTCAAGGGTTAAGTTTTTTTAAAATTGATTATTTTTACTGCCTCATCGTGGGCATTCTTTAACTTTTTTTTTTTTTTAACTTGAACACACTTCATTACCTTGTACTAAAATGCTATCCTTCTATTCATCATTGCTTCTGCACTTTTTGTACAAATGTCAGCATAGTGAAAAAGTCAAATAATGTTTTATTATTATTAAAATAGTTTTGACCTTGCGATTGCACTGAAAAGGTCCCACAGACCTGTGAGAACTGCTGCTTCCCAGAAGAACCATACTTTCCCACCCCATTAATTCGCATCTTTTTCTTTCTTTCCTACAGATTGTGCTTTATCATTCTATTACTTGCTTGTAATGACCTCGGACAAGTTACCTAACCTTTGCATTCCAGTTTCCTTTTCTGTACAAAAAATTGCATCTCTCGAGGCTTCTTATGAGGATTAATACAATTAAAATATGAATATGTTCAAAACGGTGCCTGGCATGTAGTTAATGCTATCATTACATATGCCCTTCATTTTCTTTATGTGCTGCCTCCCACACGAGGCCACTGTAAGCTTTGCAGGGCAGGACCCACATAGGTTTCATCTACTACCATTGTATCCCCAGAACCCAGCCAAGTGCTTGGCATATGGTTGGGGGGGGGGGGTTGATAAATACTTTTTGAATGAATAGATTTTAAAAATAAAAATAAGTTTGCTTGTCTTAGCTGCAGAGCAGTTTGGGGAGAAATGACAACAGATGAAGTTAGTGGTCCTTCTGCTTGGATAGAGAGGAAATTGGAGCGAATGGGTGGGATTTTCTCCCAGAACTTTTGTAAGCCAAACGAGCAGACTGTTTCAGCAGCTGCCTTATAATAAAGAGGAATACTATTGAATACTATTTTGTATCTCAGGGGGTGGCAGAGGTTTTTATATTTGACCTGTGAATATATTTTCTGTTCGCTCACAGTCTTTGTTTTGGAATAGGACTTCTTGGCTTTCTATAATATCGGGTAGTAGGAGCAATACTGACCACTCCAGGCACAAGGGAAAAGTGAAGATGGAGATTATTTATAAAAGGTGTGAGTTAACTCAGATTAGCTCTAAGACTGTTCTGCTATGTGGAAGGATTAGAAGAAAAACCAGGGAATGGCTCAAAATGCTTTTGTTAGTTACATTATTCCCTTGACCTTTGTCATAAGAGGTTAAGGCCACATGAAGAATATGGTTCTGTTCTGCTGTTGGTCCAGATCCTTTATACAACAGTTTCTGTGATACTTTCTTTTAAAAGTCTAGTTCCAGGAAAGAAGGAGTCTCACCAGGTGAAATGGCATTGCTTCTTTTAATGAGACAAGGAGAATTATATAATTATGTAATATATAAAGGTTCTCCTATTAATAGAAAAATCAGTATTAAAGTTAATACACAATAAGGGTTTAGGATGGTATTTTTATAGTAGTATTTTTATAGTATTAGGATGGTGTTTTTATAGTGATACTTGCCATCTCTATATGTTTTTATTTTTTATATTTTACATTTGTTTTATTTATCTTCCAAGCTTTAAAGCCTTTTGGGAAGTAGGTGGGTGTAGATGATCAATTTTAGATACTGGCATTAAATGGCATAATTGCTAGAGATTTAAATTCTAATCTGTACTTTCATCCTAAACTGCATTTTCAAACATTAAAAAAAATCCATACAGACATTTAAAAGCATAATTGTTTCTTTTTAGTGATTACCTTTTGTACAAATACTTTAAAACAGAAGGCATAGAAACATCTGTAGGTAAATGTGAGATTATACTTCCTTCTTTGTCGGCAGTTTTCTGTGCTATAGTTCATTACAGCACAGAAATGGCTATTTGGAGTCAACTGTATTCTCTGTGATTCTTTTTCTTTTTTTTCTTTTCTTTTTCTCTTTTTTTTTTCTTTTTTTTTTCCTCTGTGATTCTTAAACAATTTGGGGAATGTGTGCTTTTGTGTGCATGCATGTCTGTGCCTGCATGTGTGTCTATCTGTGCATTTACATGAATTATCTTGCTTAAAGCCCTGTCTGAGATTTGGGGATGTGATCTCATTTGCAGCTCATGGGCTGCTTTGTTACCATTTCCCATTACTGCCAGGATTATAAGGATGTCAGGAAGTCTGCGTTTTAATTCCATGCAATTTGTAATTTGCATGGCAACTCACCTAATCTCTTTGGGCCTCAGTTTCTTCATGTGCAGAATAAAAATATTTTTACCAGATTTTTTTGGGTTCTTAGGTTGGGCGTTCTAAAATGTGTTACTAAAATGTTTGGTGTGAATGACATGCCAGAACTAATGACTGATCTAGATCCAACTTCTCTGCTATATAATATGATGTCTGCTAGTTTCTTGTCTTAGAAACTAGTTTGATCCTCTCCTGAACTCAAGGTTTTTGAGGGGTGCTTAAGGTAAACTAATTGGCATTTTTATCCATAAGACTGTTAAATAAAAACTAGCTTATGTTTAGAAAGAAAAAGACACAGCTGTTGTGTATTTTTAGAAGATAACGTGGACAGAGGATTAAGGTCTAGACAAAGTAGAAAAATAGGAAAGCCCAAATAAAAAATTCCCTTGATTTTGGTGCCACAGAGTGGAATCCAGTAGTGACTGATTATTTTAGAAAGGAATTACCGTGTTGGAAAAATTTGGATGTTTGAAAGAGTATGAGATGAGAAATAGAATAGTAACAGCTGCATTCAATACAAATAAGTGGTGATGATAATGCTCTAAAGTTATTAAATAGACTGCCTCTCTATCCTTTTCATTTTTGGGAATACTTCATTCCTACTTTGCCAAATATGTCTTGAATTTTCATCTGTTTCCACACTCCATTCCAGCTGGACCACATGCTGAGAATCACTACTTTAGAAGAATCTCACTAGTGGTAATTTAGTGGCTTGGGTGTCCTGAAGGCCATGGTCTTAAGGCCCAGAGACCCTCCTAGAATGACATCATTTTACCCTTACTGGCTAGGGAAAGAATATGATGGGCAGCTTTGTTTTATTTTTTTCTGTAAATGAATCTCCAAGATCAAATGTAGAAAAGTGAAAAGATTGTATCCCAAGTTAAATCTCTGTGTAACATAGTTTTTTTAACTGTTTCTGGTTTTGTTTTTTAAAACGTTTTTTGAGATACTGCTTGAAAATTTAAATAAGTGTTGAAGATTGAAATCACCTATTTCCTTTAAACTTTCACCCTTTACTAGTTATGGTGTTGCCAAGGTAAGGTAGTCCTATGAAAGATACTCAGGCTTTTTTATGGTCAGATTGATTTTGAGTCAGTTACTTGTTAGCTATGTGATTTTGGGCAAATCATTTAAAGTCTGACTTCCAGTTTCTTTAATTATTAAGAAAAAAGTTGGAGAGTTTGGTAAGAATTACAGATAGTCTGTGTTGTGTATATGCCTGCCATATGGTATATAGATGCTTTGTGGTAGCTGGCAATATTGTTAGTAAGTTAAACATATATATTGTAGCTATAGAAACACATTTTTTTCCTTCTCGACAGCTGCTTAATAACACTTCCACTGTCTTGCCCTGGGAGTAATTGGGTTCAAAGTGCTGTTTTCCTGCAGACCAGTTAGGTAACCCTGGATATAAAAGCAATTTTGATTGGCCTTAGTTTCATTATGTAAATAGTAATTGTCATAATCATAGTCTTTGTGCTAAGATCTCTTTGAATTCTAACATTGGTGGTATTAGGAAGGTAGCCATTAAGTAAAATACGGATATTTCTAATCTTGACATAAAATTTATCAATGACTTAAGTTTTTGTAGCAGCTAAAAATGCTTATATTATGGACAAGAAAAGAGTTACTTAAATATGACAATTTAGAATAAACTTAAAATACTTGTTTCAAAAATAAAATTGGGCTTTGAATTTAATTTTACGTTGTTTTACTTATTTTTCTGGGTAGATACAGTGTACTTTATCAATGTATATGATAAAGTAGGGCTTCCTAGGCCCCTGTCCTTCTTCATAGGGTCTGGGATGGAAACTTGTCAAGGTCAAGAGAATTCTCATTATGTTGGGGATGATTTGGGGCAAGTTTTCTCTTCTCAGCCTTAACTGTACCATTGCATTTGCCATGGGTGGAATCATACTGGAACACGTAGACCTTGTAGTTGAGGTTAGTGAAGGAGTAATTGAAGGCAACGGTATCAACTTTGCCAGAGTTAAAAGCAGTCCTGGTGACGGGGTGCCCAATATGGCCAAATCCATTTTCTCCGATCTTAACCATTTCTCAGGGACCCACTGGAACTGCACAAGAAGATGCAACTGTCTGTTGAACAAGGAGGAACAGAGAGCCTGGGCTTTGAATTTTAGTATCTGCATCTTCTCTTTGTAAAGAATTTTTACTTATTTTTTAAGTTGAGCAACCTCTTGAGAAATTTGACTTAATGAAGAGTCCTTGTTTGTAAAAGGCCACGTTCAAAAGACCCAAGCACTAGACCCTATTTTCCTTGCCCTTTTAGAATATAATCATTTCCGACTTAAATATTAGCCTGCCAAATTAATTAATGAATACCACATATGCCTCTTTAGCTTCTCTCTTAACTCCAGGAGTTTTGCTCAATTATTAACCATGAGATTTTTGGTTTGAAAGATAAATCATAGTGGGATCACCAGGCAGTATATGCCTCTTGAAACACACAGTATATCCCTTGTCACAAAGATTTAATTAAGTAAATCTAATTAAACCCTTAAAGATTTTTTTTTTTTTTTTTAATGTTAAGTTATCTCTGCATCTAGCATGGTGCTGAAACTCACACAACTGCAAGATCAAGAGTCACATGCTCTGCTGACAGGTGCTGCTCTGGCAGGTACCCCTAATTAAACCTCTAGATCTAACTTCCAGTTACAGATCTACATAGAGGAATATATTCCAGATCTACATAGAAGGATGTATTAAACAACCTCGTAGATAATAAGACAAATGCAGAATGGAAGTCATTGTAGGGGCACCTGGGTGGCTCAGTGGTTGAGCATCTGCCTTTGGCTCAGGTCATGAGCCCAGGGTTCTGGAATCAAGTTCTGCATCAGGCTTCCCGAAGAGAGCCTGCTTCTTCCTCTGGTTATGTCTCTGCCTCTCTCTGTGTCTCTCATGAATAAATGAAAATAAAATCTTAAAAAAAGTCATTGTAATTAAAAAAGAGATAAGGGTTTGGTAGATTAAATGGATTATTTTAACCTATTTCTGGGGAGAGGTTCACTTTAGCATAAGCTTCATATTGCTCAAAAAGTGCATATTATTCAAATACTTGTTTTCCTTTTGTGATTATTTTGTTTCAAAGACTATATATAAAAACCTATGGATTTTGAGTTTGGGGTTTTTTTGTTTTGGGGTTTGTTTGTTTTTACTAAAAATGACTTTCTAGGCAAGACTTAACTCTTTTTAAAGATTTTATTTATTTGAGATAGAGCGCACATGTGCTCTTGCACACTGAGGAGTATGGATGAGGGAGATACTGAGATCATTCCAAGCCACCCCAGGAGCCTCAAGACTTATTTGTACTTTGAAGGAGCAGTCTTCAAGATGTATTGAACATTGTCTAGTAATAGGTGATTTTAGATGTTTATAAGTTTTCTGGTAGGCATATTTTTTGTTAAATGGAAGAAGATATATAAGACATATTTATCATACATGTAAAATTTTTTTTTCTTTTCTAAGTTTTTCAGTTAGGAGTATTTGTAAAAGATACTGTGTAAGAACTTAGTCTTTAGGCAAAAGACATGAAGTTCTATGTTAATCTCATGTATGTTTATTATATTTAAAGAACAGAGCCAACTACTAGCCTATTTATTTCTTTTAGCATTTAAATCTTTTTTTTTAATTGAATTATACCTGACACACAATGTTGCATTAGTTTCAGGTGTACAACAGAGTGATTCAGCAGCTCTATATACTGTGCTCAGGACAAGTGTAGCTACCATCTATCACCATGCAGTGCTATTATAATACCATTGACTATATTCCCTATGCTGTACCTTTCATCCTTGACTTACTCATCCTATAACTGAAAGCCTGCACCTTTCCTTCTCCTTCACCCCTTTTTGGCCCATTCCCCTACTCATAATAAGTGTGTTAGTTTGTGTTTGGAGGATGGGGGAAGGAGAGCGTGTGCATGCAAGAATAAGAAAGAAATAGATAATCCTGTAAAAAAATAGGCAAGACTGACAATGCCAAGTGAAGGCAAGAACGTGAAATTCTCATACATGGTGGGCATGTCAGTTGCGTAATCACTTGGAAAACTGACCATTTTAACAAAGTTTAATGTATTCCTACACCATAAACCAGCAGTTTCCCTCCTTGATACATACTCAACAGAACTGTATTTCATATGTACCAAAAGACAGATTCATAGCAGTATCAATTTAAAAGTCAAAAATTGGAAAATAGCATAAATGTCCATCAAAAGTAGAATGAAAATGATAAATTTTGGTATGTTCATTTAGTGAATACTGTATAGTAATGAAAATGAATGAACTGTAGCTATACAAAACATGAATGAATCCCATAAATATAATCTTAAGGCAAAAGCCAGGCATGAGTGAATGCATACCATATGATTATATCTATATGATGTTTATTTTTTTTTTCTATATGATGTTTAAAAACAGGCAAAACTCGGGGTGCTTGGGTGGCTCAGTCAGTTAAGTGTCTGCCTTTAACTTGCGTCATGATCCCAGTGGCCTGGGCGAGAGCCCTGCACCAGGATCCCTGCTCAGCGGGGAGCCTGCTTCTTCCTTTCCTCCCCACTCCTGCTCTCTCTTGTTATCTGTACCACTATCTCTGTCCTTCCTTCTCAAATAAATAAAATATTTTTAAAACGAACAAACAAAACAGGCAGAACTATCAGTGATGTTAGAACTGGGGATATTACTCTGATGGTTATGTCTGTGGATGAATGGGGAAGTAGTGATTGGGAAGGAGCCACAGGGACGTCCTCCAGTGCTAGTACTGACCTGTTTCTTTATCTGGGTGGTAGTTAAATAGATACGTTTATTTTCTGGAATTTATTATGTGTGTACTTCTCTGATGTAAGTTGCAGTTGAATAAAAATATTGTAAAAAGGAATGAGGAACTTGTTATGATATGGAGCGATCCCTAAGAAATAACACAAGCAAAATGAAGTGGTGTTTATATTATGAAGCATTTTGGTTTGGTTTATATTTATAGCATGCCACCTTTTTCCTCTACCTCTGGTTGTTACCCAAGCCCCACTTCTTGGCCATCTGTTTTCCCTCCAGTTCAGTCTCAGGATATAAATTCCTATCTCTGTGCCCCTGGTGCCAACCCTAGTCCCAATTTATCACTTTTTTTTTTTTATTTCCAACATTCTGTGAGATAGTTCCTGTTGAATATGTCATGGCTGACACAAAAATCAAGCATGTCCAAAACTTAAACTCATCTGTCTTCCTCCCTCATGTCTAAATAAGCTACCATCCTAATCTTACAATTTCCTTCAATTTCAGTATTTAAGCTTGAAATATGTTATTGTCAATCTAATTTTCCACTAGATATTCAATCTGTAAGTGTTGCCAACAATTTCAGCATTATGAAATGTTTTATTTCTATTTTCAAAGTTCCCATGATAAGCCATTTGGCAAGCCACAGTAGGGTGTTCCTAGTGTTGCTGTCTTACCTGCAAATAGCATGTCCCTAAAATGTCACTGGAAGAAAATGTTTCACAGTTACACGGTGATGATGGTTGCATAACTCAATGAAAATACTAAAAACCACTCACTCATACCTTTAAAAAGTGCATTTTATTGTATGGGAATTATATCTCAGTAAAGCCATTATTAAAAACAAAAATGTCATTGAGAACATGTAGTGATTTCCAATGAGATTAAATCTCAGTTTTGGTCTTTCATCCAGAGCTAGCCATTCATCCAGCCTTACTTTCCTGTCTAGGCTTGGGAATTTTGTCAGCCATAACTTCTCTCAGTAGCCTGATCTCCTTGGTAACATACATCTTCATCTCTAGGAAGTGCTTTATGTAGAGGATTAATAATCTTACGACAGTAGTCAAAGCTATGGGTATTCTTTCTGTCTAAAGATCGGGGAACTTGAGTGAAGACAGAGTGATTTGTAAGCACTGTAAACACAGGGCTAGTATTAGAATTCATTTCAACTTAAAGATATTTATTGGGGTACCTGGGTGGCTCAGTTGGTGAAGCATCTGCCTTCCGCTCAGGTCATGATCCCCAGGATCTTGGACTCAAGCCCACATTGGGCTCTCTGCTCAGCGAGGGGGCTTGCTTCTCCTCCTTCTGCCTGCTACTCCCCTTGCTTGTGCTTGCTCTCTGTCAAATAAAATCTTAAAAAAAAAAAAGATATTTATTGAACATCTTTTATGTACTACATTGATTGATGCAGTTGGGATTGAAATAGAGATGTATTTCAGCCCTTTGGTTGCTGTACCCAGAGAATTTACCTAAGTTGCATCTGGTTTCTCTCTGCCTCTGCTAGTCTTCTTTCCATCTCTAGACTGCTTTACTATAAATATCTGCTTTACTATTTATATTTTGTCCTTGTCACTTAACTTCAAAGCACTTCTAAACTCTCTTTCCCTCCCTAACCTTTTTTAAACTGTTCTTCACTTTGAATTCCTTAAGATGACCAATTCTCAATATCTCTGTAACTTGCTATGTTTTTCTTTGGTTGGCTTGCATTTATATCACCTCAGTTGATAAGAAAGCTTCTCTAAGACCTAAGTAATTAAAAAAAAAAAAAAAGACCTAAGTAATTAACTATAATTTTAAACATATTTTACATAATTCTTTTCTCATTGAGTTGCATTGTTCTGAACCCCTTGATACTTAGTACAATTATGTTGAATTAAATAGAAAACTCAGGCCTTTTCTTGAGCTTTAACCTGCTGGCCAGTTAGGAAGACCAAATTCACAAGAGACACACATCTTGTGCACAATTGTAAAGCACATCAATGTGAAAAAAACTTCAACTTGAATGGATAAGCAGTTCTGAGGAGTTGTTCTTCTGTGCTGTAACAGTTAACTGTAGCTTACAGTTGACTCCTGATATTTAGGCCCATTATGACCTTAGTGGCTCCCACCTTTGCACCTAAAATAATTACTAGATAGTGGGTTGGTTGATAGAGGCTAGTGTTCTCTGGGGTGGCCACTTACTGGCCTCTCCTTTAATATACCATTAATGTTAATGGACCACTGTAGCACATGTTATCTCTAAGGATGATGAGCCATCCCAGTCTTTATATTTTCCTAAACTTTGTAGGTAAAGGTAAAACAATGAAAAGCCCTCTTCAAGTAAGCAAAGTAAAATGGAAGTAGCATTCTGTGTTATTAGAAGATACTGTTTTATGGAGGTGCTTAGCTGGCTCAGTTGGAAAAGCATGTGACTCTTGGTCCTAGGGTTTTGAGTATGAGCCCCACATTGGGTGTAGGTTATAAATAAACTTTTTTTTTTTAAAGATACGGTTTATGGTAGAGTTGGTTCTCTTGCCACTCAAGTATCTTACCTGTGCTATTGAATTTATGACTGTATAGTTGGATGTCTTAAGAGTTGTCAATTCATCTATTCAGGCTGGTGTTCATCTATTCATTTTAAACACAGTCTGTGTCATCTTTGAATAATTACTAGAGTCAGAATAAAGAAAATTAAGCTTACTTGATGTTTTTTATTGTTGCTTTATAAGGCACAGTTGGTGGATCTGAAATCTGAACTGACAGAGACCCAGGCAGAGAAAGTTGTGTTGGAGAAAGAAGTCCACGATCAGCTTTTACAGTTGCACTCTATCCAGCTTCAGCTCCATGCTAAAACTGGTCAGAGTGTTGACTCTGGTACCATTAAGGCAAAACTGGTAAGTAGTTTAGAAGGTAACATATACTTACATGTATTTTAGAGGATGAAGAGGACAGTTTTTAATGAGGCTTTTGAATATAGAAGGTAATATGTGCTTAAGTGTGGGAAATTTAGAAAATGCAGGAAATGTAAAGGTCTTCATGATCATCCACAGTCTCAGCACCTAGAGGTGAGAAGTGACAATATCAATAAGCAGTTGATACTTAGAATAGGATTTTTTTTCCTATTTGAAAATATCTGTGTGAAAATATTTAAAAGATATTTGTAATTATAACATGTAAACAGTTTTTTGCCCTGTTGGGTGAGTTAGGATTAAGTTCATCTGCATATAACAAGTCCAGATAACACTGGGAATATTCTTGAATAGTACAAATTATTTTCTCTCAAGCCCTGAAATAGGCAGTACAGAGTTTATGTGATGGCTCTATAGATACTAAGTATCCAGTATGCTTTTTGTTGTTGTGTTCGCCATTTTCAGCTCATGGTTTCCATCCTTAGGATCTCTTTATTCTAGGCAGAAAGAAGGAAGAATCTAAGAAAAGGGCAAAAGGATGCTTCCAGGCTGCATTAGTGTTCTAAAGAATTTTTCATGAAATCCTCCTCAACAATTTTTGCCCGTCAAGTTAGCCATCTCATTGGCTATCCCAACTTGCATTTCAACCTCTTAGTTGGTCACGTGGCCACCTCTTGTGAAACTGGAGTTCTGCTGAAAATGGAATTGGGTGCCAACCACTAGCATATTTTTTCCTATTGCTCTTATGAGCATTTTTTTCTGCCATTGAACATTTTGTAATGTTTGTATAATGTAAATGTATTGTATATACATTTTCCATAAATAACCTTTGCCCTCTTAATATAAGTAGAAAAATTTTTTAAGTCTCATTTCAGCTTAATCTCATACTTGTTAAGTGTGCAAGTATGTGCCAGACACTTGGTTGACCATAGGGGACACAGCAGTAAGATAGATATAGCTTGGGAGAGGCAGGAAATGAAATGAGGATGATGATAGTCATACATTTTAAAATTTTACTTGTTGTTAGAATTTATTTAAATGAATATTTACATTCTCCTTAAATCTTTTAAATTCAGAAATTCTATGAATCTAAGTTAGTAACCTTGTTCTCTTTAACTGAAATGAGTCAGATTTCTCACTGCTTTTTTGGGATATTTGATTTTTACGTTGAGAAACAGTGTATATACATTTTCACTAGAAAAGAGTTTACTTGAAGTTTTAATGTTAGATCTGAAGCAGGGTGCTGTAGTAGAAGGCACTGAACCAGGTGGGCTGACTAATTTGGTAAAACAAAAAGTTTTAATCTAACACTGTGTAGTTACTGTAGGTTATGGATTTGCAAATATATTTGTTCTAATGAACTTTACCCAAATGATATTCAACGTATGGGAGTTTTCCTTAGAATGATTATACCACTAGATAAATTCATTTGTTTGATATTTTTCTAATTATCAAACTTTTTTCTTATATCTTAAGTCTGTCCCCTCTGTGGAGGAGCTGGTAAGTATGTTGTTTCTGTTTGGCTTTAATACGTTACGCTGAAGTGTTCTTATTGTCTTATTTGCATATTATATGTTGTCACTTTGTATTTGGATGTGATGTTCATGATGATAGTTTTTTAATCTTCCAGTACCTGAAAAGTTCAGTTGGTGGCCCATTGCTCTTTTCTCAGTACACGTTGTGAAAGATTTTTCTTTTGTTTGTGATTTATAACCATTATTTACAGAGCCCATCAATTTTTGACAACTTTTAAGCCTTGTAACTTGTTGAAACCTCTACTTCAAAAGAGCAATTGGTTTTCCCACTTGAGTATTTTGAAGATATATTAAGAACACCTAGCTTTTTTCTCTTTTTCTATTTGAATTTATCCCCAGAGAAAGAATGTGCATGTTGGTTTTGTATTCATCTTCTGCATGCGTCACAACTTTTTAGCAGTCTTGGAATAATTGTGTGGCCTTTGAAACAACTGAATTTTGAAACTCTTTACCAGAACTTATTTTAGAAAATAACAATGTATAAATTCTTAATATTTTCCTCACTATGCTAACCTAATCAGGTTCCAGTTTGTCTGATGGCTTTATTTCTTTTGAAAATACACTGTTTGGCTCTCTAAATACAAAATGAGCTTCTTGCTTATTACCTAATAAATGGGCTAACTAAAGATTCATATTTTTTTCTTTAAAAACTAAAAAGATTAACTTCAGTTTTCTTAGTCCTATTCATATTTGCGAATGTTATTTTCAAGCCTGACAGTTTGTCAGAATCATTAGGTGTTTGAATCATGAAAGCAAAGTGGTGACTTAATATGTGTTTTGTAAATTCCATAAATACTGTGTAAATAGGTTATCAGGGCAATTGTACATAGACAATTATCAATGTAAAGTTTATTTAGCCCATAAACCAAAGAATACTTGGTCTTCTGGAACTTTTTTTCTGAAAAAATAGCATTAACTTCAGTAAATGTCATAAGAAAGCTTATTGTTCATGTTATCCAAACTGTGGAGTTTTTTTGGAATTGATTCTTCCCTTTCAAGAAATATGCTCTGAAATAAATTGCAATTTTAATAATTCTAAAATTGTAAAAGGAGGATTCTAGATTATTCTTCAGATTCTTGAAAAACAGTAATCAAAGAGGCGGTAAATATATCTACCATTTGGTAATGACTCATTTTAGCTTGTATATTATTTTTTTGTGTTTAAGACTGTGATACTCACTGCCTTATATTTGAATATGTCATATAATGATGTTTTAGTGTATCATTTATTGATATACTACTGAGAAAACAGTAGACCAAAGCAGACATTAGATTAGTACCAAAGTATATTCCAGAATTGTTAGAGGTTTGTTTGAATTTGTATCTCAGCTTACTACCCAGAATAAAAAGGGAAATAATTACAATAATCAGTACCCATACAAATAGAAACAGTATCATTTGTTGTTTACTCAAGAGAAGCATTTTTTTCTGGTGCTGAGCAAGACCTTTATTTAAGTCTCACAAAAGGGACAGGGTGAACAGTTTCTTCCACATCTCATCAACAGATACAGCCACATTTTCACAGGATTTATAGATTCTGTTTATCAGTAAATCGGTAAAAGCAGTTCTATAAGGCAGTAAAAATATCTCTACCCAGAATAAATGGAAGTTTACAGTGTTTTGTTAATCCAAAAACAACACTTAAAATATCTATCAGGGCCCTTATTCAACTCTTGGAAGAGTTTTATTTGGCCACAGAGCTTTTGTGTATTTGAGTTTGACTGCCTTTAGGCGGGATTTTGTACCTTCCATTTTCCACTCGACTTTGTCTTGTATTGGTCTATCTGTTTTGTGCTTGGGTCCCTGAAGGCATTTACATTGGTCACCCCTGAGTTGTAGGAGTAGACATATTGTACTTTATACTTTTAAGGTAAATTAAACATTATTTCTCATATGTAAGCTTGTGATAAAAATTGGATGGCAAAGATCTTGAGGTTTTATACTCTAGCTAACACCTGTAATTCACATATATAGACTCTCTACCAAGTAGAGCATTCTTTTATGAGAATTAAAAATGGATGTCCATCCTACCTCCTAGAAGGCAGGTAGGGTCCTATTTTCCTCCACAAACATTTATTTTACTTCATTCACTTTGACATAGGGATAGATGAATCACATCCCCAAAATCAGTGATAATCTGTACCATAGATATGGTCATGCAGAGAAATTTTTTAATGTATAAATTTTTCAGTACGTTTGTTACCAGCATTTTTCCATTACCATCAAACATTCTTTTAAAAAAATTAGAGTTATTTGTTCTAATTTAAGCAGTTTAAGTTTCTGGTAGTCCTCTAAGGTAAATTAACCATAGAATCTGTGTAAGTGAAGAATTTTGACTTGTTTATAGAATTATTGCTTTAAAGTTAATTAAATGTTTGGATACATCCACCAGAGTGATTTTTTTTTTTATTTTAGTCTAGTTTCTTGAGTCATTTTTAGAAAATAAATAGGGAGAAGATTCAGTTATTCATTGCAACCACTCCTATTAGTGTATGATGACATAAGCTTAGAAAATACTAATTCTTTTAGTATCCTCAGTGTCAGAGTACCCCAAGGCATGAAATTATCTTATGTGGAAGTGGTCCCAACACCTTCTGGTACTAGTTAAAAAGAACTGGATCCAAATCTTTGTATGTTCCATTTTATAGAAATGGTAACTTTTATCATATGCTTTCATTGTTGGTATTGTAACAGACTGTGCGCTTTTATGTATTTTGAGAAACATGGTCTGTTGCTAAAAAGCCTTAAAAAAGTATTTTCATTACATTGTGCGTGGGGTTTTTTTGTTTTTGTTTTTGTGTTTTAAATAGGAGAGAGAGCTGGAAGCAAACAAAAAAGAAAAAATGAAAGAAGCTCAACTTGAAGCTGAAGTGAAGTTGTTGAGAAAAGAGAATGAAGCCCTTCGTAGACATATAGCTGTTCTCCAGGCTGAAGTTTATGGGGCAAGACTGGCTGCCAAGTACTTGGATAAGGAACTGGCAGGAAGGTGTGTAAAAAATGAATGCCTTGTATTCTTAAGTAGCTAGATATTTAGTGAGGTTGACTCTTGCCTCTTATGGTAAATGAAACATTAATCTTTATCTTAAGAGTTATTTTATAGGGCAGCCAGGGTGGCTCAGCGGTTTAGCACCGCCTTCAGCCCAAGGCGTGATCCTGGAGACCCAGGATCGAGTCCCTGTGTCAGGCTTCCTTCATGGAGCCTGCTTCTCCCTCTGCCTGTGTCTCTGGCTCACTCTCTCTCTCTATCTTACTGTTAATATTGATAGCATTATATATTGTAGATTTATTTAGCCATACTACATAAGTATTTCTGGTTTACACATACACAAACACACACACTGATAGGAACTTACTCTGACATGCTAGTAACTCTAGATCTGCACCTTTCAGCCACTTCCTGCCTTGAAACCATAAAAGATGATGTTCACATGTATAGCCTTTCTTAAGGAATTCTTTCTGTGATCATTGAAATGTAATCTTTCTTGACTCTCCAAAACACTTTGGAATGACAGTGACTTTATCATAATAATACAGTGCTCTCCTTGTATTAATTTTTTATAATCACAAAATTTGGTGATTTATTACTTTTGATAAATATATTTTTACTTATTCACAGCACATTAAGAACTGATGTGGAGAAAATAAAAATAATTTATATCATGTTGAAGTGCACATTTTCTAGTAACTTTTGCCATATTTAAAACAGTAATTTTGTAAAAAGAAACTGTCTTTTAAAAAAATGTTTTTGTACTGTTAGGCTCCTGTAAAGACTAATATTCAATAGTGCCTGAGTTTGTTGACCTATCCTGATTGTGTGCAAGACATGTTCATTGACATCAGTCTCAAAAATTTTTTAGATGTATTTGAATTAAGTATATGGTTAGAAAAGGTTTCATTCATTCTTTTTTTTTTTAAAAAAAAAAACTAGTTTTCTCTTGAAGATATCTGTTCTTTTCAGACTTTTGGTATGTTACAAATCTGAGAAACATCAGGAGGTCCTAAATGTATTAATTACTAACAGGTTTTATTACTAACAGAAATAGGTTTTCTGTTGAGGTTTATACAAAAGCTACTGGTATCCAGTAATTCTTCGGAGTTCTCTCTGTAATAAAAATTATAATAATGAAAAACTAACTGAATTAACTGTTTTCTCAATATAAAGGGTCCAACAAATACAATTACTAGGGCGAGATATGAAGGGACCTGCTCACGATAAGCTTTGGAACCAGTTGGAAGCTGAAATACATTTGCATCGTCACAAAACTGTGATCAGAGCTTGTAGAGGACGAAATGACCTGAAACGACCAATGCAAGCCCCTCCAGGCCACGTATGTTTGTTTTGTTACTGTTTCATACTCAACCTCTTCTTCCTTTAGTCAGAAGTCCTTTTCATGGTTTTTATTCAGTAGTATTTAAAACCATTATTTTAAAAGTTAAAGTGGAATTAAACTTATTTAGAACAGATACATGAAGTTCTTAGTTGACTTACCTGAAATGCCCTGAAACGATATTTCTGAAAACTGAACTGTTGCTAGCAGATACATATTGCTTGTACTTTGGCTCATATTTCAGAATTTTTCTGGATCATATTTAGGCATGTTTAAATTAATTTTTTAAGCTTATCAGAGAACATGTCCTGTTAATAAAGTGGCAAGTGTTTTGAGGGTAGTTCTTAAGGGAATTTTTGGTAACTAGATTCAGCTGTAGTTTCTGAACTAATGTTTCCACCTGTTTGGTCTTGAATTAAGATGGAATTTGAGGTCCGTGTCCAATTGTCTGCTTCTGTAGCCATCATTGTACAAGAGCTTTTCTATCTGGATAAATCTTTATTAAATTTCATTACTACAGCTGTCTGATAATATAAGCCTTTCCATAATAAAAGCATGTCTGACTCCTTCCCAGTGGCTTACATATCTTATTGCCAGATAAACTATGGTCTTAAACAAGTTCAAGTATTTGTTATCTCTGCAAAGATTATTTTAAGAAGAATTGATATGTACATGAAGTTGATGGGAGAAGAGTGCAGATTGCAAATAAGCCCTTTTGCCATTGTCTTCTCTGGAACTTTGGGGCACATTTAATTCTAGGTAGTGGCCAGATGGCAAGAGTTACTTAATGCTGCATAAAGGAGTATGAACTTTAACCTGATAATCATGGGATTTTTAAATAAAATGGTGGACTTAAGATTTAACATTATTTTGACATTACTTTGGTAAAGTGAAGAGAATATAACAGGAGAGGGCCTAACTAGAGTCGAGTACATTAGAAAGATACTATAGTAACCTGAGGAACAAGTGGCGAACATAGGGGAAGTATAGTTGAGAGAAAGAGTAGGTTTGAGAGAATTAGAATCAAGGAGATTTGGGGGCACTTGTCTGGCTGAGTCAGTAGAGCATACCACTCTCAATCTCAGAATTGTGAATTCAAACCCCACACTGGGCATGGAGCTGACTTTAAAAACAACAACAACAAAAAAGAATCAAGAGGACTTGGTGATTAACTGCTTTTGGTTAAGTGGGTAAATGAGAAGGAAGAGTAGATTTTTGATGTGGGGAATTGAGTGAGTTGATGGCATTCACTGATAAAGCAAATAGAGGAAAAGGAAGATTTGGGAGGAAATGTGATGAGGTTTGTTTTAGACATGTGGTGTTTGAGGTGCCATTGCAACAAACAAAATATATCCAGTTGGGCATATGACTCTGGAATTTAGGAAAAGTCTGAGTTGAGGAAACACTAGGTTAATCATCTGTCTGTTATAATCAAAACCACAGAATTGATTAAGAAGCCAAGGAAGTACATAGAAAAGGAGTGCGTGGTGAACAGTATCAACTTTCTGCAAGGTTTAAATAGGATAGTGACTAAAAAGTATGCATTGAATATAGCCGTGTTGGTTGTCAGTGACTGTGGAGGAGACAGTTTTAAAGAGCAAGTGGGGGCAAAACCCTAATTACAGTGACTAGGATAATGAATGTGGGAGGCAAGGAAGTAGATATCATTAGGATTAACTTTGTGTGAAGGTTGAGGAAAGGTGGAGGGAGGGTGGTATCTAAAGAAGATAGGTAATTGAAGGGTTTTTCTTTTGTTTTATATTTTCACATGGTCTGTATTTAAAGCTGGAAGAGGCTTAGAATTTGTTTATATGTTGGACAGGGAAGGAATTTAGAGAAGGAAAGAGTAAGGGTATCAGAGAAAGAATAATTAATGGAGAGTAAAGTCCTTTATTTAAGAGGTAGACTCCAAAAAAAAAAAAATAAGAGGTAGACTCCAGAGCCCAACAGAATGAAAAGTAATTAATGATCCAGTTGGCAATTTGCCTTTTTTTTAAAATCTATAAACTAGTTAAAATGTCTGTAGATCTTTATAATATTTTCTAGTGAAAATAAACATCTTACCACTTTTATTTCTTGAAGCTGTATACTTATCAGTTAATTCCTGGCAATAGTTTCCCTTGTAATCTCCTAAAAAGGAGATGAATAAATATGAGAGAACCTGAAAAAGAAGGTCACCCATCCATTTCACTATATTAACAGAACAACTTTTTATTTTTCTATTTTATCTATTATTTTCTTAACACTTTACTGTATATCCATTCCAGGAAACTAATGAAGATTTCTAAAAGCAAGTTATATAGCATGGGTTTACTCCATTTGATGATATATCGTTTAAGTAGTACTAATTTTTCTTCTTTTTTTTCTTCCAATAAGGATCAAGACACTCTAAAGAAAAGCCAGGGTGTTGGTCCAATTAGAAAAGTTCTCCTCCTTAAGGAAGATCATGAAGGCCTTGGCATTTCAATTACAGTAAGAAGTAGTGCTTCCAGTCTCCTCTTTTGTAGTTAACTAGTATAATCATGCTCCCATTTGGACATTCTTGGGAAACAAGTATTCTGGATATATCCCCTCCATAACTAAATTTATTCCTCTGTTGTAGTTAACTAGTATAATCATGCTCCCGTTTGGACATTCTTGGGAAACAAGTATTCTGGATATATCCCCTCCATAACTAAATTTATTCCTCTGGGCTCCAACACTTCTGTGTAAACTTTTTGAATGTAAATCTTCCTGATGACTATGAAGTATTACTTTAGGAAAATTATAACTTTATTAAGCATAATTTAGCATTTTCATTATGACTTGGTTTGTAGTTCTGTGGAATATCCTATGATTGCCACTAGGAGCCTTTGAGAATGGATATGACTGTTTTCTTCTACATTAAATGGCTCCAGATTGTATTGTTCTTTTCTCTTGTCTCATTTCTTTGTTGTCAGTTTTCACTGGCCCTTGAGTCCAAATAGTCTTCCTTTCTAAATTTGATGCCTTTACAAACAGTTGTCTTGGGCAGCATTTCCGAGAGCAGCCTATTATAAGTACATATATTTGGAGTCGTTTTGTTGTCCTTATAGTGCTTTTGTTCCAGATGAATGAATAAGATGGCTTTACTCTTTCATTTGGTAATACTTAGATACTGCGTGAGTTCACTAGCATTTTGGTACTGCCTAATATGGAAATTTTTTTTATCATAAGTTTACCTGGTAGGTATTTATTGAATACCTACCTACCTACCTTTGTGAATGCACTGCCCTCAAAAAGCATAAATTTTAGGAGAAATAATACACATATATCACACACACACAATTATAACATGAGCTAAAAAGTGAAAGTTACCAAATTTCATCAATTCCGTGTTGCATATTTTTTCACATTTTAATATCTGAAATTGAGATTCCTCTTATACTCTTAAAATGATTTTTATAGTACATAAAATAATGGTAGGCCTTGTTATTTATAGTGATTTTGATCTGATAAAATCTAATAGTGCTGTGGACTATTAATATGTAAAATACTTTTTTTATGTTTAAGAGCTTAGCCAATTGTAGTTTTTTGTTTTGGGGTTGGGTTTTTTTTTTTTTTTTGGCTTTGGAATGTGTTTTAGAAATGTATGTTATTGTTTTATTCAGAGATAACTCTTTGATACCCATAAGAATGTATTTACCATTACCTAGATAGCAAATAATATTTTACTCAGTGTTCATAGAAGATACTGAAATGTATTTTTAAGAAGATATTTTATTATTAGAATAGTCTGTGACTGTACAAAGAGTAAACTAATTGCCTTTTTTTTTTTTTTTTTTTTTTTGTTAGGGTGGGAAAGAACATGGTGTTCCAATCCTCATTTCTGAGATCCACCCAGGGCAACCTGCTGATCGATGTGGAGGACTACATGTTGGAGATGCTATTCTGGCTGTTAATGGAGTTAACCTAAGGGACACAAAGCATAAAGAAGCTGTAACCATTCTTTCCCAGCAGGTAAGTTCTTTTTATGTAATTAAAATTGGATCTATTGGTTGATTCTTTTTGAATCTACTGAATGTTATACTTCAACTTAAGGCTTCTCAAGTAGTAAAGTGTTTATATGTAGATACCAGTTCCCTTTGATTTGGGCCTTTTATAGAAGACATTTGTCCAGATTTACTGAAAATGGTCTTATTTGCCTTTTTCCACAGCTCTATAACTTTGAGCAAGTTACTTAAGTCCTCTGCTCTGCTACAGTGCCCTTAATCTGAGAGCTGCAAGGATTAAGCATGTTAATTCATATAAAGTGCTCAGAACAGGACCTGGTACTCAGAAAGCAAGACATCAGTAATGACTAAAACACTATACAAGTAGATGGTATTATAGAAAAACAATGCTAGGAGCAGATTGGTTTTAGTGATAAATATTAGAACTGAAAGAGTCCTTAGAAATCATTTAGCCCAACCCTCTTACTTAAAATGAGTAAACTGAGGTTCTTAGGGATTAAATGATTCACTCAAGGTTGCAGAGAAATTAGTAGAGTTGGGATTCATACCCCCAACTCCTGTTTGTTTACTTAAGGTGGACTTTTTGATTTGTTTTTTCCTTCAAGTGTAAGGTTGAAGAAATTAAGAGAAATGTTGATAGTATATTGAGATGTGTTTGGATCATCAGTGTAGAATTGAATCTGAGTTGAAAGTGAATTTATAGCTCGTTTGATTCAACTACATATGTTGCGTAAATCTCTATAGTATCACTGATTAAATATTTATGTTAAAGGGGGACTTGTTGATGATAAAGTAGTCCATTCTATAGTTGTACATTGTGGTTTTTTTAGAAAGGTCTTCCTCATATTAAGCCTAAAAGTTGGATCCATGACTTCTGCCCACAGACCTAATTCTTTAATCTAGAACTTTACTGAATACCACAGCATTATCCCTCTGTCTCCCCAAAATGGGATGTTTAAAGTATTATCTGCTAAGAGAGATTGAAAAATGTAACCCTAACCTCTTTCAGTTAGTGTTTTCTCAACCCAACTTGGCCACATCCAGTCGTTATAAGAGTGAGATGAATGGCAGCTGTGGTAAAGGAAATACAAAGGGGCAGTCACACGTTTTTTGTTTTGTTTTGGTTTTTGGTTTTTTTTTTTTTTTTTTTTTCAGCCACACGCTTTTAAAGAAATGCTAAGCATCTATTAAAATTCTGAAACACAACCTTAAACTGCCGAGAAAGCAGAGTACCAACAGACTGACTTAGGGGCAGTAAAAAAAATCAGACTTGCAAATGCCAGACTTGTGTGTAGTGACTGTAGTCTCATTAAATGACTTGGAATGTTTTTTTAAACATAAAATAATCTTTTTTGCTTGAACATAAGTTTTATTAAAGAGTAGCAGTATGAGGCAGGCATCTTGATGGCTCAGTCGGTTAAGTGTCTGATTCTTGGTTTCAGCTTAGGTCATGATCTTAGGTTTGTGAAATCGAGCCCCATGTTGGGCTCCACACTCAGCAGGGAGTCTGCTTGAGAGTCTCTCTCTATGCCTCTCCCTCTGCACCTCCCCCTGGCTTGCACTTTTTCTCTCTCTTTAAAATAAATAAGTAAATCTTAAAGAAAAAAAAGAATAGCAGTACAAATATTCATTTGTTTATTTATTTTAAATATTTTTTTAAGTTTATTTTTTAAGTAATCTCTGTCCTCAACATGGGGCTTGAACTCACAACCTGAGATCACTCGTCACCTGCTCTTCTGACTGAGCCAGCCAGGAGCCCCCAAATATTACACATTTTGTTTAGTAGAAAGGCTAAGGACTTTGGAGTCAAATTCCTGTTTTTCTATTTTACATGCTCATCATATTGGGAAAATTATCTGCTCTTTGCAGAATAATTCAGGTTTCTGCCTCATGTAAAAGATACTGCACTACAATAGAGAAATTTTGAGGATTGAATGATACAGTTTTACACAATTAATAAAATAATTACTTATTAACACTGTAGTACTCAGTGAAAGTTACATAAAGGTTCAAGACCTATTCAGTAAGAAACAAATCATTGTATAGAGGTTTCTTGAATTAAAGAAAAGTTTGTGTGATGCTCTTAAGTGCGAATTTAGTATCTGACTACTTAGATGGATTTCTTGAATTGCTGTGTCAAGTATAAAATGGCAGAATGACTTTTAAACTGAACATTTGTTCTAAAATTGTGTAAGTTGAGTAGTTAAGCATCCTTTTTAGGTTAGGTCTGTTAGCAAAAATACTGTGACCAGTACAAAGAACTACTGTAATGTTAAAAGGAAATTACTTAGGATTCATGGAGTTGGTCTGGATGTAATGACCTCTCTGTGCTTTTCTACCTTTTGAGATTCTAGCATTTCATTATTTGTTGTCTTGAAAGGAGCTACATCTGAGGTCTACATTTTTTCATGCCTGTCACTCATCCCAAGGAATTTGGAAAACCATTTTTGAGTACAATCACAATAACTTGACTTCCCCATTTTCTTTTCTCATTATAGAGAGGAGAGATTGAATTTGAAGTAGTTTATGTGGCTCCTGAAGTGGATTCTGATGATGAAAATGTAGAGTATGAAGATGAGAGTGGACATCGCTACCGTTTGTACCTTGATGAGTTAGAGGGAGGTAGTAATCCTGGAGTTGGTTGCAAAGACACGAGTGGGGAAATCAAAGTGTTGCAAGGTAAAAATTGCTTCAAAAGTTATTATTAATTAGGAATTAAGAATGGACAACTGGAGAAAATCCATTTTAATTGACTCTCTAAGCCTCAAAAAATTCTGTATGTAAATCTTGGAATAAAAATGGTTAAACCAGTCATCATCCTTTTTTAATACAGGATTAAAAAGAAGAGTCTTTTTCTTTTCCAGTGATCCTTCAAACAAAAGTTTCATAGTAAAGTTCAGCATGTATATACTTAACTGACATTCATAAAATGTTCCACAAAAAAAACTCATACATAAAAAGATGAATATGTGTTTTTTAAAAGTCATTAATGTATTTTTTATTATTAATAAACTTAAAATACAGAATTTTAGATTTCTTAGTAACACTTTTAATGATGAGGAAATCATCAGAATGAACAGCTGTCCTTTGCTTGTAATTTTATTGCATTCTGGTCACAAGGCCAAAATTTTATTTACATAGTTCTTCTAGATTCACTTTGTATTTTTATTTATTTACTTTTTTTTTTTTTTTTGAGATTTTATTTATTCTATTTATTCATGAGAGACAGGGAGAGAGAGAGAGGCAGAGACACAGGCAGAGGCCAGGCTCAACCCCAGGACCCCAGGATCATGACCTGAGCCAGAGGCAGACACTCAACTGACTGAGCCACCCAGGCACCCCAATTTTATTAAATCTTAACCCTGGAGTACATGTCTTTTTCATATCGTGTTTTATGGGCTGGGAAGTATGCATAAAACACTGAGTCTCCATGCTGAACTAAGATGCTACTCTCAAAGAAAAGCATTTAAGTGATTAAGTCAGCCAGCTGAACTGGCCATTTTTTTTTCATGGAAGACAATTTTGACTTGAAGAATGACTGACAAATTATTGGTTGTTCAGATTATTGGCAGCCATTTCCTTTAAAAAGTACAAAAGGAGCCCATCACTTCAGGGAAAACAACTGAAGTATATATTGCCAGTGATTAAATTTCAGCTTTCAGGTGACAATTAGAATTCTGTAAAACATTTATCAATCACCATGAACTTGACAGCTTTCCAACACTTGTGTAATAAGATTGGTAGTGATGTTAATAAGTGTTTTTTTTTTTTTAATATAATAGTGTGAACAGTTGAAGGATAACGGTTTCAAATTCTGTGGTGTCAAGTCCAATTTAGGTATATCAAAGAATACTGACAGTATCCGAAAAGCCTATTAAAATTAGTCTTCCCTTTTCCAATTATATATCTTCGTGAGGGTGAATTCTTTTATTTACTTGTAATAGATGGAGCAGAGGCAAATAAGAAAATCCAGTTATCTTCTAGAAAGCTAGACTTTAAGGATATTTGCAAAATTGAAAATAATGCTCCTCTTCTGTCTAAATTTTTGGAAAATGGGAGTTATGTTCACCAAGACAAATATGTCATTTATGCTAACATTTATTCGGCTTATATTCATTTTTAACAAAGTAATTTTTTTAGATTTCTCATAAGTTTCAGTTACTAATATGGTTACACATCAGTAACCCACATAACATTCATAAACCACATGAAAAAATACTCTTTGGAGTCCACAATACTTCTGAGTGTAAAGGCATCCTGAAAACCAAAAATGAGAACTTCTGGCATAGAGATACATAGTAAACTGATGAACTGATATTCTTTTGATAAGCCTGGATTTTATGAATTATCTGCACATAGCAGTAGCAATTGTGTCCTCCTCATGCATCTGGAACAAAACTATTGTGGCAGTATGTTAGAACTTTACACTATTGGGCTGCTTTTCCTATGATTTCATTGTCTTTCATCCTTTCTACTATTTTCTATCCGATTTGGAAGGCTTCTTCCCTTCTTTTTTTGGCAGCT
The DNA here is from genome assembly GCF_048418805.1 of Vulpes vulpes. Lineage (NCBI taxonomy): Eukaryota > Metazoa > Chordata > Mammalia > Carnivora > Canidae > Vulpes > Vulpes vulpes. The sequence goes on from NC_132780.1 coordinate 63,959,336, forward strand.
GAGGCTAAAAGACTTCTCTGTCACCTGTGTAAATTGCATACCACTTAAAATGTGACTCATCTAACCAAAATGTATGCTCTCATATTAACTATTAACAGACTCAAATCACAAAAAAAATGTACCTATTGGTTATTGTTTAGCACATGTCCATACTTCATAGCTCACTAAACAGATGACCTAATCAACTCTGATTTATTTGCAAGCCTAGTGTCTATTCTTTAGATTAACCAAGATTTGTTTTAAACTTTATCTGGACATTGTCTTGTTAAAAACTTAGATATTTAGCAATAAGCTAACATGTGCTTCAGAAGTTAAATAATCTGAAACCACAATGCAAAAGAAACATATAGTTGACTGTTGAATATGTATTTGTATAAGTAGAATTAATAAGTAGATTTTATAATTGTGTGTCATCTAAGTTTTGTGGAAAGTCTGGTAGGAAATTATATAAAATTTTTTGATAGGTCTAATAGAGAATATCAAAAAATCTGTACAGTGTTTGATATCTGCCAGAAGAGGGAAGAATTCCTTTGTCAGAAATTACCTACTTGATTAATTTAAGGCCCCATTATTTGCCTCATTACTGTTATTAATTATAGTGGGCTTTCCTTTGTCTTTGCTCAATAAAGTTATAAGACTTTTTTTAGATTAGAAAGTATCTTTTTTTCTCTCTCTCTCTATTTCTTTCAGGATTTAATAAGAAGGCAGTAACTGATGGACATGAAAATGGAGACCTGGGAACTTCAAGTGAAACTCCTGTAGAAGACAGTGCTTCTAAACTAGACGACCTGCACAGTCTGTATCACAAAAAATCCTACTAAATTAGACTGTACCTCTGGACAAGAATGTTGATCAGACTCTTCCGAGTTTGGGGCACTAGGGAAACGGTGACAAAGACTATACAAGATCAAGGGAGGCTTGTAGCCTAAATGAAAGGCGGGTACCTCAGGGCTTCATGTGAACAATTCTAAATGCATAAAACTCCCTGTTTTCTGTGGTATACCATAATTAGCTATTGCATGTAAAGCGACTTTGATTTTCTTAAAAATGTAAAGCACCAAAGCATGTGTTTCCCAAAAGGGTATTACTAGGCTCTTAAGTACCAAATGAAGCACTACTGTTTTATTTGGCTCCTTTTCCATTTAGTAGAAGGACCGTGCTAACCGGAATTTTATAAGAAATAGCCTTTAAATACAAGAGAATAAATGAATTCATATTATATATTCCAGAATGTTAAGTGTGGTATTTCAGAGACAGAACTTAATGAATTACAGAAATGTAGGCTTGACTTAATTTTTTTTAACTAAAAGAATGGTTTTAGTTTTTTTTTTAATTTATTGTGCATCCTGATATCTAAATCAGTTCTCAATGATCATTTATTGTAATGTTTGCCTTTCAGCTTTATTCAATGCAGTACAAAATAGTTTTCTTTAAGCAATCCTTTATCAATCAATGCTGCACTAGAAATACTTCCTGAAAAGTTATCGTACATTGTCTTTCCTCGTTTTTAAAAGAAATGCAGATGAGTATAAAATATCTGTCCTCAATTATGTTGATCTATGTGCATGGTATTGAAGCATTACATTATTAATGTTTAAACTCTGATTTTTTTTTCTGGGATCCACAAAATACAGTTTTATACATTTTGAGTTGTTCATAAAGTTTGTCTTGTTGTGATAGTCTTGGCACTTAACGATACGTCTTTTCTGGCAGTAAAAGCTCAAATTTATTTGTCAGTTAATTATATGTTTGGTCCACACAGCAGTTTTGTCTCAAAGTATCTTATTCGCCAGTCATCTAAAAAGCTGAGGCACTGGTGGGCAAGTTAAGATAGAGATGTTTTGATACAGTAATTATTTTGGTTGACTTTTCATCTCTCAGTGTTTGCCTGACTTAAATCCTCTCATATGCAAACTACAGATTTGTTAGTTCTCTTATCCCAGGATTAAGCATGGAAGGCCTGCTCTCTTACTCTTTGTAGGCCATTGTACGCTGCTGGGGAAAGTGAAAACGTTGCATTAAAAGAGGTGATAATTTTGCCAATATCACTGTTTGTTTTTTTAAAGGATATATGTTTAAGGGACTATTAAGTCGGGGACAAGCCTACAGGGCTTTTAGAGTATTACCAGTATCTTCATGTCTAATATTCTGTTGTTACATGAACACATTTTTGTCTTTCCTAGATGCACTATATATTTGTTCATAGGTAAATCTATATAATGTATATACTTTATTTGGTGGTTTTGCTATTTATAAATTTTATGTTTTAACTATTGCTCATTTATGGTTTGTTTTGGATGGTTTTGTTCATCTGTATATCACCATGTTAGTTTGTAATAGAAATGCACTTCATAGTGTATATTGTTACTGATACTAAAATACCTTGTAGTGTAATGTTGCCTCCCACCAAAAGCTAGTGTTTAATTGTACAACCAGATTAACAAGCTACATGTTATTGTTTGCTCCTGACAAGTTAGGCCTCTTAAAAGAAAGAGAGTTTTTTCCTTATGCATTCCCCCTACACCAAACACATATGCCAGGCATGACATGAGATCTGCAGACTGGAGTTGGGTCAGTATATTCATTTGGCCAAAAAAATTTCCACTGTACCATATCTGAAAACATTTTTGTTGTGACCTGAAACCATGTTCTTGCTTTTTTTTAAAACACAGCCTGGGATGGGGTGACCATGGCATTTTTTTCAGAGAATATCCTTTATTTACTAGACGGGATCCTTAGGAGATATTAGCTAAAACCTTTTGATTTTCAAGAACAATCTAAAAAAGTCCATGAAGAGTTTTTTAAGAACCTTGAATTGGCATTTCTCTGAAGATGCTGTGTAGTATGGATTGTATGGGCTGGTTATGACATAAACTCCTTTCAAGGGCTGAAGAACAGAATGAAATGTCTTCAGGCAGTTTAGGATTGCCCAGGTCCGTTCCCTTTTCCTTCCTGCTTCACCTTGGTTTGCAAAGTCTACATGAGAACCCTGTGCTACCGTGAGCTTCCTGGCAGGTATTTAGAAAGTACCCAGTTAAAGGTTATTTTAGACTATATGGTCTCTGGGGGATGAGCTAAGAATTATAGACTAAATGAGAAGCAGTTTTTACATTTTCATATTTATTGGGAAGAAATTCCTAGCACCCAAGGTTCTAGGACAAAACCAAACAGAAAAGAGAGAACTGTCGGAAAGCCACTATAGTTAAGAAGGAAAAAAGAAAAATCTACGAATATGCACACACAGAGGAGCTGAGAAAAAAATGTTCAACAGTGTGAAGGGGGTGTGTTAGTTGTGTACTTACATTTTAGCCTCTAAAATTCTCTTCTGCGGTATGTGTTATGAATACAGTGGAGCAACAACATTAGGTTTTGAGGCTTGTTAAAAATGGATTCAAGAGAAATGAAATATGAGTCTTGGTAATTATAACTGAACAGTTGTCAGAAGGTAACACAGCTTGTGCTTGGTGCTGGTTTTAGTCCCCACACGTGGACTTACTTTGTTTTCATGTTGAGAAACCAAATACATTGATTCCTGTGTAAGTCACACATTATTTGACATCTTTATTATGTATTCTGTTCCACCTATTCAGTCTTCCACTTAGGGTTGGCCTCAAATCTATAGGATCTATGACAAATGTATTATATCTAGTTAAGTTGAGTTTAATATTTTTTTATTAGCCTGTAAATAAAGATGGCATCTTCTACATTAAAATGGTATGGATCTCATTTTTAAAAAAAAAATATTTTAAGTGTCTTTCACACTAAATATTTTGGTTTATTTCTAGTAGCTTCTATCTTTTGTACTAATAGGCCATAAAGTCCATGCAAAGGCTGAAACCTAGTTACTGTAGTGGAACAATTTGTTTCTTTTAAGGAATTAGTGGTTTGATCTTAGAACTGTTTATTCTGGGTTAAAAACATGATCATGGCTGGAAGGAACTGTTAGAGCAACTGTGGGACCAGTGTTTTATTGAAATTTAGCAGATGGCAAAGGCCCTAGGCTCTTTGGATTAGTTTTGTGTTACAAATTTTGATAGTCTATGTTGTCAGTAACATTGAAACAAACTAGAAAACCAATCCTATTAGAGACCATGTAGGAGGAAATTCTTCCACTTTATCATCTGAGCCTATATAGTTTAAAAGTTTCCAAATTATGTGTAAAATTTTTAGAAACATCTGTAAACATTGTTTCTTTGCTTTAGAAGTTTTACATATGGTCACTTAACAGTCAAGCTAAGAACTAGGTGTAAAATGTGTAGAAATGCCTTTGTTTTGCTAAGGGTGTTTGAGGTCAATCAAGATAAACTTACAAATGGTATTTTACTCTTAGTATTAATGAATATAAATAGTTCAGAAAATTACTTATTGTGAACATTTAGAAATACTTATTTTTTGTCATTGATTTTCTTGATTTAGTCCTGATACAATATGCTGTCTGTCTGTGAGCTTAATTAAGCTCCCAGTTCACCAAGCAGTTTGGAAAAATCTTTTCCCCAGAACTCATCTGTGTAGGATGTTGTTCAATTTATGAAATGTAAAAGATTATTTACCTTCTCATTGTAGTCAGTGTTCTGTTTTAGGTGGTTTTGTAACTTTTTTTTAATTAAAAGTACTGCAAGTTACCATGCACTGTTGGTGCTAAATATCTGTTTGCTAATAAATCATTTTCAGGTGTATTTTGACAGCTGTAGCCCCAGTGGTGGCAGCCAGGAGAATGCATCTCCCAGATTTCCAGCGGGAGGACCATAGTGACTCCAGGCTCACCCAGCTGCTGCACTCTGAAACCCATCCCAGCTTCTCCAGCTGCTGCCAGCTGATGACTGATCACGACAGGGATATTATGACCTCTTGCCTTGGGCTTGAGGACTCCCTGATGGTCTTACCAGACTCTCGTAGGATTACGTTATAATCTAAGTGGCTTTCACCCAACTTTCCTTCCTTTAGCTGAGCTCAGACCTGCATCAGGGTCTGGTTGCTTCCAGCTTCCCACCAAACCCAGCTTCCTCTCTCTCTTTCCTCACCAGCATTGCTAATAAATCTATTAAACAGCACATCCCTTCATGGTCTTGGTGCCTGCTTCTTGAAGGACCCAGCCTAACACAAGTAGACCAGGAGTGAGATCCAAGGAAACAGGTTAATAGATCAGGGACTGGCTCATCTCCCACCAGACGGTGAAGAGGGTGATCTCCAGATCAGTAAGTGGTTGACAAGAGGGATTGGCTCAGTATTCCACAGATAGTGTGCCTGAACCTGTTATCCTTACAAAGGTTTACCTGCAGAGTTCACCTTTGGCTAGTATCCAGCAATTTAAATCTCAGGAGTGTCCTCCCTCCCCCATTCCCTGATTATGGGTGGTTTACTATGCCTGAAACCTTTGTACAAACAATAAGATTTATGTTGAACACCTGCTTTCCTTCTGGGAATATGGAATTTTGATACATGTTTGGTAGAGAGTGCCTGTGTGACTGAGCCCAATAAAAACCCTGGACTCCAGGCTTGCCCAGGCTCAGACAAGCTTCCTTGATGGATAATATTTTATGTATTATACATCATTGCTCGGGGAATTAAGCTCATCCTATGTGACAAGATTCCTTGGAGCTTGTGCCTGGTTTCCTCTGGACTTTGTTCATGTGCCCTTCCCTTTGCTGATTTTGCTTGGTGCTCTTTCTCTGTAATATAGTTGTGAGTGCAGCTCTATGCTTAGTCCTGTGGGTCCCTCTAGCACCCCCTCCTTCTGAAACAATAACTGTCCCCATCTACTCTCTTGGCTGCCAGGCCAATAACTAGGCTTAAATCCAAGCACAGCCTGGCTGTAGATGTGTTGGGCCTAGTAAGGGAGAAAAGGGACTAAATATCAAAAGTGTAAGAATTAGCTAGCATAAACTGGCAGGTGCCACAGACGTGCTACTGGGATTGAATTTTGAGAGGGATTGATCAAGGGCTAAACACCTGCACCCGTTAAAAGAATTCAAATTGGAAAAAATCCACACCTAAAATATAAGGATACAGAAATTCTGAAGTGAAATGGCAAAGAAGATATCCTGGGCATATATTCTCCAAAGGCTAAAAAATAGTGAAAGGGAGTAAAGGGGAAAGGAGAAAAAAAAAAAAAATGAGTGGGAAATATCAGAAAGGGAGACAGAACATGAAAGACTCCTAACTCTGGGAAATGAACTAGGGGTGGTGGAAGGGGAGGTGGGTGAGGGGTGTGGGTGACTGGGTGGCTGGCAATGACGCGGGCACTTGACGGGATGAGCACTGGGTGTTATTCTATATGTTGGCAAATTGAACACCAATAAAAAATAAATTTATAAAAAACAAATATTCCCCAAAGGCCAGCTGAGGTAATTATTCATATCAGAGAAACTAAGCTTCAAGGGTGGGGGGCGGGGTGGAGTGGGGAGCATTACCAGGGATAGAGAAAACTACTTAAATTCTTAAAGAATCAACTCACTACAAAGGTTTTTTTTTTTTAAGTTTTTATTTTTTTTTAATTTTATTTATTTTTAAAGATTATTTATTTATTTATTTATTTATTTATTTATTTATTTATTTATTTATTTATTTATGATAGACACAGAGAGAGAGAGAGAGGCAGAGACACAGGCAGAGGAAGAAGCAGGCTCCATCCCGGAACTCCAGGATCACGCCCTCGGCCAAAGGCAGGCGCCAAACCGCTGACCCACCCAGGGATCCCCTCACTACAAAGTTAAAATAATCCTAACCTTGTATATACCAATTTAAAATAGCTTCCAGAACCACAAGAAAATTATAAAAAGCCATCCCAGTAGTGGAGGTTGGTTGCAACAAAACTTTCAAAAGAATCTGGGGAGGAAGGAAGATTTGAACAGCAAAAGTAACAAAAGTTACTTAAAATTTTTACAGTTCAAGGTAAGATGGTATTTGTGATAAACCTCTGGCTTATAAGTAAGGTAGATGAATGAAACGCTAAGAAGGAAAATTAGATCTACAAAACAAAACGTAAAAACAGTTTATGCTTTGGAACGGTAAAATTTGCAACTTGTCAACCTGCCAGCAGGGGGCAGCAGATTCTGACTGTGATATTCTACCTCCTCTGTTAGAGCGGGAAGGTTTGATGAAGATTGTCAAAATACTCTTTATGGAGAGGATGAGTAAACTGAGAATGAGGAAGTTACTGAGAATGAGGAAGTTATATTCCTGGTCCAGGATTACACGGCCAGTAAGTGGCAGAGGCGGGACTCCAATCCCTCTCTTGATGGTACTTTAACAGGCCACTTTCAAAGGGCGAAAGGGAAATACAGATCAAATGGTCAGCTTTTCAATCTTCCCCAGTAATCTATTTTTTAAAATGGTGCAAGGTTATATGGAGCCTACGATTAATTCAGTTTTGATTTTTTAAAAATGACAGCTGAGCTGGATTTGAATTTCACTAGAAATAGATTTTCTGCAGTTGGGTGACTGAGGAACTCCAGGTCGCATGGCAAAGCATAGGCCATTCCCTCCCCTGCTCTTCCAGTGCACAGGGTTCCCACAGGGTCTTTAGGGAGCAAAGTTGCAGCAGGATATTTGTGACATTTGAGAAAGTATCGTTCTCCGTGATAAGAGCATTTTTACATCTGGTGAGGGCTCGAACAAATGGGTCATCTGCTTCTGAAGGCAGAAAAATAGAACTAAAAAAAAGATCAACTAATTTTGAGGGGAAAAAGAATAGATGAACTGCTGGCTAACTGCTGAAAAAAGAGTAAAGGCAAATGTACAAAATAATAGCAAAAAAAAAAAAATAACAGAACCACAAGAAAATTATAAAAAGCCATCACGGTAGTGGAGATTGGTTGCAACAAAACTTTCAAAAGAATCTGGGGAGGAAGGAAGATTTGAACAAAAAAATAACAAAAGTTACGTAAAAGTTTTAAAGTTCAAGGTAAGATGGTATTTGTAAAAGACCTCTGGCTTATAGAAGAACCATTAAAACAGGGAACTGAATTGGCGATAAAAGGCTATTTTGTTCAAGTCTATATGAATAAATTTGAGACCTTTTGAAGATAATGTAATTTACCAAAACTGAATGAAGTTTGGGGGCACCTGGGTGGCTCAGTTGGTTGAGCGTTTGCCTTCTGCTCAGGTCATGATCCCAGGGTCCTGGGATTGAGTCCCATCTGGAGCCCTGTGCTCAGAGGGGAGCCTGCTTCTCCCTCTCCCTCTGCTGCTCCTGCTCCTCCTGCTTTGTGCTCTCTCTCAAAATCTTAGAAAAACTGAAGTCTTAAAAATCTAAACAGATTTCCATGAAAAAAACTGTCAGTGCTGCCTCCACCCAAAATTACCACAAATACATGGTTTCACAAGCAATGCTACCAAACGTTTTAAGAGCAGATAATCTCCATGCCTAGTGAGAAGAACCTAAAAGGAGAAAAATTGTTTTTGTCAAGCTAATAAAACCCGAATAAGACTGACACAAAGAAAATGAAAAGACCTAGCTCACAAAAGGACATTAATGCAAACATCCTAAATAAAATGTTATCAACGTGAATTCAGCAGAAGTTGAACATACACCATAACTAAATGTTTAATATTAGGATATCCAATGATAAAATTAATCATATGACTGGTCTAGAAAGGGGTCCCAAGCAAGAAAATCACTTGCTGCCTTTTTTTTTTTTTTTTAAGATTGATTTATCTAATTGAGAGAGGACATGAGCGCACAGGAGGAGAGGGAAAGGGAGAAACTTAAGCAGACTCCCCGCTGAGCTCAGAACCCCACTCAGAGTTGGATCCCATGACTCTGAGGTCATCACCTGAGCTGAAACCAAGAGTTAGATGCTTAACTTAGTTGTGCCACCCAGGCGCCCTGAAAATCATTTGCTTCTAGTTCCGTAGATGCTGAGAAGTCATTGGTAAAAATTCCACACTAGTTCTTGGTGAGGAAAAAAAAAAAAGGAATGAGCTTTCTTAATAATATACACCTCAACCTAATCTATTGCTACCCCTGAGCCAGCACCATGCTGAGCAGGAAGGTACTGGAAGCATATAATACAGTAGGGGAGGGCAGCCCCCATGGCCCAGCAGTTTGGCGCCGCCAGCAGCCCAGGGCCTGATCCTGGAGACCCGGAATCGAGTCCCACGTCGGGCTCCCTGCATGGAGCCTGCTTCTCCCTCCGCCTGTGTCTCTGCCTCTCTCTCTGCCTCTCTCTCTCTCTCTGTGACTATCATAAATAAATAAAAATTAAAAAAACAAATAAATAAAATAAAATGCCTTAACGGGGGGCGCCGGGTGGCTCAGCAGTTTAGCGCCGCCTTAGGCCCAGGGCGGGACCCGGAGTCCTGGGATCAAGTCCCGCATCAGGCTCCCTGCGGGGAGCCTGCTCCTCCCTCTGCCTGTGTCTCTGCCTCTGTGTGTCTCATGAATAAATAAATAAAATCTTAATAAATAAATAAAATGCCCTAACCGCTGCAAAAGGAGGTTGAACAAAGGGAGAGGGTCACTACGTGTTGTGGGTATAACCGGGTGTGTAACCCGATACTGGTCAGAGGAGAGCGGACGGGAGCTGGGCCCGCAGCCCCGTCACTGCGATCGCTGATCGCTCGGGCTCCGAGAGGAAGAGGAAGGAAGGGGACAGGTGAGCTCGGCGCGATCCCTGACCCGCCAGGGCCATCTGGGCAAGTGCACAGGCCTAGGGGGGCGGGGATACTGGGAGCAGCCGCTGGGGTGAGGCCCATGGGGCCTGGGTCACCGGGGCGGGGGATGGGGGACGGGTGGGGGGGCCTGGGTCACCGGGTCGGGGGATGGGGGGCGGGGGTCCTGGGTCACCGGGGCGGGGGGCGGGGGACCTGGGTCACCGGGTCGGGGGGACGCGGGACCTGGGTCACCGAGTAGGAGGTTGGGGGGACGGGGGGCCTGGGTCACCGGGTCGGGGGATGGGGGGACGGGGGGCCTGGGTCACTGGGACGGGGTTCGGGGGGACGGGGGGCCTGGGTCACCGGGTCGGGGGGCGGGGGGACGGGGGGCCTGGGTCACCGGGTCGGGGGATGGGGGTGGGGGGGCCTGGATCACTGGAACGGGGTTCGGGGGGACGCGGGGCCTGGGTCACCGGGTCGGGGGATGGGGGGCGGGGGGGCCTGGGTCACCGGGTCGGGGGCGGGGGGCGGGGGGGGCTGGGTCACCGGGTCGGGGGATGGGGGGCGGAGGACCTGGGTCACCGGGGCGGGGGCGGGGGGCGCGGGGGCCTGGGTCACCGGGTCGGGGGATGGGGGGCGGAGGACCTGGGTCACCGGGGCGGGGGCGGGGGGCCGGGGGACGCGGGACCTGGGTCACCGGGTCGGGGGCGGGGGGCGGGGGGGGGCTGGGTCACCGGGGCGGGGGGACGCGGGACCTGGGTCACCGGGTCGGGGGCGGGGGGCGGGGGGGCCTGGGTCACCGGGTCGGGGGATGGGGGGCGGAGGACCTGGGTCACCGGGGCGGGGGCGGGGGCGGGGGGGTGCGGGAGGACCGGCGTGGCCGGGGCTCCCGGGCAGTCCCAGGTCCGGCTCTTCCCGACCAGGCGGTGCAGGAGGGGCCCGGGCCCAGGCACCGGGCGGGTGTGCGGCGGCCCGGCCCGCTCTGGGGCAGCCTTCGGACTCCTCCAGGATCCGCAGGACGGGTCCGGGGGGCGGGCCCGGGGAAGGGGACGCGAGGCCAGGCGGGGCAGGCCGGGCGGGGCGTCTGTCGCCGGGGCCCCTGGAAAGACCCGGCGGGAAACGCGGACCCAGGCCCGCGGGCGCTGGAGGGAGGGAGCCCGAGACGGCGGCGACGGGGCAGCAAGGCCTCCCCGAGGATGCAGGGCGCGGCCCGGGACCAGGAGGCCGCCGCAGGCGGGGGCGGGGAGGGGGTCCTCGCGCTCAGGAGGGGGCCTGGGGGGGCGTCAGGCCAGGGCAGCGGCCGGCCCGACCCCGAGGCCTCCAGTGTGGCCACAGGGAAAGGCCCCGCGACGACCCCGAGGGAGGCTCAGGTCCTCCGTGGACGGGAGCAGGGCTCGGAAGGCTCGAGGTGGACCCAGACAGAAGGGCGGCAGCGCAGGGGGCAGGGCACCTGGGGCGGGGGGCACCTGGGGCGGGGGCACCTGGGGCGGGGAAGTGAGCGCAGGTGGGAGGGGTCGGCGGGAAGGGGTGCATCCACCCCGGCTGGAGAGACTCCGGGGGCTGGAGGGGCAGCTGGGCCGTCAGACTGGGGGGAAGAGAGCAGCTGGTACTTATTGATCACCTACTGCATGCAGAGGTCACAGCAGCCCTCATAGAATCATTTCCGTTAGGGATTAAGAAGTGGGTTTCGAGATCACCAATGTTAAAGGAGAAATAGCAGCATTTTAAAAATGTTAAGTTTATTTCAGCATTTGTATCGATTCTCATCCGGTGGTGCCAAGCCAGGAGTGGTTAGGAGGCCTCCACCAAAGCGGCAGGGGAAAGAGTCCGAGAACACATGGGAAAGAAGGAAGGAAATTACTCGATTGGCTACAGCTCAAATCCCGGTTGGCTCATCTTTGGTTGTTCTTAGCATTTGATTTTGAAACCTTGACACATTCGCAGGTTTAGGCTCTGGCTTGCTTACGTAGGCCACCGCAGCATCGGAGCTACCCCAGCCCAGTGGCCTTCTCATTTAATTAACTGAGCACCAATAATGCGCCTGAAATCATATAGTTAAGAAGGTGAACTCCCGGGTTAAATCTGAGTTCTCTTTGGTTCTGAGTCCTGTGCTATTTGTAACAAATATGCTATCACCTGCCTGTTGGAGAAGCATCATTCCAGCAAGAGGAGATGAAAACCGGTCCACATTCGGAGGGATGTTAGGTAAAATAAAATCAGAACCCTTTAAAAAGGCCCAGCTAATCTCAAGAGATAAAGGGAAATACCCAGGTATCAGAATTAAAGAAGAAACTTTAAAACAGAGGGACAAGCACTGGAGCGAAAGCTCTGGGCATCCTGGGGGTGGTGGGAGGGTTTTGCTTACTCGATACTGGGTATTAAATCTTCTTGAGGGGACAGGAGACAAGATCTGGGGTTAGGCATGACAGGGAGTCAGAAGAGTCAAAGGGTGAGCATGGAAAAGTCCCTCCGGGAAACCTAAAAAATGGAGCAGAGCTGATACATTCCTAAGTGTTAGTGCCGCCAGATTCAGCAAATAAAAACAGGACATGAGTAATTTTTAGTATGACTATGTCCCAAATATCACATGGAACATACTTCTACTAAAATAGTATTTGTTGTTTACCTGAAATTCAAATTTAACTGGATATCCTATATTTTATCTGGCAACCCCACCCAGTGAACCTGACAGATACACATGCAAGGCCACTCAGAAAAGGACAGGACCATGAGGCTTTTCACAAGGAAGAGAAAGTCGCACTGCGGGAGGGCTCCCGATAGGTCATCAGAAACCCTATAAAGACACAGACCACCATGAACAAGAGTCCGGAGAATCAACAAACAGGACCGAGCCTCAGCTCTGCCCAGGCATCCACTGAGCCAGTATTTGCGGGGCACTGTTCTAGGCCCCGGGGATATGCAGGGAACAAAACACAAAAGTCCTGTCCCTCACAGGATGGGGTCTAGTAGGAGAACCAGGAAACCGTAAGAACATGCGTCTTGTTAACGATCTTAGGAAGAAAAGTGAAGCAGGGAAGGAGAGAAAATGTATTGGGAACAACTCTCATTTTCAGGCAGGAGGAGGAAGGAAGACCTCATGGAGACTGTGTCCGGATGGAGGCTTAAAGGGAGAGAAAGGACAAGCCACGCAGACATCTGGGGGAAGAACTTTCCAGGAAGAGAGAGCAAGCAGCACAAGCACAAGGGCTTCAGGATGGGTGCGACCCTGGCATGTTCTAGCGACAGCTAGAGGCCTAGGTGGCTGCAGGGGGGTGAACAAAGGAGAGGCAGGAGATAAGGTCTGAGGGGTGACACCCTGATGGGGAGAGTGGGGGTCATGGGCGTGCCCCGCGGTGTGCCACACGCGGCTACTGACTTTTAAATAAAGTTCAATATAATTAAAAATGCACTCGTCCCTCAGTCCAGCCCTTCCAGGGTCAGTAAGGAGCACCATGCTGAGCAACTCAGAGTGTCTCTCTCCTCACAAAAGTTCCCCCCGAACGGCGCCGCCAGGGCCTTCCAAGTCACCGCATGCATGGTGGCTCTTACTCTAAGGGAGGCGAAGAGAACAGAACAATCAGAAAGAGAATATAAAACTAGGTTTCAAATGATTAAAGGAAGGAATCAGAACCCAAGAAGATACCAAGACGGTGTTAAAAAAAAAAAAAAAGCAGATTTGAAAAAGAGTCCACAGACCCAGAAATGTTTTAAAGATTGGAATTGACAGCTCGGCGGCTAAATTCAGCTGCAGGTTAGATAGCAGAGGAGGGAATGAGCAAAGTGGAGTAGAATATGGAATCTCGGTGCTTCACGTGGGCCAGGCAAAGCTCCAGAAGCTTCAGGTGAACTTCACACCGGGCACAGTTCTCTCCCCAGAGAACAAGCCGGGAAACGGGGCACAGAGGGGTGGCAGCTTCTCCTCCAGGGAAACTCAGGTCTGAGCACCCAGCCCCCAGGGCCTGTTATCTCTCCCGAGTTTAGCCACAACTCAGTCCAGGAGTGAATAAAGAAAACAGCAAGTAGTCATGCATAACAGGAGGGCTGACAATCTGTCATGGGTGAGAATGACGCATCCCAGGATTCGAGACGCGTGTGTCCTAAGTGCGTCCTAAGTAACGTGAATATAAATGAATTCACAGACTTCACAGCCGAACACATAGTAGTAAAACCACGGAGCGCCAAGGCCACAGCAGACGTCCCCGAGGCCTCCAGGGCACTTCATTCCTGGGATAGAGACCTGCAGTGGGAGAGGAGAGGTCGGGCCGGGGTGCACACCGCACTGTGGGTGCAGGGAGAGCCGTGGGGGCGGGGGGCTCGGGCACGGCTGCACTGTTTGGGGTCAGGGCCCCAGCTTCCAGTCATTAGCGGCCTCAAGCGTCCCAAGGCCCCGGCGAGCTTAGGCATCTGGCTCTGGTAAGTACCGGGTGAACGCTGTTCTCAGAAGCTTCGCGACTATTTGGCGGACGAATGAATGCGAGAGAGGCATCTTGCAAAGAGGGAGACCAACCCGGTACCTACACGTCGGCTGCTCAACTGGCATATTTATAAAAGGCCTTTGCAGGGATGCACTTATGAAAGGCTATTTGTGGGCAGCCCCGGTGGCGCAGAGGTTTAGTGCCGCCTGCAGCCCAGGATGTGATCCTGGAGACGGGGGATCGATCAGTCCCACATCAGGGTCCTTGCATGGAGCCTGCTTCTCCCTCTGCCTGTGTCTCTGTCTCTCTCTGTGTGTGTGTGTGTGTCTCTCATGAATAAATAAATAAAATCTTTTTTTTTTTTTTTTTTAAAAAAAAAGGCTATTCGCTGGTGACCGTGAGTCGCGTCTGTATCATCGGGGTTTCATTTTTTGCTAGGATTCGAAAGCAAGTGGCATAAACGGAGCAAACTCTCATATCCTTTCCAGATGTTTTCTAGGCTCGTGGGAAATATTAAGGAAATTTTAAATAGTAATAAGACCCAGAACAGTTCCAGCAGCTTCTGTGCTCCGTGTGGTCTTGTCAGAGACGATGTGTTGCAGCCACAGCTGTAAGAAGTGACAGGAGGCAATCTCTGCCTCCCAACAGGATTTGATAACATAGAAGACACCAGACAATAAGAATGATCTCATTCTCACCGTATCACATGTGCTAATGTTGCAAAACACTGGAAAAGCAAGAAAGGCACAGTATTTTTCTGCCTTTATCCTCTAGTTTCGGCTTGGGGTGCAGGGTCTTATCAGACGTTGCCACTCAAACACCCGGTCTACCCCGTGAGGCCACCCTGAGGAAGTGCTGTTCCGAAACAAAGTCCCGTTCTCCTCTCTCTGTCATGATTAGATCATGAGTATGGGGAAGAAATGTGATGCATGTAAGAAACTTTCATCCATTGTAAAGAAATCTATTTTTATGGCCTAATATTTTAATGTTAGAAAGCTACGTGCAGGGCCTGGATTAGAAAAATGGCCAATTTAGAGCAAAAACTTTGATAAATGTCCCTATGAATGCTCTTCTTGTCAGCCTTGGAGGAAGGCGCGTTAACACCGTTTTTACACAAGAAGAAACTGAGGCAAAGGGTTAGATATGACAGACTGAATATACAAATGGATAACGGGCCACATGTAAAAACAGAACTCTGATTTACAAGCCCCAGCGTAAGGGCAGGAAAGCAACGAGCCCGGAAAGCCAGACTGCTAAAAGTCAGACTTGCAGGAAGTCAGAGTACTTCTGGGAACAATCCAGAAGCCACGCAATAATGTCTGCAGCAATAATCAACTCCAAATCATTAAGCCTTCATTCATAACTGATAGCTTCTCTCATTTCTGTCCCCACTTGAACTTAGGGCCAAGCCGAGAGAGCCAAGAGTGCGCGTCCCTAACCAACCATGGAGGTAATCCATCCTACAGCTTCCCCCAGGCCAACAGCTTCCGATCAAGGCACACCTGCAGCCCTCCCGTGTGTCCCACGGCAAAGCTATCCACTCCTCTGGGGTCTTTCTGCCTCTTTCTGCCAAAATGCAAGTGGGGGTGGCTGACGGTCCTGCTACGTACAAGCTTGAATAGACTTTGCTTGTTTGCTTGGTCTTAATTCCAGAACAACCGGCTCAAGATCTCTCAGCTGGTGTGTGGCTGATGGGGATCTGAAACCAAGACCTATTTCACTCTGAGCTCAGCTCTCCCCACTGTACCACCTGCCCTTTCTGGAAGGCTGAGCTTCGAACGCCTCCGCCTGGCCAGCAAGCAGGACACCAGTGAGAGGCAGGGGCGCTGTGATTTGGGATAGTTTATTATTACAATTAGTATGCATATAAAACCATGTAAACTCCACAAAATAAACGGGTTATCCTCTAAAATAACCCAAAAGTCTGCTGTGAACTTCCAGCACCCTATTTTAATATTTATCGTTTCACAGAAAGTCAGAGTCATACAAACAGAATTATAATACATTTCTTTTTTTTTTTTTAGGTAAATGATTTTTTTGGTCCACATTTTTTTTTGTCAAAACAAACACATACTTTCCTCTTTGGCAAAAGAGGCTCAATCCCCCACAGTGAACTCAAAGCAAACCCAGATTAAAAGCACTGAGCATGAGGTACAGCTGAGGTCTGGGCTAATCTGGAATCAGAGACGCGCCGATTTTCTAAGACTCAAAACCAGTTCAGTTCCCAACCATCCCGGGAGAAAAGCTCTATGTGGATTTGGCCTCCATCGCTTTTGTAAGGAAGAACACACCTCAAATAACTTTGTGTTTCATCGTTATAATGGGTTGTTTCTGAAGAAAGTCCCCAAAAGTGAGGGCGTCTGGCCCCAGCAATATGTTTAATGTGAGGTACGAAGCATCTGCCACAGTCATTCAGACTGCCAAGGCGGTGCCACCTTCATTCCCTTTGCTGGGTGGCATCTCAGCACTGGGTGGCCTGGCAGACGGTCTGAAAAGGTGGGTTTGCATGTGACAGCGTCCAGGGCCCGCTAGGCCCAGGTGAGGAGGGAGCAAAGTGGGGTCCCTGGGGAGCTGGGTCCCCCAGGCAAGGGAGGCCCCGCGGCCCCCAGGGACCTAGTGGCCGCGGCCCAGCCCATCCCGGGGCGGGAGCTTTCCCCTGCAGCCCTCCCGCGACAGCCACCCCGCGGGGCTTCAGGTGATCTCACTCCTTCCAGAACAGCGTCAGCCACGCTTTTCCTTCTAGTCACCCAAGGAGCGGCCACGCGCCCCCCACTGGCAACAAGGTGAAGTTTCAACAGACCCGCGGCGGCAGCGCGGTAGGACGCGCTCCCGGGGTGACCGTCCTCTGGCGCACGGATCCGCGCAGCCCGCTCTCCGCCTTACCCTCGGGGCAGGACCCACCTCCGACAAGGCGAACTTAAGTTACTTTAATTCACGTTAAATACGACTCTGTACAGATTGCACGTTTATACTAGAGCAGCTCGGTCTCACAGTTAGAGAAATGGAAACGCCATCTGAAGCTGTCCTTGCCCGGCGCGACGCAACCCCGGGCTCTCGCCCCCAGGGTGGCGCGGCACCAGGCGCACCGCTTTGTAAACAGTAGGGGGGGCGGTCCCGGGGGCTCCCCGCAGGATCCCGGGAGGGCGCGCCGCGGACACACGCGCGCGGGGCCCCGCGGCCGGCTCCCAGGCCCGCGGCAGCGCGCCCCGGACGGCAGCGGCGGCCTCCAGGGGGCGCTCACAGCGGGGCGCTCACGGCCGCGGGGCTCGGGGGCCGCAGGCAGCCCGCGGGGGCGGCGTAGGCGGCGCGGGCGGCCGGCTCGGCGCGCGGCTCCTGGTAGTCGGGGCGGGCGCGCTCCGCCGTCGGGCCGCCGGCCGCGGGCTGCTGGGGGCCGGGGCCGGGGCCGGGGCGGCGGGCGGCGGGCGGCGTCTGGTAGGGCGCGGGCCCGGGCACGCGGTAGCCGCCGCGCGCGGGGAAGGTGCGCGTCCGCGCCGCGGGCCGCCCCACGATGGGCGTGGCGTACTCGGGCTCGGCGGGGCTCAAGGGCAGGGCGTACTCGTGGCGGGCGGCCGGCAGGGCGCGGGCGTAGTGGCCGCCGGCCGGGGCGCTGGGCTCGGCCCCCGCGGCCTCGGCGTCCATCGGGCGGAAGGTGGAGCCCTTCCTCGCCGCCGTGCCCGCGCCCATCAGCAGCGGCGGCTGGTAATCTGGAATCACAAGCGCGGGAGGCTCAGGTGGGGGAGCCACACGGACACCCCGCATCCCCCACCCCCCACGCGGGCAGGCCGGCCGTCGGCGGAGGGGGGCCCTGGGGACCGGCCCTGGGGACCAGCCCGGGCGGCAGGCAGCGGGAAAGCCGAGGGGAGAGCAGCCGCAGGGGTGAGCAGCAGCTGGGGTGAGCAGCCGCAGGGGTGAGCAGCCGCAGGGGTGAGCAGCCGCAGGGGTGAGCAGCCGCAGGGGTGAGCAGCCCGAGGGGTGAGCAGCAGCTGGGGTGAGCAGCCCGAGGGGTGAGCAGCCGCAGGGGTGAGCAGCCCGAGGGGTGAGCAGCCCGAGGGGTGAGCAGCCCGAGGGGTGAGCTGCCGCAGGGGAGAGCAGCCGCAGGGGTGAGCAGCCGCAGGGGTGAGCAGCCCGAGGGGTGAGCAGCTGCAGGGGTGAGCAGCCGCTTGTGCTCTCAGAAGCCTAGGGACCGGGGGCGGAGACTGCGCTTCCCCCACTTGGGGCGGGGGCGGGGGCGTGGTGGGGGGGAGCCACCTCCTGGAGCTCTCAGGCGGCTTGGGCAATGGCAGATTTTGGAGGTGGGGGTGATACTATGCGGAACGGGGAACGGTGACCAAACGACCTATTAAAACCATAGAGAGGGGCGATGGGTGGCTCGGTGGTGTTCCCGGGGTCCTGGGATGGAGCATCAGGCTCCCTGCATGGAACCTGCTTCTCCCTCTGCCTGTGACTCTGCCTCTCTCTCTCTCTGTGTGTCTCTCATGAGTAAAGAAATAAAATCTTTTTTAAACAAATTTTTTAAAAAAGGGCAGCCCCGGTGGCGCAGCGGTTTAGCGCCGCCTGCAGCCCGGGGTGTGATCCTGGAGACCCAGGGTCGAGTCCCATGTCGAGCTCCCTGCATGGAGCCTGCTTCGCCCTCTGCCTGTGTCTCTGCCTCTTTCTCTCTCTGAATAAGTAAATAAAATCTTTTTTAAAAAAATTAAAAAAAAAAAAAAAACACGGAAAGAGTCCAAGGTTGATGTGGCCAGAGTATGACGGGCATGGAGTAGTTTAATAGAAAGACCCAAATAAAAAAAAAAGAAAAGAAAAGAAAAGAAAGACCCAAATAGTAGGTTGGGGACCGATGATAAAGGTGATGATAATGACAAAGCCCCCATTCATTCATTGGGTCCTGACTGTGCCAGGCAGTATTCTAAGCTAAGAAGATATCAGTTAGTAAAATCCTAAAAAACAAACAAACAAACAAAAAAGTACAGTGAGGTAGGGACTTTTCCTCCATTTGACAAACGGAAAACAGAAGCGGGCTGAGATGCGGTCACTGCTCCAGGGTCACGGCTAGCAGCCAGTGGAGCCAGAAGTCCAGCTCAGGCCCCAAGTGTATGCCCATCAGAGAGGACACTGAGTGCTTTTGCTAGCAAGTTTGGTTTACTTCTCTAGAAACCTACTGAGAGGTCTAAATAAGAGACTGGCACAGTTGGAGGTAACCTGGCAGCCATGTGAAGAAGGAAAGGTCAAAAATGAGACAAAAAGAAAAAGTGTAAGTCACACACTAGGAGTCTGGCAGCAGCCTTGGAAAGGCCACACACTGGAGATGTGAATCAGCGAAATTTATTACCAATACTGTGGGGTATGGAGAAAGAGGGGAGCCAGCAGGGCCCCCTTCCTGGATGTTAAGCCCAGAAGCCTGGGACGCACAGTGGGGAGGCCACTGGGAAGTGGAATGTATGGAACATTCATGGGGGGAGGGTTAGGAACTGCGCTCAGTTTTGTACATGCTGAAGAACTGGGGACCCTCACAGGTACAGGTGTCCAACAGGTGAGACTTACTGACTTGTTGGGGACAAGGAGGAGGTCTGGGCTTAGCCGCTGCACTGACCAAAAAGCAAGGAAGGGCTCTCTGTTGGGAGCTCTGGAGTGGGTGAGTGAGGCTGCTGAGGAGAGACACTGTGGCTGAGCAGTAGGGGGAGTGAGGCCCAGAGAAGGACCACACAGTAGGGAAGGACAGGCTGCGGCAGAAGCTGACAAAATGAAAGGAAGAGGACAGACAAGCAAGTCTGCCCTCCCCTCGGTTTACCTACAAACCTACGAATTGTCAGAATTGTCAGGGGCTGTTGCACGGAGGGGGGGGGGGTAATAAGAAGATGGATTTGGGGTGGAGGGATGCTCTCTTTGCCCCAAGCGGCTCAAGCAACCCTCCTACCAGGAGCTTCCTGACTTTGACATCTACGTGCACCGCCTCCCCAGGTCAGTAGGCCCCGGGGCACAGGGCCTGAAAGCCCACATTTCTAGCAAGTTCCCTGATGCTGCCAGTCCTCAGAATGCACTTCGGGTAGCGAGAAGCTAAGCTGAGCTCCCCCAAGTGTGGCCTACAGACGCCTACATATCTGAGAACTGACACAGGTCTGCAAAAAGCCAAGCACACTAATTGACAGCGTTTAGAAACTCAACAGCAATGCAAGAGTCACCTTATGTCTGTTGAGTCTAATAAAAGAATTAGAGATTTCTATTTTGTAGGTTTTTAAAAATGCCATTATTACTGCTAATTTATACAGCTGACCCTGAGCAACAGGGGTTTCAACTACGTGTGTCCACTTATAGGCAGATTTTTTTTCATTACAGTATAGTACTGGAAGTGTATTTTCCTCTTTATGATTTTCTTAATATTTTATTTTCTCTAACTTACTTTATTGTAAGAATACAATAGATAACGCATATGACATACAAAATATGTGTTAACTGTTCATGTTGTTTGTAAGGATGGAGTCAACAGTAGGGTGTTCTAGTCAACAATAAACTATTAGTGGTTAAATTTGGGGGGAGTCAGAAGTTACACAAAGATTTGTGGCTGCACAGCAGGTAGGTGTCCCTAAACCCCTTGGTTCAGGGATCAACTGTATTGTATTTTACAAAGGTATTAGTTCTTGACGATGAGAAATAATTTTTTAAAAGACAAAAACAAAAAAAAAAAGGAAAAAAAAAAGCATCCTTCCCCAAGGACAGTTTGAGAAGCCTGACTCTCAGTGATGGCTTATGAGGGACACAGGCCATTCTGACACTGGATGGCTTCTTTCATGTCCTGTCTCACCTTCCACAAGGGCAGGAGCTGTGCTTAATTCATCTTTCCAGTCTCTCTTTGTTAGTAACAGATTAATCAAGGGTTTCCAGATTGTTGTGGTGCCTCAGGGCCATTGCTTTAGCCACGCTATAGCTCCCGTATGGGCAATGGCCTCTTCTGAATGAGCTTTTGAGATATATCTTGGGGTCTGTTTGGGACTTAGTGACTCCTTGCAGAGTTAAGAAGGAAGACTGTCCACTTTACTGATGTATTGGGCCCCATCTAAACACAAGGGTTTTGTCTTATTTCCCTCCTGGTCTCCCCAGCCCCCTAAGCAGCTCTTCCCACGTCAGGGCGCTGTCCCAGAGGCTTGACGCTTACCTGCCATATCGCTTGTGATGAGATCTAACTTTTGTGTCATTTCCTTCTCATGATCATAGCTGATGGTAAACTCAGCTGACTGATGTCGGGCAAAGGGATACTTGATCTGCTTCCAACAGTCTGGAAGAAAGATAACACGAAACAACCTAAAACCCCAGAAGCCTAACGCGCATGGCCCATGATGTGTTCCTCGATGAGCAGGGGTTGGGGGGTTCTGCCGGCTGGCTGTAGATGCAGGGCCGCAGCTCGTCACATGCATGTAGCAGGAGCAGCATGCTGACGTCGTTACAACAACAGAAAACACCCTTCCAACCACGCTTTCTACCTGCCTTCGCAAGTGTGTCTGCGGACCCGTCATGTCCCAGATTATCCCTGTTACACACGTGGGCATGGTTTTCCATCATCTGCACGGACACAACATTCATGCCTCAGAGGAGTCAACACATCTGGTGTCCCAAGGCGCCCCTGAGATCCTGAAGGGTCCTGCCCTCCCTCTGGACCACAGCTGACTCATTGCTTGGGCATCCTGTAGTCCTTAGGATTCTCTGAAACCTGACCATGAACCCTGCCTGGTGCTTCCTTCGCTCCCCCAGAGTGGAAAATACAGAGGAAGCCTGGAGATGCAGAGCGTGCTGGACAATGTACTTTGTAAATAAAGGGGGCTTTTAAAATTTCTCCTGGATGACAGGCAGTGTGGTGACCTAAACTCCAGTAGCCAAAAAAAAAAAAAAAAAAAAAAAAGAATGTTGATAAATGATGGGACAATGCTGAACAAAACTAAACGTAACTGGCCATGAAAACTCTCTATTAAAATAGAGAGATTAAAACACAACATTCCATTCCTTTTAGGCTTGCTAATAACTTAAAGGCCATGGATCTTATTTTTTAAACCATATGAGCATGGGCCACAGACCTAATCGTGCTTTTAATCAGCAGATCCTGTCCCTTCTCTAGAACAGAATAAAACCATAGAGTAAAACCTTAGAGTTTTCTGTAAACCAACCTGTTTTCTGGGCCTTAGCTGATCCATATGGATTTCCTTTCTTCTTCCTCCTACAGAGACAAAAGAATCCTACTTGAAAAGGTTTCCAAGTGATAAGTATTGTTTATAGAAGAATGCTTGATACTTTCCACCCCTCCCCAACTTGTTTTTAAAGCATAAATTAACATTTTATCTTGGCCAAAGCAATGCAGCTTTTCTACACAAGAACATCTGAAAAGCAAATATTTTGGGTTTGTGATTATTTGCATAATCAGAGAAGAAATTGTAAAATGTCAAGTTACATACTTTCTAAGGGCTGCAAAGATTCCCATTCCAGCAACCAGCAGGCCAAAGAGCACCAGTGGAAGGGCAACAGCTGTGACGTTTATTCCTAGGAAGGGGGAAAGCCACCACATTACAACAGAAATGAACCGCAGCCAAGCCTCACGATCTAAGACTGAAGACTGGTTTGAAAGGTCTTGAGTGCCTTCATTCATATCTGGGGGAAGTGAGTATGTGCTAGGCATTGCCTGATATCAGAAAGCAAAAGAGAGGATTCAAAATCCTGGCTCAAGTTTTTGGAAAATAAGTTTTATTTTTTTCCCAAAAAGGGCAATTTTTGATGGTCCTCAGAGATTCACATTTACTCTGAGCTTGTTGTTTGGACAATATAAGACTCCAAAATCAGGATCCAGGGGGATGATTTCAAGCCGGCCCACTCGGCTGGCCAGGAGGTGCTTGGCTCAAGGAACCAGTTCTCCTAGATGGTGGGAGGGCTCTGGCTTGGACAATAACAGGAGCTTGGCGGGTGGGGGGGGGGAGCAGGGAAGGGGAGCTGAGCCCTGTGCTTCCCTGTGCTTCCGTTACCAGGGCTTTGGAGCTGTGGACTGAGAGGAAATGCAGCCTGATGACCTCAAGCAGCATTTCCACTCTGCTGCACGGAACACCATATCTTCCTACTTTAAAAAAAGAAGTCGCTTTAACAGATACTAAAGCAGGCCCCAAGCTTGTAGAAACTATGCACACTAAAGGAGAAATATTTGTCCACCCTTCTTTATCTGTGATCCCTGAGAAGAAAACAAAGGGATGATCAGGAGTGGAAATGTGTAGTTCGTGAAAGGGGAGGATAAGAACCTTTGAAAGGAACAAAAGTTATGTAAATGATGGTGGTGTTATTTACCAGAGTGGAAATGTGGGAAAAATCTATTGGCTTAAACATCCAACAACAGGGGACTGGTTAACTAGGTGATGGTATATCCATATGAAAACACAAAGGTATTAACAACTGTGGGGATCCCTGGGTGGCGAAGCGGTTTAGCGCCTGCCTTTGGCCCAGGGCAGGATCCTGGAGACCCCGGATCAAGTCCCATGTTGGGCTCCCGGTGCACAGAGCCTGCTTCTCCCTCTGCCTCTCTCTCTCTCTCTCTCTATGTGACTATCATAAATAAATTAAAAAAAAAAAAAAAACTGTGTTTTTCAACTACTTAATAACATTGGAAGATGCCCATAGTACCATGTTAAGTGAAAAAAGATAAAAAGATACAGGACCAAATATATGGCAGGCTACTGTTTTTTTCTCAAAGTTATAGATAAATATAGTTTGCATACAATGGAATATGGTGATTATCTAGGGATACTAATTTATGGCTTGTTCTTATGTTCATATTTCTATATCTCTAATCTTTCTGAATTTTATATAAATTAATATGCAAATCATTTTATATTCTGAAAAAACAAATGTCCTTTTAATGTTTATTATGTGAATAGATTATATATTTACATGTTCAAACTTCAAAAAGTATAAAAATGTCTCCCTCCTACCTCTGTTCCTCCTCTACAGGAAGCCAAATTATGTTTCCTGACCTTCTTCCAGAGATATTGCAATGATTTTATATATATATATATATATATATATATATATATATATATATGCATATATGTGTACATATTTATATATATGTGTGTGTATTCAATCTTTATTCCCTTTTTTGCACAAATGGTAGAGTGCTATATAGACTGTCCGGTCTTTGCATATTTTTTAAAGTTATCTCAGAGAGTTTCCTCTACTACTAAGCACATTTATTTTTCACACCTGCAGAGTATTCCATTGTGTGGAGGTGCTATTATTTTTCCATAAAATCTTTACCTATTGTTTGAAGGGCAAATACTACTTTTTTCTACTTACAATATTACAATGATATACCTCCTGTGGATATACCTCATTTTATACTTATGCAGCTACCTCTGGGCCATCTGACTCCAGACATTCACATGACAGAAAAAAGGTTTTGTTGAAGTGACTGTAATAATCAGATGGAGTCCGGTTATGCCACTTAGAAAACCACAAAACAGTAACTGCTCTACCTGTGGGTATTTCTGCAGAGGGGATGGATTTTGTGATTGTCTCATCTTCTCTTTCAGATGAACCAACAGTATTTGGACTTGTTTTGTTTAACACCAATGAATCATTACCTGAGGCAGAGGAGATGTTGGAAAAACCACATTAGTAACAATCTGTGAAAGGGCATGATCAGAATCAAACAACTCGCTGACCTGCCCCGGTCCCACACCTTGTGTAATCTGGCAACCAAAGAGCTCCACATTCAAGGCTATCCTCTGATGCCACGTCTGGGGAACAACCCGAATGTATCTGGCCACGATGGGAGGGATGAAATTGTTCCTCACTGGATCCCGAAAATTAGAGTTGCCCTGAAACACCTGTGGAAACAAATAACTTTTACCCGAAGAGGCTCGGAGGAAGTTCCTAAGTCTTTCCCACCCCCTCCTCCCTGCTTGTATGACACCAAAGCCAGAATTCTATGTCCATTGCGGTTCTGCAGAGATGCTTGCTAGTGAAGATATATGGCTTTGCCAACAAAGGCTAAGTTACCTCACTAGGGTGGTGCTGCAACTCTGGTTTCTGGAATCACACGGATAAAAGTATCTGGAGACCACTCTCCCGCTCAGTTCCTTCCTCCAAAGTTTCTCTTACCTTCTCTTTATTATTCGCAATTCCTTTATAGCTCCTCCACTTGGAGTTGTTGTTTTTGAACTTCATCACGAAACTCTTAACATAAAAGTTGAAATTTGACTGTGTGGATCCTGTGGTCATAATCCCTTGTAAGAAAATATTATTGATAGGTTAGTTTTTAAAAATATATACAGCATGTATTACAATTCCAGGTGTCTTTTCTCTTTCTTTCTTTTTTTTTTTTCTCCTCACTTGAAATCTTAAATCATTTTCCAGGCCAATTTTTCTTATTTGCATTTAGAAACCTGACCACAGATGAGTGTTTCCACACTGACAACACGCCAGCAGAAGGTTCCATCTTTGAGGTGTGGGCTTTCTAATCCATACATCCGCACTTACAATCTGCGCACAGGTTCTTCCCATGGAGACAGTGTGAAGGCTTGTTACTTTTAGAAAAGACACAGAGTCCTTGGAGGGACAGAAAGAGGCACCTCTGTAGGTCTAAAACGTAATTTCAAACGCCGGTCACTTGCATTGGTGAGGCTGTACCTGTGATTTTCTTTTTCTCTCCCAAATCGGTCTCCAGCCACTCTCGCTGTTTGCGGTTCTTGCCACCATCCCCTGCTGCCCACGACAGGTCTTGGTCTTGAAGTTGGGCTTGGTCGGGGGACCAGTGAATTTGTTCTCCCATCTCACTGACCCACTGCCAAGAGGCTCTGATTTGTGTGTCAGGTTCCAAACTCAATGATCTGCTGCAACCTAAAAAAATGAAAAATTTAAAAATTTCAAAAAGGCCGGGAGAGTATTTCTGATGTAAACACAAAATGAGAGGGGGGAAAAATAAAGTACTCCATTTCACCTAGAATTATCCAGTGGATTTATTTCCATTCTGATAGCAAATCAACTGTTTAAGTACTAGTTTTTTTTTAGTGACCCAGACTTTTTCTTTGACTCACTGGTACTGCAGCAGCTGGCAATTGCTGCTTTTCTCTTTAATGGACCTCACTGAAGTCACACCCCCCTAGGAATGACATCTCTTTGTTCCCACCATAGGTTTTCCTTTCTAAACTTATAATTTCACCCTCATTTCAGCAAAGTATAATGTGTCCTAAAGGTTTAAAATGCTGAAAGTTCTTCTCACTTGATCAGAGGGTACTCTATTGTCCGTATCCTTGAAGAGGAGGGACATCCAGGGGCTCTGAAGATCAGTAAATTGTACTCAACGTCATCCTCAGGACCTGAATTTTACCATGTCCAAGACAATGTGGAGGTTAGCAAATAAAGGCCATACTCCTCTCCCTGGACAAAGAAGGCACATTCATATTGTTCTCCTTGCAATATTTTACTTTAGGCTGAGAGACTATTTACACAGAACATATTTCATGTTCAATCATTTTATTCAAGAGAACTACAAATCAAACCGTCGTATTTAAAAGCTTTTCCTGTTAAAGTTTAACATAAAGGAATTTATCTTAAAATAAATGCTATTTCGAATTTTCATTCTTTTTTGGCAAAAGTTTGAGACAGCTGATGATAAAGAAAAAGGATTTTCTACTTCACGCCAATTGAGTTAGTGTCTTGGTATTTTTAGATTACAGCGTACTTGGTGCTCTGGGATCGGCGGGGGGCAAAAACAAAAATACAATCCTTTAAACTAGATCATCAGAGGGCTACGGGAAAATAAACTACCACTGGGGATTAGAAAATATCAAGTTCTTAAAAAAAAAAAAAAGCATGATCCTTACCATTGGAGGTAAAGAGAAATCGCTTGTCTGACAGGGAACCACTGCAATAACAAACACAGACATGAGGAGGTGAGTTGCTTACCGGGATCTCAATTTAAATGTTTGACTCTGATTTAGAGATGGCAACCATGGACAGAGGGTCCTGAACCGTGAAATCACAAAGAGCCCAGAAAAAGTCTGGACAAGAGTATAGGAACCTTCCCATTTAAAGCTTTGCTGCTGTTGCAATGTTCAGAAGTACCAGGTAGTCCCAATTCCTGGAAGGGACTTTATCTTCTTCTTTGTCCAGTCCCAAGCAGAGACTCCCGGCCCTGCCATACTGCATAAAGGTTCCATTATAACCTCTGCACTGAATACAATGCAGGCACCAATCATTTCCTACATGAAAATGCAGACCCTCGGGGGTCATGACACTTGCCTAAATTCACAGTTCGAGGCCAAGCTGGGGTGAAGATGCAGCTCTCCTAACTTTTAAAGAAAGTTGCTGTTTCACAAAGTTTTATTAATTTATTTAGAGCCTCTATTTGACTGATTTTTCCATTTTTTTCCTAACGTTCCTGCTATTACACTTGACATTTTGCCCAAATAAGCCCACCTGATACTACAGCAACCTGGAGCACCTAAACTTGTTCCCACTGCCATGAGACACTAAAATATTTTGTTGTTGCTGAACAAGAGAGGTTATGGAAAGAAGGATAACTGTAGTTAACCCTGGGAAGACACCACCGGGAGGGCTCTGCACCTAAAAGCTCTCTGCCTGGCTTTTCTCCATTATCAGCTGGAATACTTTTTTTTTTTTTTCCATTTGACTCTATTAAACTAACTAAATACAACCACTTAGAGAATTCTATTGGTAAATGAGCCTTATTTATTTATTTATTTATTTATTTATTTATTTATTTATTTATTTTTTGAGCCTCCTCTTTTAAAAATGGAAACACCCCAGGAGGCTGGAGCTCTGAAGCATTCACACATCAGGGTGAATGAGTTCAATCAGATTCCTGGAACTGCCAGCCTTCCCAGAGGGCTAGAGAAGTGATCAAGAATAGGCTGATGTAAACTGAAAGAAAAGCATTCCCGGCTGGTGGTTTGAGCTTCACCCTCTGTCTGAGGTCAGGCTCTCTTCCTGATTCCATTCTGGTCTCCTCCAATCAAGGAAGTGACCTGACCCGGATGAATCCCAGAAGAACCCTAGATATTTACTTTAGGGACTCCTTCTTCCTCAGCGGCAATGCTTCCTTCTGTGTTTTTTCCTGAACACCAAACAAGCATGTGTGGGAACAGAAGTTCAATGACCGCAGGCACAGTGCTTCCCCAACAGCAAACCAGCACAGATAAAAACAACTGCCCCCTAAAGATTTGGGAATTGAGATGACTGGAAGAGATGTATCCGCATGTGGTTCACTCTTCTCTGCTCAGTACAAAAAGCCAAAGCAAAATCAGAGCTGGAAGGAAGAAGGGACGTTGATATAATTCTGGACTTTCTATTCCCACCAAAACAAACATCAAAAATTTGTTTAAATAACTGCATGGAATGTAGAGCCAAACTCTTCCTAATTCATTAATGGTTTCGATTTCTGTATTCCTATCTTTGCATCATCATTTAATTTCAAATTCCATTAGGTGACTTCATCTGTGTTAAGCCCAGAAGACTGAGAACACGTCTGCTTCTATTTAACAGTTTAAATAATTTTTTTCAAAAGGTAAAATAAAATCCTAGTAGTACAAGTTAAACTTTTTACGATCCTATTTTTCTACAAAAGAAGCACTAAGATGTACATAAACATAGGCAAGAGATTAAAAAAAAACAAACAAACAAAAAACAAAAAACAGACTTAAAACCAGAGGTCAATTCTTTGTTCCTATTTGGAGACACGGCGCTCAACAAATCTAGGCCCCAGCATGGTATCTTCCTGAAATGGTCCCCTAGTATCAATACATTGAACCATAAAAAATGTAACCAAAACCAGATCCTCAAAAGTCAAGATCACGCTGATGTTTACAGCTTACTGTGCATAAGTAATCACTTTTAAAATAAATCAGGATATAATATTTATGTTCCAAAAAGTTTGAGGCAAATACAAAAGTGAAAAAATACATGTACATATGCATATATGTACATATGTATATATAGTACATGTACGTGTACATTTTTATCCATAGTACATATATGTACGTGCATATATGTATGTATAAAATACGTGTGTATATGAAAGTGAATTTATAACACACACATATAAATTTTATTTGAGTAAGGATTTAGTTCTAAAGGTACTCTGTTACTAAGCTTTTATTTTTTATTTTTATCTTTTTAAAAGATCTTATCTATTTATTCATGAGAGGCACAGAGAGAGAGAGGCAGACACACAGGCAGAGGGAGAAGCAGGCTCCCTGCAGGGAGCCCGATGGGGACTCCATCCCATGACCCGGGATCAGAACCTGAGCCAAAGGCAGACGCTCAACCACTGAGCCACCTGGGCGCCCCTGTAACTAAGCTTTTAGATCTTAAACCTTGGCACAAACTTGGGACTGATTTGTCTTTGAATGTTCACACAGTATGAAAAGAACACTGTGGGGCCTCTCAAAGTGAGAAGTCCTATCCAGAGGGAAGCCCCATCCACAGCAGGCAAGAACACAGAGCAGTGAGCCTCCCATCAGAGTGCAGCCCGCACCCTGTGCTTAGTGGGCGACTGCCTTCCACAGATCACATGCAGCATCACTTGCATGGCCTGTGAAAGACTGGGGCTCAAACAACCTCTCCAGGTACCCCTACCTGCAGCCCCGACTCAGAATTGCCAGTGGGAGCTTTGCCTTTTCTCCTCAGCCACCCTCCAGCCAGGGCCTGGACAAGAGCAGGGTGTGCTGCCTACCGTAACTCCTCTGGTGTCCCTCCCCAGGCCCTGACTCTGCTCCGTGTCCCCCGCCTGCCTGGTCCCCACCTTCTACCCGGCCAAGGCCTCCTTCATGAATGTGTCCTACCCAGTTTCTCCCCCGACTGCAGCCACTGCTTCTAAGTCCCCATCCTGTGAGCTTAGGCCAACACCTCAATCCAGAAATGGGCTTTAGTCCCTAACTTTACTTGTGAGCTCATCAATTGGTTCTTGAGAATTTATGATACATTTTCCCACAGAAACAATATTACATCTTGTAGTCAGAATCCCTATTTGAACCACAATATCGCTCAACCAGCCGTAATACATTTAAATAAAAAGTAGAAGGGGAGGGAAAAAAATTACTGTATAACTGCCTCACAGTGACATCAGCGTCACTATATTTATGCTAACCAGGAAACCTATCAACCTATCAAGAGCAGGGAAACACGATGGTGTCACAGGAGCAGGGACCAGGGCACCACAGTGGGGTGGGGGCGCAGGGGAGAGTGGTGACCCCCATACAGACTAGGGCGTGGTAGGGGTACAGGCCCTGGGCTACGTTTTCCTACTTCTGGATCCTGAAATGCCAGTCGCCTCTGTCTTGTGCAGTATTCCTGAGACCAAGACTACGTGACAACCTGTCCAAAAAACACAGGGCCATGGTGGCAGGGAGACATTTTGAGGGCTGACAGGGAAGGGGCTAGAGATAAACACAGCAGCTTCAGGATCATCTTTCTCTCCCACGGCACCCACCCAGGCAAGCCTCCCCCTGGCCCACGCCAAGCTGCCTGTTTCTATGAGCGGACACCTGGACCACAAGGCGGGTTTATATTTAGTCCTAACAGCTCTTGTTTTCCACCCCAGAAGCTGAGGAAACCTAAATGCATTAAAAGCCCAGGTTGAAACGTTTAAAACATGTGAACAATTGACATACTTTTTTTTTCTCAGGAAGCTAAAAGAGCAGAGGGTGACAGCAATCAGAGGGGTGAATGTTAACAAAAGCCCCCCGCTTTCCCCCCCACTTCCCAAGTATTATCCATCACCAGGAGCTCCTGGGAAGCTTGGTTGTTCTGTGGAGGCCTACTTGACTGCCCGGTCTCCTTCAGTATCTCTGGTAATATTGGAGAGAACCAATAATTTACTAAAACTGGAAGAACTGAAAAGGGATAGATAGCCTTTATTCTCTCCCTATAACACACCTAGGGTAGAAGCACTGCGTTGCCCTAGAGCTTCCAACGTGTGCCACTTAACGTACTTGTCAGCAGAACCAGTGAGCTGCTTTGTTGCTGCGCTGCTCTTGCCCACAGTCACCATAAATGCTGCTTTAGGCCCTCACGCACCTTCTTCCCAGGCGACAAACCCTTGGTATCAGATGCCCACTGTCCCTTCAAAATTGTGAGCTGATAAATTATGCCTTCGGGGCAACCTTCCACTCAGAACAAAAGACAAGGTACTCACTCTCTTGAGAGCACGCCGTTGGCCAGGATTCCTTCATATCGACTTATCCCTTTGCGCTGAAGCACGCTGATCTGACCACCCAACTCGTCTGCAATTATTCCTGCGTGGATGGCGGCTTTGCACAATAAAGAGGTCTGAAATACAGCAACAGCATCATTCACAGCTACTCAAGAACACATTTAAAATATGCTAGGAGGGGGCACCTGGGTGGCCTAGTGGTTCAGCGCCTGCCTTCAGCTCAGGTCGATCCTGGGGTCCTGGGATCGAGTCCTGAATCAGGCTTCCCGCAGGGAGCCTGCTTCTCCCTATGCCTCTCTCACTGTATCTCTCATGAATCAATAAATATTTTTTTTTAATTAAAAGAAAAAAAAAAAAGAACTGACCAACCCAAATTGCTGCCCCACAAACTCATCAGCAAATAACATGGCTCTTATTTTAAGCCACTAAATTTTGGGGCAGCTTGTTCAGCAGACATAGATAACTAATCAGTGTCTTACATTTGGTTTACCAGATACTCATTACTAAGGACCATTTGAGAAGGTGAACCTTCCATACCACAGCTTCATCTTATGATTAATTCAGAGATTGAACAAGGCACCAAAAGCAAAATAGTGATGTCTGCCATGGAACATTACATGGAACAACAACAAAAAAACTTCTCAAAGGTCTTGGAGCTATGAGGATGAGCAACCCAGGACCCACAGCCTCCATCTCATTTCTGGAGTCTCTTCTGAAAGGGGCAGATGGCTGGCACCCGCTCAGTCCTCCATGACTGCTGCCTTGGAGTGACAAAGTGAGTAGGAGCACCTGACTGGCTGATTAGCAGGTGGCCCTGGGATTGGGATTGGCCCACTGGAAGTGCGGCTGGAGAAGGACTGAAACTTTTCCATGGGTGCCTGGGCCCCGAGGCCCCCATGGGCACAGACCTGCATGGGAGGGTGATCAGGCTGTCAGGTCAGCCCAGGACGAGGGGCTGAGAAACATTTTCTAAATAAATTTCAGCAATGCCTCACTTCTCCGTGGTGGCTAACGCTGAAATGAGAAAAGCAGCTCATGAAATTATATCTTGATAACTGGACTTGGGAATTTCTCTTCGGGTTAATGGCCATGCTGCTGCCGTACTCGCAGTGGAAAAATTCTCTTGATTTAGGTTATAAACCCTGGGGGACCACCGAGACCAACCATATTTTGTAATAGTTGCGGTTGCAATAAAATCGAGATCTTCTGTGATCTTTGATTTACAGGGTGTATATTTTCCAAACTAGATCAGATTTGGGAAAAATGAGTCAGTTTTGCAATAACAGCTATCATAGCTAAAAGAGGGCAAGAATTACTGACAGAGAAGAAATATGAAAATGCTGAAAGACAGATGCAGATACTATCCTCCTTGATTCTGGAGAAGAATTAGAAGATGAGAATAAGATAGTGATCTTTAAATAGGCAGTTTGTGGAATTTTTTTTTTCTCCAGAATGTTCTTTTCTTAAATAGGTTATCACTGTTTTAGATTCTTAGGGTACAAAATGGATCTGCCAGTTGTAACAGAAAAGCCCTGAATTTAAATTTGGCAATTAGCTCATCATCCCAGTTTTGCCTCTAACTTTATCTACTTTGGATCGGGCACCCCAATTCCTCTGTACAATGAAAAGGCTGGACTTCATGATGTCTAGTATCTTTTCTAATGGGTATCACCTTGTGATTCTAATGGGCACCCGATGTCCACACATGCTTGCCTAGCTCTCCCAGCCCCCAAATGAAAACCAAATTGGTCCAGTGGTCTACTGAGCAAATAATCCCACTTTCCCTGGGATCATTATCTTCCTTATAATTTCTTCTAGGGATGGGATGGTCTTTATCCCAGAAGCCCAGCCTAGTGGAGAGCTCTTACAGGACTTGGCATGTCCCAAGGCCTCCTTGGTTACAAAAGGACAGGTTCACAGGTCAACCAGCAATAGGAGCTAATACTAGCATCACTGGCCAACATAACATTCTCATTTTCCACAGTAACCAGTATGGAGGGACCCCAGTAGTATATACTCTTTTAATGGAATTTATTCAATTGCTGCTCATGTTTTTCCATATTAAATGAGCACCGTAGGATACAACTCCAAGAGAATAACCACTAGATCTGGCTATTACATTATTATGATAAAAATATCAGCCCTTTCCAGGATTGTTTTCTTAAAAAATAAAAATAAAAATCCCTCTCTTACCCAACCAACTTAAATAAAATTGATGTCTACTTAAATTGGGGCTTTTTGGTATCAATTTTTAAAATTTACTCTCACTAAACTTGTAAGTTTCCTTTGAAGAAAGGCATAATTTATACTTTTGGAAGAGCACACAATTTATACTTTTTCTAGCTATTTTCAAGGTCAAAGCCTCACTGAAATGTAAATATAAGAAAACCACACCACTAGCCCGTGTTAATTAACATGCATGTTAATTAGTGAACTACCTACCTTCAACTCAAAGGAAATAATTTAAATGTAATTCTTCAGGAAAAGCAATGCAACAGACAGCTGAGAAGCCCACGTGCATGGCTCATGAAATTTCAAGTTGATGGTATTAAACATTTCTGAAGTTCACTAAGCCACAAAAGATGGCCAAACAGATCAGCACGAAGTAAGACTGCACCAACTTTCAAAGCAATTATTAAGTCATCCCAGAATCAAAGCATTTTCTTAAGTCCTCCTTTAGGAAAAGTCAACTTGTACTTGTAAAAAGTATTGACAAAGTAATTAAAGTTTAATATAAAACTAAATGCTAAAAAAAAATTAAATAAAACTAATGCGTTAGGTTGCATTTAATCAAACATGAATAAAGCACATGTTTTGGGCAGCCCGGATGGCTCAGCAGTTTAGCGTTGCCTTCAGCCCAGGGCCTGATCCTGAGGACCTGGGATCGAGTCCTACATCAGGCTCCCTGCATGGAGCCTGCTTCTCCCTCTGCCTCTCTCTCCTGTGTATTCTCATGAATAAATAAAATCTTTAAAATAATAATAATAATAATAATAAAGCACATGTTTTTAAATGATGGTAAAATGCTGAATTATAAAAATGTATTCCAGGACACCTGGGTGGCTCAGCGGTTGAGCATCTGCCTTTAACTTGGGGCATGATCCTGGGGTTGGGGATCGGGTCCCACATCGGGCTCCTGCAGGGAGACTGCTTCTTCCTCTGCCTGTGTCTCTTCTCTCTCTCCATCTCTCATGAATAAATAAATAAAATCTTTTAAAAAAATGTATTCCATATTCTATCATATGAATTGTTCCTCTGTGGCTACAGTCTTTGTAATTACCATATTGGCAACATTTTCTTTACAAAAGTAAGATGCATTCATTGCAGAAATGTTGGAAAATATGAAAAAAGTCACACATACTGCCATCACCTGGAGACAGTCATGCACTATTATAACATATTTCCCTCTGGCTTTTTGTGGGTGTACATTGGGCCTAGTTTCTCCTCTTTTCCTCCTAAACCAAGAGCATGCTCTCTCTGTACTGTCTTCCTTTATTTTCTAGTATTTCTTGAATATTTGGGGAGAATGGAGAATTTACTGAAACAAGTTATTAAGTGATGTCTTCCACTTAAAGACAGATGGTACAGTCAGCAGGCTGGGGAAAAGGTGCCAAGAAAGAAACTGTTCTAGGGGCTTTTTATCTCTGGTTTCCAGGTGAGGCAGATCTCAAAGAGAAGCCCATCCTACTTATCTGGCATGATAGGCATGTACCAATGTTGATGGCTTCGTTCATCAGTCAAGGAGACAGAGTCACAGAGCCTTAAGAATTCAAAAAGACTGTTAAAGTTCTCTCTCGATACGTCCTGGCCGACAGTCACTTTCGCCACCCCACAGCACCTTCCCGGACACATACGGGCCCTGTCTGACAAACTGTTGTAACATCTACACACTTCCACTTCCAGGGACTAGGGCTCATGGTTTCTTGAGACATTCTAGCCCATTTTGTACTGCTCAGTGATTCCTTATATGCAACTGAAACTGGCTTCCCAAATACTTTCTTCCTCTGACCCTGGTTCTACCTTTTGGAACAACTGTAGCATGAACCAATTCTTTTTCTGTAACTGTTCTTTTAAGACAATATCTTATTTCCTGAAGCAGAGCACCTGTTTCTCCAACAGCTTCTCTAGTAACTTGTTCTACACATTCTGTGAACTTGACCTACAGGATATGTTTTGGTTTTGCAAAGATGATTCCACAAAGGACCTGCCACAACTGAACACATTTCCTAAGATGGAGGCACCATGGAGGACGGCCTCTAAGATGATGGGAGCTATGGTCTTCTTCTGCTAATAGAACACGGCAATCGTGATGGGATGCCACGCTCATGGCAACATTCTTTTTTTAAAGACTTTATTTATTCATTCATGAGAGGCACAGAGAGAGAGAGGCAGAGACATAGGCAGAGGGAGAAGCAGGCGCCCTGCGTGGAGCCTGATGTCTGGGGGGAGCCTGGATCCCAGGACCCCTGGATCACCACCTGAGCCAAAGACAGACCCTCAACTACTGAGCCACCCAGGTGCCCCCCATAGTGACGATACATAAGGCTGTAACCTGTCTTACTAGGGGACTCCTTTGTTAGGAAATTCTGCCTCGGTGGTTTTGAAGAAGCAAGCAGTGATGTCAGCAAGGCTCAAATGGCAAGGAGCTGAGGACAGCCTCCAGCCAAAATCTAAGAAGAAATTAGGGTCTTCCAGTCAATAACCCATGAGTAACTGAATGCTGCCACCACCACGTGAGCTGAGAAGCAAAAGGGAGCCTCAGATGAAATAAGGCCCAAGCTGACAACTTGGATGCAGGCTTGTGAGATCCTGCAGCAGGGAACTCAGCCAAGCTATGCCCAAACTCTTGACCCACAGAACATGAGAGATACTACATGTGTTGTTTTAATCAAGGTTTGGAGTCATGTTGTTATATAGCAATAGATACCTCATACACCCACAATATCAACATCTATGAAAAGGCACTAATAAGATTTCTTTGAAAAGATTAGTTTTCAAAATACAAATTTTCCCTCCAGATGAAGTCATTCTGAAAGCAAATGGTAGGAAACCAGCTCGAGTCAAATAGGAAACCTGTTTACTAGCACCTACAGATCATGCACGCAGATCTACAATGTAGGAAACTCTTTACCTGTTATACTAAAAAACAGAGCTCTGTCAAGAGGAAGCAAGATAGACAACAAAGTAAGAAAAAATGATGCTATCTCTCCTATTGCACATAATTCTTAAGTTTCTTGCATGGGATAGAAAAATAACAAATAGAAACTTTCTATTACTGGGGGAGAAACCATACTTCAACTGTTTATTTCTCCTAATTTCCTGAAGTCATTTAGAGATAGCCTGTGCCAAGTATATATCAAACTGAGGTCTTGTAAATCATTTTAAGAGTCAAACAATGTAAGCCAAATGAATATCCTATGTCAATCTTGCAAATAAAGACAATACATGAAAAAGAAAACAAAGAGCAAAATGGGAAAATGTGCTGTTTCTAGAATCAGGATGTATTAAAAGCAAAAATGAAAGCCAAGTTTGTTTTCTCCTTGCTGGAGATGAAATTATCAATCTCCTGGAACACGTATGGTTTTCTTCTATGCATAAAGACACATGTCAATAACTCTCAGGAAAGTTCCCTCACTACACAGATTTTCACATTCCCATGCCAATTCCCATATGCTGTAAACTCAACTACTTTAAATAGCAATGTTAATATTCAAAAATCAGATACCATATTTCCAGAAGAGAGATCTGCAAATAGTAAGAAATGAAAGACTGAGTATCTGCAGACAGAACATCTACTTTAGACAAGTAACTTCCTGTGAATGTATTTTTCTCTGGGGACAAAGTATGCAATCAGAGTTTCATTCTGCATAAGAAAGTATGGTGCAAGGAAGCAAGAACTAGTATATACGTGCAAGGCAGGTGGCTTCATTGGTCCCAGAGTCAATATTGTTATTCTGTGATGTGAATGTTCATGTCCTTGGCTATATAACATGAATCAATTGGAGCATTAAAATAAAGAAATAAATTACAAAAAAAAACCCAGATGACCTTTTATTTTTTATTTTTTTAAGATTTTATTTATTTATTCATGAGAGACACAGATTGAGAGAGAGGCAGAGACACAGGCAGAGGGAGAAGCAGGCTCCCTGCAGGGAGCCTGACGTGGGACATGATCCCGAGTCTCCAGGATCACGCCCTGGGCTGAAGGCGGTGCTAAACCGCGGAGCTACCCAGGCTGCCAAGATAACCTTTTATTAAAAATAAATGGAAAAAATAAAAATAAAAATAAAAAAAATAAAATAAAATAAATGGAATTACACTCGTAGGTGTTAAAGAGAGCTTAAGTGGAAATGCTAAAAATAAGAATGCATGCATGAATAGCCATGGTTTTTATACTTATTATTTCATTTATTCTCAGAAAAGAGAGAATTATGAATTTACTAGAGTTTTAGATGTTATCTGACTTCACTTTATGGTGAATTTAGGCAAAGCAATAAGTACTTTTTAATTTCCTCCCTGCCCTAAAATTACCCTCAATTACTTACATCTCTGTATCCATCCACCAGATTCCCAGAAATGTCTCCTGCTATGTCTCTACAACCAGCTGGGCAGAATTTGCTGGAAAAAGAAAATAATTTATATTTTATTAAATTATACTTAAACTAAAAAGTATTATACTTAAGTGTATTTTCTCTTCTCCATAGAACATGCAGGAGAGAATATGTTGTTTTGTTTTTTAATTCTTTAAAAAAAATTTTTTTAGAGATTTATTTTAGAGAGAAGGTGTACACACACACGTGAGCTGAGAGAGGAAGGGCAGAGGGAGAGGGAGAGAGGGACTCTCACGCAGACTCCCTGTTGTGCACATAGCCTGATGTGGGCTTGACCCCAGCACCCCAAGATCATGACCTGAGATGAAATCAAGAGTCAGCCACTGAACCATCTGAGTCACCATCCCAGGCACCTCAGGAATATGTTGTTGTAATGACAGATCAAAAATCTGACTTGTGAAAACACAGACTAGTCTAAAATGTTAACTTGAAGGCAAGTTTTACACAACAATTATTTGCTTTATAAGGATTCATTATAAATTCGATCACACAATGAGCTTCTCTAAGCATCGTAATTGATTTTTTTTTAAAGATTTTATTTATTTGTTCATGAGAGACACAGAGAGAGAACGAGAAGCAGAGACATAGGCAGAGGGAGAAGCAGGCTCCACGCAGGGAGCCCAATGCGGGACTCAATCCCAGGACTCCAGGATCACGCCCTGAGCTGAGGGCAGGTGCTCAACTGCTGAGCAACCCAGGGATCCCCACATGAAAATTGATTGAAAGGTGTCCAAAATATTTTTTTATTTGTATTTACTTTTTTAAAGTTTATTTATTTATTTTAGTAATCTCTGCACTCACCATGGGGCTCAACCTCATGACCCCAAGATCAAGAATTGCATGCTCTTCTGACTGAGCAACCAGGCACCACTCCAAGATATATTTTTGAAAAAGAAAGTTTCTAAACACTATATGTAGCATAATCTTGTTTTATAAAAAGATGTTTAAAACATATAAAATAACAACTTGGATTTTTTTATGAATATAAAGAAGACAGGAAGACTATCTCTGCATTCTCTTCAAGAGTAGTATTTTGAGAGACTTTCACTTTCTGTGCCATGTGACTCTAATATCTTGCTTCAGCCTCCTAGCACTATCCAACAGGAACTTAATGGAGTCCACATATATAAATTTAAATATTCTAGTTGCTACATTAAAAAGGCAAGAAGAAAAGGCAAAACTAACATTAATAATATATTCTAGTTAACACAATATAATCAAATTTTACCATTCTACATATAATTAACAGAAAGAAATTGTTGTCAAGATATTTCCAGCCTTTTTTCTTTTGTACTAAGTCTTCAAAATCTGCAGTTTATTTTATACTCCTAGCACAGCTGACTTTGGACTGGCCACAGTTTAAGTGCTTGATAGCCACACACAGCTGGTATTAGATAGGGATGGTCTACATTAGTTAAAAATTACTTTTGCAATCAGAAAAAAAAGTATATATATATATTTTTTCAGGTTTATTGTGGTAAAACTGAAAAATTGTAAGATATTTCAAGTGTATATTGTGATGATTGGGTATATATTACCCAACTAGTAAATTAACCTATCCATCAACTCACATATGTTAATATATAGATATAAATATTTAAATATATATATAATACATTTATTTTTGGCAAGAACATTTAAGTTCTACTCTCAGCAAATCAATTATACAATACAGAATTACCAGCTATAGTTATGGTACACATAGATTCTCAGACCTTATTCATCTTAGGGCTGCATACATCAATCAAAAACATGAATATCTCTGTATCAAACACATGACTAGTCATGTTAAGCCTAATACATAAAGACTAAATAGACTCCTTAATTTAGTTCCATTTTGTTGTCAAATGAATTTAGGGTTGCACTAATCAGGGTTGCACTAATCAGTTACAAAAACCTTTTGACTTTTTTGTTAAGATTTATTTATTTATTTGACAGTGAGAAAGAGAACCTGAGTGGGAAAGGCAGAGGAAGAGAGAGAGAGAATCTAAGTCGACTCCACGCTGAGCATAATAGAGCTGAAGCAGAGCTCGATCTCACGACTCATGACCTGAGTTGAAACTAAGAGTCAGATGTTTCACCGACTGTACCACTCAGGTGCCCCAAAACTTGTTGACTTTTAAAGCTTTCTACATTTCACAATTATAGATGAGGGAATGTGGACCTGTACTAGTCACCACACCTCATCTTATCTAAATACTACAGAGTGGCTGGACCAGGGCCTAGATGACCTGGCACCATAATATCACCCTGCAGGCCCGAGTATATTCTGTTCTGTAGGGAGACAGGAAATGACCACTGATGCCCAGAGATCCTATCACCACTGGGACTCTAGAGGTATGGCTGGAAAGATCTCAGAGAAAGTTGGCATATGTCCATAATGACAGAATGGCAACTGGGACGTCTGGGTAGCTCAGCAGTTGAGCATCTATCTCTGGCTCAGGGCGTGATCCTGGAGTCCGGGGATCAGGAACCACATCGGGCTCCCCACAGGGAGCCTGCTTCTCCTTCTGCCTGTGTCTCTGCCTCTCTCTGTGTCTCTCATGAATAAATAAATAAATAAATATTTTAAAAAAGAAAGAAAGAACAGCAACTATACAGGGCAAAGATAATTATTGGTCATTTTTATTGTCTAAGTTATTAGTCATTTTCATTTTTATTTCTCTACTAGACTTAATATTAGTTAATGCTAGAATTGATTCTGCATGTAAAATAATCTCATTAGAATGTCTGAGTTGGTCAGGACCATGGACTCTTGGGTCTGACTCTGGGTATACTCATTAAGTGTGTAGCCCTGGGCAAGCCACTTAACTGCTTTGAGCCTCTTTTCAGGAATGACAGACCCTACCTTGCAGGCCTATTACAACATCCACATGAGTTATTTATATGCAAAGTCCAGGGAGCTATGACTGGCATTAAGAAAGTGCTCTAAGGAGTTATAGCTGTTGTTACTAATGTTATTGACAGTCCTCTCTGGGCCAGTGGTTTTCAACAGGGAGTGGATTTTGCCTGCCCTGAAAGACATCTAGCGACATCTGGAAACATTTTTGGTTATCACAACTGGCACGTAGAGACCAGAGGCCAGGGATACCGGTGAATATCTAACAATGCACAGAACAGCTCTTCACAACCAAGAATCATCTAACCCAAAATATCAATAGTGCCAAGGTTGAGAAATCCTGCTCTAGATGACTCTTACTTTATAGATAAGGAAATGTACATCCAAGAGATTAAGTAATTTTTCCAATGAAAGTAAAGCTGGGAATCAAAAATTTCACCTCCTATTCTCAGTAGGTTTTTCCTTTGTGAGAAAGAAAAACTGAAATCCCTCTGAAAGTGAAGGAATTACAAAAGTCACTTCCAAATGCTGGCCAGGTTAAAACACACACATACACACACACACACACACACACACACACACACACTAGACTGCACTATGGGTCACTGGTACCACAGTAGAACTCAGAGGTCAGCAATTACAGCTCATGGGCCAAATCCATGCTGCTGTTTATTTTTGTAAATGAAGTTTTATTGGACAACAGCCACACATATTTGTTTACATATTGTCCTGTTTTTGCATTACAGCAGCACCAGAAACTATGAATAGATGCAAAAGAGACTGCATTGGCTGTAAACTCTAAAATATTTACTATCTGGCCCTGGACAAAAAGTTTGTTGAACTCTGCTATATTAGAAATCACTTCAAATATTCTTCATTGCTTGGAACAAAAACGATCTTTAAAAGATTAAATATAAATAGTACTTTATCTGGTTTAATGTGAAGGAACACAAAATGTCCAGCAACATATGCCTGCAGCACCGTATTTACCTGTATTCTGTCTTCAAATAATGGTTAGCTCGTTCCAAGCATGTTATTAAATCTGTCATAAATAAAGATAATTACAATTAGAAGACTGAATGGAAGTTAAGACTCATGCTCAAAATTTTTAAAAATAATTTTAAATAAAAAAGGATTTTTAAAAAGCATTCACTATCTAGTTATTATCTGAATTTTTCCACTTAAAAATAAATCAAA
The DNA here is from genome assembly GCF_048418805.1 of Vulpes vulpes. NCBI lineage: Eukaryota > Metazoa > Chordata > Mammalia > Carnivora > Canidae > Vulpes > Vulpes vulpes. The sequence continues at coordinate 64,001,189 of NC_132780.1, forward strand.
ACTGGGAACACTGTCTTCAGGATTTAACATTTCTCTTTTCCACCCCAACCATGGTTTTTCAGCAATCGTCCAGTGAATTATAACAGAAACTACTTCAAACAGAAAAGCCAACACTGGTTCATTACTATCCACCCACATGCCTGCAAAGATCATGTGTATAATAACCTTCCTTGGCAAGAGGAAAACAATTTCAAAAGCCTGACACGGTTCATAAAGAAGGTTCAGGAATATTTTAGTTTAACAATTTAGCTAGTGGCATCTGAGTGAGCATGGAACTACATATTTACTGAGAATACAGCCTTTCCACTTTAATCAGTCAGGACCAAGGACTTAAAAAGAGGATGCTCTTTAGAATACAGAACTGAATGAATGCTCAGCAATGGGCATGCTAAGATGCTGTGGATTTTAAAGCATTTAAATCAACCTAGGATAGTTTCCAAAATACTTCACACTTGCTGCAAGTAGTTCTTTCTTTCCTTAATATTTTCAGTAGTTCTTACGAAGCAACAGACGGTGACCACTGGCCATGCTGGGGATTGGCCAGACTTGATTGGCTGAGAGGAAAACGAATGGTGCACCCCCTTTCCAGAGCATTTCTGCCCAGGGACACTGAGAGCAGAAAATCTGGGCACTTCTGGGACTCTGGGCAGACATGGAGTGCACTGCACAGTAATCACTCTGGAACACAAGAGGCCTGGATGGGAGGCCATGCTTTCCTCCGTCATCAGTTTCCTGTTCAAGTGTTAGCTCCATGGTTAAAGCACACTGTGACAGCCCATGTTGGTGCACTGGTGTGAGCATATGTGGGGGGTGGAGGGCAGAGGGGGCACTGGTTAAAAGGCTTGCCCTCTAAGCTGAGGAAGGTTGGGGGAGGACTCCAGAAAATAGCCAGACCTTAAAATCACCCCAAAGACACAAGGTTTCTAGAAAAATGAGATCCACCCTCTCCCACAATAGTCAGCTAATCAATCTAACATGTTTGATAAAAGTATTCTGAATTCTGATCTAACTGCTTACAAAGACTTGCATTCCTCTCTTCCTTCACATATTCTGTATCTGAGGTCGCAATTCTGTCCAGAGATGGTGATAAGTAGCAAGAGGAATTCTTAGACCCAAGTTTACAGATCTGGGTTGATTCTTCTACTATACCTGGATGGTCACTGCTGGCATAGGTCAGCAAAAATCCCCGCCCTGAAATGTGGGATCCACTTGCAAAGCGAACAGTGACTTCATTCGTGTTCAGTAGGAGTTCTTTGGGAACAGTCATACTTCCACAATACGGTCCTAAAAACAAAGCACACTTTTAGCACATTCAAAATTTAGACCAGCACAAAGGACTGATATATGGTGGGTTTTTTTTCCCTTAAAAGTCAAATTTAGCAGACAACACATATATACAATTATAATTGTTACTCAACTGAAATTTTGCTTAATATGGGAACTGATAATTAGTGCCTAAATGTAGACTTGATTATACTGACAAGCCAAGGGGAGAAGTGGCTAATTCCAGATAAGCAATAGGCTAGAACTAGTTAATTATGAACAACCCAAGGGATAAGTTTTAGTTTTTGTAAAGAAGACTAACAAAGGTCGAATACATTTGGTAGTCAAGAAAATGTCATAAAGGTGATATTCTAGGGGGCTCCTAAATTAGCTAGAAGAAACTCACAAATTTTCTTTTCTTTGCGGAGGTTTTCAGAATTAAAAGACTGTCCAATGCATGCTAACAATCTTATTCTCAAGCAGTTTACACATGAGAATGAGATTATTATTTCTCTCTTACAGTACCTTCTGGTTAATCTGCATAGTTTGTTTTGATTTGGAAAATTAAGTTTATAAAAAAATAGAAAAACTTCTAAAGGCTTCTGAAATACTATAGTATAAATTATGCAATTAAGAGTATAACACATTGTTTCTAGAACAAATGAGTTGAAAAGCAATAGGAAGCTCCATAGGGATCCTTGGGTGGCTCAGCAGTTGAGTGGCTGCCTTCGGGCCCAGGGCAGGATCCTGGAGCCCTGGGATTGAGTACCACATCAGACTCCCTTTATGGAGCCTGCCTCGCTCTCTCTCTGTCTCTCATGAATAAATAAATAAATATATATATATATGTTTTTTTTTAAAGGAAGCTCCATAAATTTTCAAAGAACAAAATTAGATTTGGAACTAAAAAAGAAAAATAGACCTTTCTAAGACTACTCAAGTCAAAGTCTAGTTTGTAAATAGTCATCTTGAAAACCACATATGTAAGACATAATAATTCTAAGAAAATAGAGATTAGCAAGTAAATTTTGACAACAAGAATTCTTCATTAACCTCTCCCCAATAAAACACTACGGAAAGAGTCATCTGCAACATCAGGCAACAGTCAACAGTGACAAAATCAGGTTAAGGAAGGAGGAGAAGGGAAAGAAAAAGGTCCAGGAGAGGGTCATGAACCCAACTAAGCATTCCTCTCCTGCTATAAGAACCAGGTTTCTCTTTGTCCTGTCCAGGTCTCACATGTGGAAGATGTAACCGAATAAAAGAGAAATGTAGAGCGTTTACCGTCATGCTTCAAATCTCTGTCATTCCCTATTTTTAAATTATAGTGAAATCCAAATTTAAAAAGATGACTTACCTCTTTAGAGATACTCACTATATATAATTACTTACATAAGTTAATACTAGCAAACTGCTTAGAATAGTAACCAGCATATAATGAGAGCTGTGGAAGTGCTTAGTAGTTACTAGTAAATAGTTAAATAAATGAATGACTACATTAAAACAAGCAAATAAATAATGTCTGTTTTCCTTTTAGACTGTGTTCCATAGGGTTAGAAATTTTTCTATCCATGGGCACCTGGGTGGCTCAACCAATTAAGCGTCTGCCTTCAGCTCAGTTCATGATCCCAGGGTCCTGGGATCAAGCCCCATGTTGAGGCTTCCTACTGGGTGGGGAGTTTGGTTCCCGCACCCCTACTCCCACTCCTCTCCCTGCTCATGCTTGCGCACACTTTCTCCTTCTGAAATAAATAAATAAAATATTTAAACAAAGAAAAAAGAATTTTTCTATCCATCACTTTATGCCTAGCAGCTTGTACAATACCTGGCATGTGGTGGCCTTCCAAATATTGTCAGAATTGAGATGAAGTTAAATGTTCTTCTATTTAAAACACTTTTGAAAAGCCAAACCTGATTATAAAGATGTATAAAACATTTAATCTTGGCATTTTAAAATATCATGAAGTCAGGAAGAGGAATGTGAAAAAGCAAGACAGGAAAGAAAATCATTAGTGTAATAAATATACAGATGTTCAGGAACTTTAATAGTGCTCACAGCATGGTAGAGAAACATTTTATACTAAATCCATTTTTATAGTAAAGTAGAATGATAAGCATTTTTCCAAAATTAAAGTGAGTCAGATTAGAAAATCATAGATTTTACGATTGCAAAACTCGTACTTGACTTTTGCAACTTAGTTTGTTTTACATAGGTTTGAAAATTCCTTTGTTCTCTGCCCAGATAAGTGAAGATACTTGCTTTGCAAATCTAAGAATGAAAATGAAATAACTAGTAACTTGTTGCTATTGGCAAATCAGATATTTTTCTAATCACATTTATCTTTTCCAAGAGGAAATGACAATGTATATATACATATATATATATATTCTTCTCCAAATGGTGATAATGATAATCTCTCCTCAAGTTTCTATAGCATTCCAATGAGTCCTAATAAAAACAGTGAGGTAAGCAAGTCTAAATTGATGATCAGTGAGAACTTGTTTGGATTGTTTTAGTTGAAATATATTTGATATATAACACTGTAAATTCAAGGTATACTTGAATTGCTTATTCATTTGATGAATAAGTCATTCATTCATATTCATTTGATACATTTTTATGCTTTAATATGATTGTCACTGCAAGGAATAATTAGCAACTCCATCATGTAACATAATTATTTCTTTTCATGGTTGGAGTAATTAGGTTCTAGTTTCTTAGCAAGTTTGGTGATTATACAGTTGGCCCTTAAACAATGTGGTGGTTAGAGGTGCCTACGCCCATGTAGTTGAAAATCCATAGGTAAGTTCTGATTCCCCAAAAACTTTTTTTAAAAGATTTTATTTATTTTAGAGAGAGGGCAGCAGAGGGAGAGGAAGAGAGAGAATCTCAAGCAGACTCCCCACTGAGTATGGAGCCCAAGGGAGGGGGGAGTGCTTGACCCTAGGACCTGGAGATCATGACTTGAGCCCTGAGCTGAAATCAGCAATCAGATGCTCAACCAATTGAGCAACCCAGGCTGCCTCCCTTGACTCCAAAAACTTCATGACTAATAGCCTACTGTTGACCAGAAGTCTTACTAGTAACAAAAACAGCACATATTTTGTATGTTACGTGTGTTATATACTGTATTCTTTTAATAAAGTAAGCTGGTGAAAAGAAAGTATTAAGAAAATAATAAGGTAGAGAAAACACATTTATGGTACTGTACTGTAAAAAATAATTCATGTTTAAGTGACCTGCATAATTCAAACCTGCATTGGTCAAGGGTCAACTTTAATTCAATACTGTTGTCTAAAATATATATATATAGTCTATATTCACCACACTGTGAATTAGATTAGGGCATATCTGCTACTCATTGTAAGCTTGTACTCTTAAATAACATCAACCTATGCACCCCACCTCACCCCAATCCCCTGGCAACTATGCCCTTTTACTCTCTGTTTTTATTAGCTTAGCTTTTTTAGATTCCACAATATAAGTGCTGTCATACTGTCCTTGTCTTTCTCTGGCTGACTTATCTCACTTAGCATAACGCCCTCAAGGTCCATTCCTGTTGTTGCAAATGGCAGGATGTCCTTTTTTTCTCATAGCTGAATAATTGAGTTTTTTCCTTTTGGATTTTTATGGAACAGTTGAAAGGAAAGGTTGCAACACTACATATATTTTACACAAAGAGATAAGAGTGCATGTCATCACACTAAGTTGTCACTCGATACATATAATTTCCTACATCAAAAAAAACACACAAGTATAGTAAAACTCCAATTTGGTTGTATCCTCCCAAAGTCATGATGGGAATGTAAATATTCCTGGAAGAAGTTCAAAGATAAAATGTAAACACACAAACTCCTTTAATCACCGTTTACACCCACCCCCACCCCCCAGGCACCAATCTCTCTCCCATTCTTTTTTTTTTTTCTCTCTCTCTCTCCCATTCTTACCAAAGTACTGCAAAAAAATGTAACTAAACCCTGGAGGGGATAGGACACACCCTCTACATATCGACACAACATTAAAAGTTACTGGTTCATCATGGAACAACCATCATAATAGCAGGAGGCTGCAGTAGGCCAGCTTCTAGGCTAGAAGTCCAATGTTGGCTGTGGTATCGCCTACGGCCAAACATCTAATTATTTCCTGTCTGAAGGCCTGACGGATGGATCCCTTTTCACAGAATGGAAGTTAATGACTGCATTCCTAGAGTTAAAAGGGAAAAGATGAAAATGGGAAAACATGAGTGGCAGTGAGAGGGGAAAAATAATGAATGGGAAAGCAGTGAAGGATCCTACTGGCCTGTCCCAGGCAATGTTGTCAGCTCTTAGCTGAACTCTGTTGAGGATTCTTAGCTCTTCTTATGAAACAGCCTTTCTCCACCCACGCCCGGCCACACAATGTACTTCACTGTTAGAACTCTCCAGCAAGGCTTCAAACAAGGCTCCACACTTAGATTCCTACATTCACAAAGACTATTCCAAAGGAAACCCAGATGACAGCTTGGTGACTTCTAACTCTGATCGTGGTCACGGCCACTTCCCAGGCAGTGTTCCTGGACTGGGAAACCTTTCTCAATTCACAGTCAGATGGAACCCCAGTCTTTCTAGGGAGGTGGGGGTGCGTCTTAAGAACTTCAGCAGACCCAAGCATAGGCCTCCCAGCTCCATATGGGTGTCTGCTTCACAACCAGCAGTGCTGTGTGTCTTGTGGCCCTTGGACTTGAGGACTCCCACTTTCCAACTTACTCTGTCATCTCCGATTCCCATCAGGCTGGGGCACAGCGGAAAGGCAGTTCATCAAGCAGGCAGACAAATCGGGGCAAAAGAAATACCTCTACCTTTTGTGAAACATCATTGGTAGCTCTGGATTGTGGGAAGAGCTATGAGTGATACCAAATGGAATGGCACTGTGGCATCTGGCACCAGACATGAGACCAGGACCTAGCAGACAATGGACTGATTCCTTGGACAAAGGAGTAAAAGGCCAGGAACCGTAGGAGCTGCCTTCAGCGAGCACAGTAGGCCAGTTCGTCTCAACACATCCCTTGTTTGGAGCTACTGTTCCATGAGCAGCCGAGGGGGAAACCCTTTATCTTGCCATGTGTGAATAGAAGAAAACTGCCCTACAAGGAAGAATAAACTGCCCCCGAGCCAAGCCCCAGAATCCTCTTGCTTCTCTGGCAATCTGACAGTGCATTCGTCCTGCAATTTATGCTACTACCACATTCTCTGTGGACTGTCGGAGACGCCACATTACAAGGCAATAATAGGTTAATAACTGCTCCAAGCCATTTGGGGCGATTATATGCTTTTCATCTTGAAACTGATGAAGCAAAGTTCTTGTTTCATCTGTGAAAGGGAGGTGTTTAAAGAGTGGCGAGCATACCATTAAAAAAAAAAAAAAGAAAGAAAGAAAGAAACCAGACACAAACCCAGAGATCCCTCCCCATCCAAAAGTGTACTGTCAAGTGGTGAAAAACAGACACCTGACTCTCGGGAGATCTGTCATAAATCAAATTAAACAACAAAACAACATCCTAGCAACTTTCATTAACCTACCAACACTCTCTGAAACGCATATTTAATTTCTCATGCACGGGAGAACATGCCCAAGAGCCTAAGTGACCTTCCAGGGAGAGTCACAGCCACATGGCACACAACCAGCTGCCAGGAAAGTGGTAGCTGGCGTGGCCCAGATTTGTGCTCAGAGGCGTGCTGATAAAGCAATCTCCAGAAATGCTGAAGCTGCAAACGCCTTTACGCTTGTGTCCATTTTCCATTTGTTTTTTTTCCAATGCAGTCAAATGGCACAGTCTGTCCTTGCTTGCCGATTGCAAGAGGGTCATCGTACAAAATTACAGAGTTTTCAGGGCCATTTTCTTTGAAAAGGAGGGAAATTAGCATAAAAAAAGGATATTCCTGGACTATGCTATTAAAACCATAGTCACGTAAGAATGTAAGTAGTATCCCTGGAGAGTTTTGGTCTCTGGTTCCCAGACAAAAATCAGTGACAGATGATAAATGAACCAGGCAGATTCCAAGACAAAGGTGTGGCTTTCCTTGGGGTTATGGGACTCAGGTCAAAACACTGACACTAGAGCTCACAACCCACCTAGGCCATTACTTCTCTGCCTACAAAAGATGGTAGTTACTGAAACTAAGTCACAGCATCTCCAGGGAAGAGTCTGGGAAAAAGGAGGAGGCTTATAACTTTTTCTCCTTGAGGCTTATAGTTATGTCCATGAGATACCTTGTGTGGAAGACTCTGGCCCATGTACGTTGAAGATGCTATCTGAATTCTATCATGGCATGAAAGACGAAACAAAGTAAAAGAAAAATTAACAAATAAAAATCAGTCCTTCTCAAGAGCATCCACCCAAGTAGACCCAATCAGAGGAGATCGTACTTCTGAGATCCCCAAACAACTTTGCACAATCTAGGAATTTCTTTAAAGGTCTTAAAAAAAATTTTTAAGTCATAAGAATTTTGCAATCTTCATAATATGTCTGGGAAAGATAAACCAGTTATGAAATAGACACTACCAACCTTGTGGGGGGGGAGTTCTGTTTCAGAGTTTTAAGAAATCAACAGACAAGGCATAATGATTAGATCCTAAGGCAGTAGGCCAGATATGTATCTTTCTGATCTTTCTGAAAATTATCACAGAAATCTTGTTGCAAATTAGGTGTCAAAACCCTTAGTATCATTTCATACTTTTCCCATTTCTCTTGTTCCTGGTATAATATAAATATTAACAGTTGGCTTCGTGTTGCTGTACTTCTAGATCACTGACCATGGTTAAAAAAATATTGGGAGTGGAGGTGGAAATACAGGAAATGGAACAGAACAATTCTCGAACTTCCTGGTTTTTCTATACCGCAAATCACTTAGCAGACCACAACCAATTCAACCAATTTACCATTAGGTTCCTGGGCCAGCTGGTTTCTTCCTATTCCTGACCACGATGCCTCCTGAAGGATTTTGGTTAAGAAGCATTTCTTTCAAACCTTAAATTTACACTGGTACTCTTCCTTTGAGGGATTTCTCAATGACCCCATCTTATGTTCAGGATACCCCTGTGGGGAGACCTGGAGAAGTTTCCATCTCTTCCAGCAAATGACAGATAAAACTACAGCTCAGGTTTTCTTATGCACAAGCCATTGGATCAGATGGTTTCTGTCACAAAGAATTGGGACATTTATAGGGTTTAAAAGTGGAGTCTCTGGTATCAAATGCCCAGACTCGCATCCCAGATCTAGGAAAGTGATAATCAAGTTACTTGACCTCTGTGAGCTTCAGAATCCTTAGGTATGGATGTTAATAAAAGGCACTGCCCTCAGGACTATCATGACAGTTAAATGGGTTAGTAAGTCTAAAGAACTAAGCCCAGTGCACAGCATTTAGCTGAATGCTCAGGTGTAAGAGCCTTGTACAGGGCTTTATGGTCTTTTCTATATAATAAGCAGAGTCTTAAAATTTTATGTAAACAAAGTCTTTTTTTAAATGCAGAGGGAATAGGTATAGATAGAGGAATCTTATAAATCCTCCTACAGTATGTATATCTTTTTAGATAAAAGATAAAAATAATTGGGGATCCCTGGGTGGCGCAGCGGTTTGGCGCGTGCCTTTGGCCCAGGGTGCGATCCTGGAGACCCGGGATCGAATCCCACGTCAGGGTCCCAGTGCATGGAGCCTGCTTCTCCCTCTGCCTGTGTCTCTGCCTCTCTCTCTCTCTCTGTGTGACTATCATAAATAAATAAATAAATAAATAAAAAGATAAAAAGAATTTTATCTTTTGTAAAAATCTAAATTTTTTTTGAGAGAGAGAGAAAGAGAGAGCATGCATGTGAGCAGGGAGCGGGGTAGGGGCAGAGAGAGGGAGAGAGGAAAATCTTAAGCAGGCTCCACGCCCAGTGCCGATGCCTACACGGGACTCAGTATCATGACCCTGAGATCATGACCTGAGGATATATGTTTGCCAAAATCAAGCTACATGCAATCAGATTCATTAAATATTCAATGAGCATCTGTAATTGCAAGACTATGCTAAGCATCCAGGGATACTGAAAAAATGAATAAAATGCAATTCCTTGCTCAGGGAGGCCTATATCTGGTAGAGAAGCTAACATAACAATCTCAAATTGAGATTGGTGTTCTAGTTAAGGCCTAGAGAATCAACATACACCCCAGGGAGGGAATGACTGGAGCTGCTGGACATCAGAGAAAGCTCTGGGGCTTTGGGGTAAGTAGCAATGAATATGGTGCATATGTGTGTGTGTGTGTGTGTGTGTGTGTGTGTGTTAGAAGGAGCAGGAAAAGAGACTTGTGGAAGGAGTATTATTAATAAATATAGCATTGCATAAAGCTGTACGGTGTATTCAGGAAAAGGCACTCGGGGAGTGGGAGACTCGGAGATGAGGCTGGAAACTGGGATGGGGAAGAGCGTGGGTAAGCTCTGCATGCCACACTGACAAGTTCCTGTAGACAGGAGGGTACAATTAATAATTTTCAAAATCAGGAAAGAAAGAAATTATCGTTATGTTCAACAAGATAACCTTGGCTAGCCTAGAGGGAACAGAGACTGGTGAAAAGAGAGACAGAAACATCGGGAGGCTCTTTCCATAAAAAATAGGTACAAAGATGTGGGCTAGCAGTGAAATAAAAAAGCCAAACTGAACCAAACAAACTGTGGACTTGGAGAATATGTGTTTTCTGCTCATCTCACGAGGCAGGATGGAGAAAATCTGTACAGGGAGCTATTTCTGGCAGGGAACCTGCCACTTGCTTGGAATGACTGGGGCAAACGCAGGTGACCAGGAATGCACCAGGAGGGTAAAGTGTGCTGCTGCAGCTCAGTCTCTACTTGGTGGAAGGGAAGTGTGCAGGGTACTGAGAGGGGACCAATGTGTTCTCTGCTCTTAGACCTCTTAGACAAAGAATAAACTGTGTGCAAGGCCACTGCGGGGGGGGCGGGGAGGAGAAGAGTGAGGGTAATGATGGCTAACATTTGCTGAGTGCTTATTCTGTGCAAGGCATCATTCTTTTAAGTTATACATCTGTGCCTCAATCACCCAAATATGATAGCTGGTACTATTTTGCCCATTTTAAAGATGGGGGAATGGAGAAATGGAAAGATCACATAATCTGCTCAAGGTTAAGCAATTAAAAAATGAGCAGTACAGCAGCAATCTGAAGGCAGACTGTCTAATTCCAGAGTCTACACTCTTAAGCACAAATGAAAAATCTAAGCAGAAATGATGGTGTTAATCCCAGTCCATGCTGAAGGGCAGCCTGGTTTCATTGATCCCCAGCGACCCAGGTGGGGAAGTCTATGAGACTCCATTAGAACAAGGTCCTTTGAGATCCGAGAAGCTAGTATCTTGTTCCCCCCCCAACCAAATTCTTCCAGCAAGTCCTTCAGGAGTTCCCAGAACAACCACCCGAAACTCGACACATCAAGGGAAGGGCGATTTTCAGGGGAAACTGGGACCCAGTCAAGCTTCTTGAAATATCAGGAAAACAGAAATGACAATTCCTCTGGGGTCCCTGAAAGCAGGCCCTTTCTGCTGGACTGGAAATGGAACTTAATCACAGGATGAGTCATAAAGAGTTTTAAAGTTGAGAATAATGACCTTCAGTATGAATTCACAGCCTTCCCTCTTCACTGTCATAAATAAAAGTCATATATTTCATATTACAAATGTAGGTATTTTGGTATGACACTGTCTGAATTAGGATTTACTTTTTCCCAAAGTTCAAGATCATTTTAATGTTATTTTAATGTTTTATGTAATTTGCCTGTTGTTATTTTACGTCATGACTCTAAAAGGCCAGAAATCGAGAATTAGTACCAAAGCAGCAATCTGAGCTGTATTAGACAATTTTAAATCTTAAGCTCTATTGTTTAATAGACACTCTTTTTTAAAAAAAGATTTTATTTATTTATTCATAAGAGACAGAGAGAGAGAGAGAGAGAGAGAGAGAGAGAGAAAGAGAGGGGCAGAGACACAGGCGGAGGGAGAAGTAGGCTCCATGCAGGTAGCCCGATGTGGGACTTGATCCCGGGTCTCCAGGATCACGCCCTGGACCAAAGGCAGGTGCTAAACCGCTGAGCCACCGGGCTGCCCCTAGACTCTTTGTTTTAATCTTCGAATTCAGGCTTAAAAGTGAACCTGTTCAATCCTAGGAGAGCGCTGGCTACCTCAGTCAAGTCTCTAAGGCCTATGAGCCCAAATAGAAGATGAATTTCCTCTGTAAAGAAGGTGCCACCTTAAATTTGCATTTTTTCAGAGCCTCACATTACACTGACCTCTTTGAACAATGCAGAACTGTTTGGGGAAGACACTTGAAATAACTTATATGAATGTAGTTTTGAATGCCAAAAAAAGAGTCCACCTGACAGAAAGCAGTGAAAAGAGAAACAAAGAAAACAATGCGGACTTAGTTCGCATTCCTCGGGGGACATATGACCTCACAATTTCTAATGCTGGAAATTTTTGCAAACAAGCCTTTCAAAGATCACTTTATAAAGGGATAATGTTATATTTTCCAAAAATGCATAATCTGAATTTAATCATGAGGCAATATCAAACCAACCCAAACCAACAGACATTCTACAAAATAAATGGCTGGGAACTCTTCAAAACTATGTAAGAGATAAAATAAGGCTGAGGAACTCTCCCAGATTAAAGCAGATTCAGAAGTCCTGACAACAAAATGCCTTGTGACCCTCGTTTGAATCTTAGAGCAGAAAAGGGACATTAATGTTTCTTTGGAGGGTAGCCTCAGCTTCTTTTGTCTCCTAAACAAACAAAATCCCAGAACTCCCTCCGTTATAATGAAAACAATTTCTATGAAGCAAACTATGATATTTCTTGAAGAAAAAAAATTTGGGGGGGCCAGGATATTGGCACACATGAACTTGAAAGTCAATATATGTATATTTTAGATCCAAAATGTTTTGTAAGTATAAAAGTAAGATTTGTGTTTAAGCATATCCTTAAAAATTCATTTTGTCCTTAAAAAAATTATATTTTGTCCTTAAAACATATTTTCAAAAGTAAGGTTGATATACTTTACTTTGTCAACTTTGCTGCTTCCTGGCTGTTTTCGAGGGTATTTTCAAAGAGCCAGTGTCTTAACTCAGTAATAAATACACATGTAATCCTTCCAACTGATGTTGAATCTGAAATATCTACTATAATTATAATACCTGACAAACAGAAGAAGAATAATCCCACCTTGTCTGTATCAGGCCTTTTAAAAGCAATGAGATCAAGTGTGTATTTTGCATGATTACTGTAAAAGCTGGCATGGCTTACACTTGTTTACAATGCCTTTTACTACCATGAGTGTGGATTCTAAAAGCACCCAAAGTATATGAACCAAACATTGAAAACAAAATCGGCATGGGGATGAACCATTAAAAATGAACTGCACAATGATTAAAAGTGTACAACTTCAGCATATTCACTATTGTTAACGCAATCACATTCCAAGTACTTCCATTCTTGGCAGAGCTTACAAACACTGGTGCCAGAAAACATTATTCTTTTTCAAAACATTAACTCCATATTCAAAATTCGGATAGCGCTGAGTCTTAAAATCTCTTGGCATGGGTTTTAATAACTAATTGGTTAATGAAAAAAATCGAGTTGGATAAGCTAAAGCTATTCAGCTATTTCAGCCACACATGTAATTGTTAGAGCCATCATAGATGGGAATTTCAAAGAGGTATTCCAGAACATATATTCCCCACTGCTGCCTTTCAGGGAGCACTTTCCGCAACCACCGCCAACCCAGACAAGTGTTGTGGATCCTGGGACCCTGTGCCAACACTAGGGCTCTCCCCCTACAGGCATGCCAGGTCCTGTGGCTACACTGGCTGCAGAGTGGCTTCCCACTCTCCCAGGGAACTGGGCAACAGCCCACAGAAGCACCCACCCTGAGCCTGAGCCCAGGATGCCAAAGCCCTTCTACCTCTACCTCTTCCTCCTCCCCCTCTTCCTTTGCAGATGCCTGCGTTTCTTAGGGAGGTTCAAAATGACCAGGAAACTATTTTAATTATTATTTAAAATATTGGTCTAGTCAGTTTTGGGGGTCAAAGGAAATCTATTCGTTCCTTATTAACAAATATTAACATATGTTTGTTAAAGAAAAATAGAAAGTAGAGAGAAGATATAACAATACCAGTAGGGTAACCCTTCTAAATTCTCACTTCAAGATTCTGCTAAAGTTATGTTGTCTTGGGGCACCTGGGTGGCTCAGTGGTTGAGTGTCTGCCTTTGGCTCAGGTCGTGATCCTGGCGTCCTGGGATTGAGTCCCACATCAGGCTCCCCACAGTGAGCCTGCTTCTCCCTCTGCCTATGTGTCTGCCTCTCTCTGTGTGTCGCTCATGAATAAATAAATAAAATCTAAAAAAAAAAAAGTTATGTGGTCTTATTTTACTCAAGGTTTTTTTTTCCTATTGTTATAACACTAGTGTATATTCATATTTTACCTAACACTGTGTATCATAAGCAGCTTTCTATGTCAATAGTCTTTTACACAAATAGGTGGTTCATATGCTAAGTAACTGTAACATGTTTTAGTTAACTGGTTCCTGGTCATTGAACCTGTTGATTTGCTTTTTTTTTTTCAATATTTTATTTATTTATTTATGACAGACACAGAGAAAGAGGCAGAGGCAGAGGCAGAGGGAGAAGCAGGCTCCATGCAGGGAGCCCGACATGGGACTCCATCCAGGGTCTCCAGGATCACGCCCTGAGCTGAAGGTGGCGCTAAACCGCTGGGCCACCGGGGCTGCCCTTGATTCGCTTTTTTAAAAAACCATTTATTCACTAAGTATATCTACTACATTCAAATCACTGGATTAAATATTATAAGTACATGCATATGAATTAGTGGCTCCTCTCACAATGCTATGCAAAACTACAAAAGACAAAAACATGTATTTATAGCATACAGAGCATATGCATGTATACACTTTCTATATCTAGCCCTAAGCATTTAATTTTTAAAAATATATTCTTATAGGATGAAAATATCCTAATTTTCTCACCAGATATTTCTTTTATTGCTAATCTCTCTTACCTTTGCCTGCTGGGTTTGTCTCAGCATGACTGATCAGGAAATCTTTAAAGTAGTCACAAAAGAAAAATTCTGAGCATCATTAAATATTTTATCTTAAGAATATCCCTAGCCAAAAATATTAACTGTACCTGCATTTTGAACAAAATTGCTGTATGATGTAATATTGGGCTGAGAATTTGTTGGGGTTTTCTTTGAGTGGTGGGACTGGAGCACAGCAGCAGACATCTGGAAACAGAGGTCTTAGAGCCACAAAGACATGGATATAAATCCTCCTTCCATCCCTTAACTAGCTGTGTGATCTTTGGCATATTACTCAAAAACAAAAACAAAAAAAACTCAACTCACTGTGCTTTAGTTTCCCTATTTGCAGAAAGGAGTTAATAACACCTCCAAGGTGGATGCGAGGATTCCAGAAAGTCTATGTAAGGGTCAAGCATGTGCCTGGCATAAAACAGACACTGAATATATTTATTTCTACAATGAGCATACATTTGGTTTTTGAAAGATAAGCCTAACTAGTATGTAGAAAAAATATAAAGAGAAAAATTAATTTACTCGGCTTTACCGCTACAGGTGACTTGTATTTCATGACTCAGTTCCTAGCAAAGGGTCTAAGTCTTGACAGTTCGGGAATCTAGAAATGTAAAGGTCAGTGCCCTGAAACCGACGAGGATCACCTCAGAACCTAGCTCCCACTATGTAATTAATCCCACGCTTTCCCTCTTTTCTGTATATGCGTGAATATACATCAGAGATGATAAAGAAAACTCACGGTGTGGGAAAGTCACACCCATTCTCCAATCCTGCTCTGGGATGACTTCCTCCCCTTTTTAGTTCTTCTCACCTTGCTTCTGATTTGAGACAGCCTGAAAGCAAGAGAGAGGACTACTCTGCTGCTCTGTTGGCAGGTGGAATTAACTGCTCATCTTCCAGGAAAGTAGACGTTCCCCAGGAGACACCAGTGTGCGAAAGCCATTTCTGGCCTCGCAGTGTTTTGCCTCCCGTCCTACAGGCAGGCCCTGACACTCAATCCTCTCCTCTGAATGTGACTGACATTTCCTGGCTGGTGAGGGATTCCCTGAAGAGTGCTTCCACAAATTAACACACATGTGGTCACCAGTAAGCGTCCTCAGGGGCCTTAAGCATTCCTTGAATTCCCATCTTTCCCATTTTTTGTTTGTTTGTTTTAAGTAAAGATTTTATTTATTTATTTGAGAGACAGCGCGAGCACGCATGAGTGGGGAGGGCCAGAGGCAGAGGGAGAAGCACACTCCCTACTGAGCCCAGAGCCCCACTAGGGGCTGATCCCCGGACCCCAAGATCATGACCTGAGCTGAAGTCAGATGCTTCACCAACTGAGCCACCAGGTGCCCCTCATTCTTTCCATCTGAATCAAACTGGAGTTCAAGAGCTGCAAAGGATGATCTGAAATCAACTATATGCTGTCAAAGCAATTCAGCTATCATTAAAATAGACATAATATTCCCAGGGTACAAAAATCTTAGATTTCTTTTTTCTTCCCAGGGGCTAGATAAGCACAGACCCCTGAATGGTCTGCTGGCTAGTCTGGGCCTCCATGCTGGGAGGAGGCACCAGGGGAGAAGGTAAAGATAGCATTGAAAGTTGTGTGTGTTTGAGAAATTGCCTGTAGAGCTAGTAGACAGACAAAACCTGTATCATATCTGGAATTGTACACAGAGAGAATTTCAGAAAACCTCTAACCTCAAAGAACCTGTATATAAGATTTTCTTTATTTTTGAATTGTCTAAACTCAAGCTGTCTTCTTGGACTTGGGAACGCAGGGTCACTGTCACGGTGACTTCAGACTCCAGTGTGCTAACTGTACACCCCAGAGCACACAAAAGCTTGATTTCAAAAGATTATTTTGGAAACTGTCCTCTGCATTTGCTGCTCCCTTAACCCAGAAAACTCTGACCTCAGACACTGTATACACAGTCCATTCCCTCAAGTCATTCGGATCTCTGCTCAAATGTGCCCGTACTGGGGAAGTTTTCCTGACCAGCCCATTTGAAGTAGTACAAACCCATTCAAAACCAGGCTCTGTACAGCCTTAGGATGCCTTATTTTTCTTATTTTTCTTTCTCACTACCTCTCATATTATAGATTCATTTGATTTTCCATCTCCCCTCCCTATGGGTGCAAGCTCCAAGATGGAATAACTCTGTTTTTTCACTGCTGCATCCCACAGAGTTCCTGAATACACGATCACTGTTCAATAAATATTTGTCACATGAGTGAATGACTTGTAGATGTTGTAGCCAAATGCCATACATCTCCAATTCTCTGCCCAGCAAGATACAAACCCAAACAAAGCTCCTGGGACATACACAAGGCTAACACTAAATCTCCTTAGATGTCTTTGTTGCAGCTTATGAAGCAAGTGTATCCATGAGAGCTACCCTAAGAGTTTACAAAAAGCAAGCTTCTCTTCTAATCTTCCCAGGCTATCATACTAATCAACACACAACTTGCCCTCCCTCCCAAGTTTCAAATTATTTCATGCTCACAGAAACCTAGATCTCTTTTCTTACCATACTGATCGGAATTGCTGGTGAAGAGAAGGTAGTCAGAAGCACAGGTCTGGGATTCAATATCCAAATCCCCTAACCTCAGAATCAGTTTCTTTCCTTTTGGTACTCGGAGAGTCTTTTCACAAACCGTGTGATTGGGGTAAGTCCCTGGATAATTCTTAGACGTCATGGTGCCACTGTCCTGATAGGTCACTATGTGCCCACAGCCATCACCTGGTTAAAAAAAAGAGAGAGAGAGAGAGAGAGAGAGAGAATTAAAGAAATGAAATTAATTCTTACTGAGGACTGAGAGAGTCTAGTGTAATCTCCAAGTCACGTATTTTATTCCTTCTTTGCAGAGGGAAAAGTGAAAGAGAGAAGAAAGAAGAAAGAAGAAAGAAGAAAGAAGAAGAAGAAGAAGAAGAAGAAGAAGAAGAAAAGAAGAAGAAGAGAAGAAGAAAAAGAAAGAGAAAGAAAGAAAGAAAGAAAGAAAAAAAAGAGAAAGAAAGAAAGAAAGAAAGAAAGAAAGAAAGAAAGAAGAAAGAAAGAAAAGAAGGTTAATTTTTTTTATTTCAGGTAATTTTATCTTGTTCCCCAGTATATTTATTATTTTTTTAAAGATTTTATTTATTTGACAGAGAGAGAGAGAGAGAGAGAGAGAGAGAGACAGCACAAGCAGGGCCAGCAGCAGAGGGAGAGGGAGAAGCAGGTTCCCCAAAGAAGGCCCCATTTTAACAACTGATGTGAGAAGAAATTTTAATAAGAGAGAACCTATAACTTCTTTCTGGGAATGTTTTCCCACCAAATAAGGGCTTTCCCCCTATCATTTAAGGAGCGAGATGAATTAGAAGCCGTAGAAAGAGGCAGCTATAGAATTTGATCTTCCAAGTACCCCATTTACCTTTATTGAACTTAATCATAATACTGTCAAATCGCCATGATCTCACTAAAGGATTTCTATTGCTGTCAGTTACAACCCCAAATGCATTTTTATTCTTTCTACTGGGTACATTGTCTGTTTTCTTTATAAATTCAGTACAATAAACAAATTATTTAATAAAAAAAAAACTGGACAGGGAGCCCCACGTGAGGCTCAAACCCATGACCCTGAGATCATAACCTGAGCCGAGGGCAGACGCTTAGAGGACTGAGCCACCCACAGATGGCCCTTGATTCCCAGTTTAATCTGAATATTTTTGACCAAAATGTTTCATATATTAAAATGGAAAGCCCTTAGCAAACACATTGCTTAATCATACTACTTTTTCTAATCATCTCTTTTTTCTACCCATGGAAATGCACAGTGGGCCCTTGGCATTCACAGCTTTGCCATTTGTGGTTTTAGCAAGCCAATGCCGTGCAATAATCTTGCATGGTGGAGAAAATAATCATACTTATTTCAGAGGGTCACTTTGTTAAACAAAAGAACGAGAGGAGAATGAGAACCTGTCATACAGCTGCAGGCTTCCAGCTGTTCAACATTCACATCGCAGTGAATGATAGTCGTGGATCTGAAGGTTCCTGAGAGACCCAGAATGTGTCATTAAGAGAATGTCGAGGATCCAGTGCCTTGAGTGCTTGGCACATACCAGACCTGGTGGTACTGCTGGAGACACAAAAAAGCAGCAGTGGTGTCTTCACAGAGCTCAGAGCGAAACAGGAGACAGTCACATGTTCAGCTAACTATAATACCGGGTGCTGTGTGCCATATAGGAGCTTAAAGTGCTGAGAAAGGCAGGAAAGACTGTATTTCAGTGAATTATCACCACTTCACTAAAATAAGAAATTTTCTTAAGATTTTTTGACCAACACATTGCTCCAATAGATTAAAGTGACTAAGTCACTCACTCAAATATCTTAATGTCATGCACAGCTGGGTGGGCCGCAAGGCAATTGAGCACACAGCGCATTGAAGTTGACATTCAAGTTGCCAAATTCCTGTGGCTAGTATTGCTTCACATTAAAGCGAGTATTTCTGCCCCCAACTAGAGGGAGAGAAAGCAGAAATTGGTTGAAGAAGGAATTCTCTGAATAATAAAACAAGGCCTCTGCATCCCAAAGTCTCCCCCAGAGAAGCCCCAACTTGGGCATACGAGAGTCTGAAGCCCAGGGCAGCCTTCTTCCTCCTCCAGCCTCTTCCTGAGTTAGAGGAGGATTGGCCTGGGGCTTTCCTTTATCCCACTCTTTTCTGACCCTGAGGCTTACAGCCCAAATGATAATGGAAGCTAGGTAAAATAAGACAAAATAATAATACATAAAATAAAATTGTGAGGGATGGATGGGGTGGGCACAGAACTCCAGAAGCTACCCCATCTCAGCAGACAAGTCTAAGGAGAGGAATCCACCTATAATCCAGAAACTGCCACAAGATTCCCAGCAGCTATGGCCAGGTGGACGGATAGGGGATAGAGTTAACTTTACCAAGTGATGGGTTACAGAACACAGCAAAAATGTAGATGGACACTAAGATAAAACTACTGTGACACCTGCACGTCTAGGGAGAAGCAGCTTTGGAATTTATATGTTAGACCATAGTGACCCATAGAAGTTTTTGAGAAGGGAGATGATGAAAGAAGTATTTTTAAAAAAGATGATCAACCCAGTTGGGCAATGCTACAGGACCTAGAATGTAGGGAGAATCCAGATAAGAGCAGTACAAGGGTGAGGAATGGGGCAGCTAGAAAGGGAAAGGAAAGTAAAAACAGAGAAATTCACAACAATAAAAGAAACCAACAGCTCAGGAAATGACAGCCGTTGGTGGGGATGAAGAGAAAGGGGAGCCCTCTTACGCTGTTGGTGAGAACGCAAACTGGTGCAGCCACTATGGAAAACAGTATGGAAGGTCCTCAAAAAGTTAAAAATAGAACTACCCTGGGGTACCTGGGTGGCTCAGTCAGTTAAGCATCTGACTCTTCATTTTGGCTCAGGTCATGATCTTGGGAGTCCTGAGACTGAGCCCTGAGTTGAGCTCCACCCTGGGTGTGGAGCCTGCTTAGGATTCTCTCTCTCCCTCTGCTCCTCCCCCTACTTGCACTCCCCTCCCCCCACCCCACTCTCTTGGATAAATAAATAGATCTTAAAAAACAAAAACAAAGCACAGAACTACCCCATGACCCAGCAATTGCACTACTTAGGTATTTAACCAAAGAATACAAATAGTGATTTGAAGGCACCTGCACCCCACTGTTTATAGCAGCAATGTCTACAATAGCCAAAATATTGAAGGAGCCCAGATGTCCACCAACTGAAGAATGGATAAAGAAGATGTGCTACACACACACACACACACACACACACACACACACACACACACACACTGGACTATGACTCAGTTATCAAAAAAATGAAACCTTGCCATTTTGCAACAGCATGAATGGAACCAGAAGGTATTATGCTGAGTGAAACAAGTCAGTCAAAGTCAAGTACCATATAATTTCACTCATCTGTGGAATTTAAGAAACAAAACAGATGAACACAGTGGAAGGGAAGGAGAAATAGAATAAGATAAAAACAGAAAGGGAGACAAATCATAACAGACTCTTACCTCTAGGAAACAAAGTGAGGGTTGCTAGAGGGGAGGGGGCAAGGGGATAGGGTTCCTGGGGGATGGGCATTAAGGAGGGCACCTGATGTAATGAGCACTGGATGTTATATGCCACTGATGAGTCACTAAATTCTACCCTTGAAACTAATAATACACTATATGTTAGCTAACTTGTACTTAAATAAAATCTAAAAAAAAAAAAAAATCAACAGACTTGGATTTTGGTTTAATGGGGGAGACAGGAAAAGAAAAAAAAAACCCACTGAAATTCTGAGTCCAGAAATGACTGGAGCACTAAGGCTATCATAGACGGGATGAAAAGCCCAAAGAGAGAGCAGGTTCAGGGGCAAAGGTCATAAGGCTAGTTAAGGTTGAGATGACAGCTATACTTGGTGACCTCTTGTGCAGTGAGTACAAAATTATTGAAAATTATACTGGAGTGAAGCATGTGGAACAGAAGCACATAGTGCGCAGGGCTTTGATTTAAAATTTTAATTATTTGCTGCTTGTAAAGGGTTTAATTTAAAAATCCAATTTACAGTTTCTCTTGAAAACTGGAAGATATAGCAAGGATGCCAGCAGGCATTCTCATCGGCTAGTGACACAGTAGGTGCCCCTTTAGAGGAGAAAAATGCTCAGGCCCCCATCAGATGCTCACCGCTCACTCCTGGGACATGTCCCCACCTCAGGAGGCAATGACGCCAAGCATGCTGACGGGGCACCAGTAGGGTACCTCGTGTACAAACGATCATGCACACAAATATGCACACAACCCTCCTTAAGGCACCAAGATATCACCTGGTCAAACATTTAAACACTTCTTTTCTTGTTACTGTGAAATTCTCTGCTTTCATAAGAAAAGAGAAAGTGAACTTCCTGGAAAGCACAGTGAAATATGGAATGAGGTGTAATTATATGTGAATCAACTTTTATATGATCATCATATTCTCGACTATATTTATTTATTTTTTCTCGACTATATTTAAGTGACAGATCATGACAAAGGAAAATCCCAGGGTGTCCCGTTTATTCAACCCTGTAATTATACTTCTTTCCAATCACTTTTACTCTAAAGCCCAAGAGGAAACTAATTTCAGGCAGGCGGTGAGCAGATTTGTCTTCAACACTCCCATCATCACTTTGCCTGGGGGATCTGTGCCTCCTTAGAGAAACTTCTCTTTTGCATTAACTATCAGAATGATACTCTAGGAGTCTTTGTTCTGCCAAAAAAAAAAAAAAAACCCTGAAAGGAACTGCGGAATCCTGATTTATTAAAATGCCATCTGTCATCAGAAGTTTGTAATTTCACCCCTGCCTATGGAAGGAGACTATTCATGGACTTTTCTGTGGCAAGCACTAATATAATACACTTATTCTGTGGTATTAACTACGTCGGGAATTTCTACCCTCTTGTCCTCCCACAGTCTTGATGAACTCAAAAAACTGGATATAATAATAATACTGTCATAGATACTTGAAAGTTGCTAAGAGAGTAGATCTTAAATGTTCTCACCACAGAAAAGAAATGGTGATTATGTGAGACGATGGAGAGGTTAACTAACATTACAGAGGTGCTAATTTTGCAATACGTAAGCATATCAGATCTACACATTGTAGACTTAACCTAATACAACATCCTATGTCAACTGTAGCTCAGTAAAGCTTGGGGGGGAAAGGACCACAATTATGCCACAGGGGAGAATGGAGAACTAGGAGAAAATACTCACCATGTATCTGGAATGTATAAAGATGTGTGGGAAAAAAAAAAAAAAAAGCAGATGTGTGCTAATGATCGACAGTAGGGAGGCAATGACCACATCCTAACACTCAGGTAGCTTACTCTCCTCACCTAACTCTGGTGAGGAATCACTGACAAGAACGATGACAAAAGTTATTTAAAAATCAGTTCCTGTTCCATTTCTTGCGTATCGATGCCAATTTCCTGGTTGTGATTGGCAAGATAACCAGGTAAAGGGTACACTACATTTCTCTAGATGGTTTCTTGTAATTGTACACAATCCATAGTTATCTCAGAAAAAGTTTAGAAACATCTGTCGATCTGGTTAAGTTTGGCTGACGGGGTGAAAATGAGGAGGCTTTCATCTTCTGTTTTATTCTTTTCTGTACTACTTGGATTCTGTTATTCTGTATAAACTGATGAAACTATCCTTAAATAAAATATTATACAAATTTGCACTGAAAAGATATATAGGGGATGACAATCAATAAAGGGGGCTACTTTGATTTCTAAAAAATCTCTCTGTACCAAATTCATTACCCATATTTTTCATATGTGCCTAGGGGAGCATGGGGTGCTATGTCTGAGGGGGCCTCTTATACATGCTCCAGTTTACAGATGAGAAAACACAATGTATATCGACTTTCCTTAAAACTACCTCACTGATTAAACAAACAACAACAACAACAACAAAAAAAAACAAACTACCTCACTGATGGTGGGGACTTAGCAATGGTTCTAGGATTTAAAAAAAATTTTTGTCTCTCTTCTATATTTGATGTTGTAACAAGTACTTGTGTTTGATCTTAAAAAAACATCTGTACTGCTGCCCTCTCAGACCTACCTCCCTGTGGATAATTTCATGACATATTCTCCTAATCAAACAAACAGGTCCCTAATGGGAGGTAACTGACTCCTACAATGGTCATAGCAGATGGAAAATGACTGGTAGAAGGTTGAAGAAGAACTCTGAAATGGCCTGGGGCATTTCCTTCTAAACTCACTGATGGATCCTGGCATGACCACAAGTAAGGTAATCAGATACTATGTGTCTCCAGGTAGGATAAAATGTGCTCTGTGCACCAATACCTGTGAACACGCTGGACAAAAAGCAAACCATGAATCAATAATCGACGCCAACTCTCATCAAGTCTTTAGGCCTAACTTTCAGGCTGTAGGAAATGCACAAGTTTATTGACACCACAAGGACACCAGTAGCCCAACCTAGGCAGGGACATTCTAGGTGCAACCGACCAAGTTTCTTCAACAATGAAGTATATGAAGAAGCCTAAGAGGAAGCATGTATTTCAGATTAAAGGAAACAAATGACAACCAAATGAATCTTGTTTGAATCCTGATTTGAAAAACCAACCTTACAAAACCATTTAAAGAAGATAAGGGGAGTATTATCTTCTTTAAATGGTTTATCAGGTATATATATCAGGAAGGTGTTATTCATTTTATTAGGTGTGATAATGGTATTGAGGTTATGTAAGAAATGTCTTTTTTTTTATGGAGGCCTCCGGACATATCTGGGTTGAAATGACATGATGACATGAGGTCTGAGATTTGCCTTAAAATATGAGAGTAAAAAAAAGGGAGGATGGAGGATAAGAAAAAAGATATGGGGAGAGGTTGATGGTTGCTGTAGCTGGACAATTAGGGTATACAGCTTTTTACAAAAACTATAACAAAAAGAAATGAAGGTCAGTCTTTAAGGAAAAAAATACAACCTTGGTTTGGAGGATTAAGCTCCACATGATGTTGGGAGGCCTGATGGGCAGTGAGCCACAGTGATGCAACGGTGTGGGGCAAGACAGCTAGATTCACTTGCCACCTCTCTAACGTGAGGGGACGGGGCGTGGAAATAAGGGAGGAAGCTTGGCCACAGGGAACTTGTCTACTCTTCAAAAGTGACTACTGTGCAATGTTTATCTTTTTCTTCCTTTGAACTATAATTTAATTGCCAAAGTGCCAAAGCACATGCACTGAACCATTCATCATTTCCTCTCTCCTTAGGCTGAAAGCTCCTTTCCTTTTCAGAATATGTGAAGGGTGGTCACTCCATGATGGGCTTGAAGCCTGGGGTTTGTTTCAAGCCAGAGCTGGTTTGTGAGACTGACCAAACCCCTTCTCAAAACATCTTACAAAAACAAAACTGGATAAAGTTTGGATTTTGGAAAAAGCTGTAAGTACTCAGTATTTTATAGCTCCCCGAGTGATCTCTACACAAAATTTAAGTATTTTAACTCTGAACATTTGGCAACAATCTAAATTAGAAAAGGTTGGTCAAACTATGATATCTCTAAGCAATGTGATACCAAGGAAAAGTTAAAGTCATGTTTTGGAGTTCTACTTAATTTAAACACAGAAAATGGTGTGCCCATATAGATATAAAGGAAACGTGTAAAGTGCTATGATGGAGGATTACAAGTGATTTACAGGGATCCCTGGGTG
The DNA here is from genome assembly GCF_048418805.1 of Vulpes vulpes. Lineage (NCBI taxonomy): Eukaryota > Metazoa > Chordata > Mammalia > Carnivora > Canidae > Vulpes > Vulpes vulpes. The sequence goes on from NC_132780.1 coordinate 64,025,815, forward strand.
GCGCAGCGGTTTGGCGCCTGCCTTTGGCCCAGGGCGTGATCCTGGAGACCCGGGATCGAATCCCATATCAGGCTCCCGGTGCATGGAGCCTGCTTCTCCCTCTGCCTGTGTCTCTGCCTCTCTCTCTCTCTCTCTGTGACTATCATAAATAAATTTTAAAAAAAATAAAATGAGCTGACGGGCAAAGTATGAGAAATAGGCATTTAGAAAGGGTTGCATCCAAGTAGAGAAAAATACGACATCTTACCAATTAAAAAAAACAAAAACAAAAACAAGTGATTTACATTGTATTTACACATTTGTTTTCTAAACTCTTACAATATGAAAATATTATGTATAAATCAGAAAAATAAAATAATTAAAAATACCAAATTTACCTAATATTATCTGTAACATAGGCTACTTGAGCCTTAAGTCTTAGCCTTAAGGTATACAGACTGGAAGAAGTCATTTTAAATCAATACTCCCAAACTGTCATTTAAAACTCACCCAATGTGAGCGCCTGGGGGCTCAGTGGTTGAGCATCTGCCTTCAGCTCAGGGAGTGGTCCTGGGTTCTTGGGATCGGGTCCCACATCAGGCTCCCCTCAGGGAGCCTGCTTCTCCCTCTGCCTGTGTCTCTGCCTCTCTGTGTCTCTCATGAATAAATAGATAAAATCTTAAAACAACAACAACAAATAAGCTCACTCATTAAACAGGTGGGAACTACCTGATACTAAGAAGCTCACAGGCAAGAGGAGAGGAGTACGTTAACAGGTAATTCCTGAGAGTAAAGTGCCAGGTTCAAAACAGAGGTATGGGCTCAATATCTGTTCTCCAAATGCCTTGAAAGCATATGTTTCTGTGCTTTTAATGTCAGCTGTTCCAGAAGTATGGATATACAAGGTATTTCCTAAACAAGCTTAAAACAAATCCTAGATGCTTGTCTCCACACATCAACTGTTTATTTAGTCTACTCTAATTCCACCCACTAAGAAAGGAAAACAATAACTTCCTTAAAAGACTATTTCCCTTTGATAAGAAATCATGTTCCACTAACCGAAAAGTGAAATTGAGATATACCTGGTATGAACTAAGTTCTGGAATACTACAAAGTATGATTTAGGCTTCATAAGAACACTTTCAACTGAACTGCACTTGTGGAAAATTGTTTGGATGACATGAAATAAATAGGGCAAAAATTCCTTTAAGATTAATTATTAACTAATCCATACACTAAAACAACAGACTTCAAACCTTTTTAAAAATCATGACCCATGATTAGAACATAGATTTTGAGGCAGCCTGGATAGCTCAGTGGTTTAGCGCTGCCTTCGGCCCAGGGCATAAACCTGGAGACCCAGGACTGAGTCCCGCGTCGGGCTCCCTGCATGGAGCCTGCTTCTCTCTCTGCCTATGACTCTACCTCTCTGTTTCTCATGAATAAATAAATAAAATCTTAAAAAAAAATAAACAATAGAACATAGATTTTGCATTACAATCTAAGCACACATGCATACACATATGCAGAAACAGAGAAAAGTTTAATGTTACGATTCTTTCTATCATATGTAACACACGGAGATACTTCCTATTCTGTTTCACTTTTTTAATTGAAAGCATGCTGGTTGTGTCAACCGAATTGATTTTATTGCTTACTGATGGGTCACAACCTGTAACCTGAGAAAGAGTGCTCTGAAATACCACAAGAGTGAAACCATTTCCAGAAACATGATTTCATTACAGTTGGATCCTTGCTCTTCTAATATTCAAGTTACAACAGGTCTCAATGCATATATCATCATCCACATGTGGGTGTGAGAAAATTTCTTCCCATGTCTAGGATCAAGTGAGCTCTTGATGACTACAATCTTCTCAACCACAAAGAGGAGCTTGCAATTATTACAGAGTTCTTTGTCTGATGGCAGTGTGAGCAGATTTCCCAAGGTATTACTAATTTCACTGTCCATCATAACTCTCCCATAAACTTTGCTCTTCTCCACCTGAGCTTAACTTCTTCACGCTGTTGCCTGACAAGGAATGAAAGAACCAGGATAGCAGGGACTAGTGGTTCCATGAGAACAAAACTAGTAAGACAGAAGTTATGATGATAAAACTTCAATTATTCAAAATCTTTCATTTTCTCGAAAAGAAAATGGGTATTATGCTGAAAGAAGTTACAACTATAGACTCGAAGCACGAAGCACATGACCAAGTTCTGCAAAACTGTAGTAGAAGCTCTTTGAATCTGATTGTCACCACATATAAAAATAGATGCTAACGATATGACTAACGATCTAATGAAGAGGATACTTTTGCCTCAGCAGATGAAAGATATTTGGCAGTAAAATAAAAGGAAACACAAGGTACTTATTATGGTCAAAAGTCTCTCCATGTAAATTCTCTACACAGCGTTTCCTATCAGCTGAAAGAATCACTTAAAATAAATCCATTTGAATGCGTGGAAATGAAACAAGTCATTTCAAGAGGTCCCATCCAAGACTCCTTGCCTAATGTGAGAATGTTTCCATCAGGGCACCAAGACATCAAAAATTATAATGTTCACACAAGAAGCATCATTTACGCCTAATGGGAAAAAAAAATCTTGGAGCCTAATTTAATGCTACCCTTTAATGTGCTGTAAGTAAAAAACAGTGAGAACTCCATGGTTCTTGGTCACTCTCCAGTCCTGTGACTCCTAAGGGAAAATTAAAGATCACTGACAGGGGCATAGGGGTGAGGGAAGAGGGTTTGCACACCTAGTGCTTTTCTAATTTTATAAATTATTTCCATACACTTGGGAAGTGACAGCACAATGGTGACATGGGGTTCCTGCCCAGGACTGGCTGTGTGGCCTCAGGAGAGTTCCTTTACCTCTCTCCCAGCTACAATTCATCATCTGTAATATAGAGACAATGGCAATGTCTGACTTCTAGGGTTATCATGAGCATTGAGATAATGCTAGTAAAGTATTGAGCATAGAGACTAGCATAGAGTAAGAATTCAAAATATTTTAACTGCCATATTTTTATTTAAAACTACTATACGAAAAAATAAATAAAATAATAAAACTATTATACATATTAAAGTCTCCAGAATATTGCTTTGGATTAGCTGCCTCTGTCCAAATTCCCTCACTCGCTGGCTCTATGATCATAAGAAATTACCCATTTTCTGTGTATCCTTTTTCCTCATCTTTAAAAAGCCCAACCACAACCGGGCATGGTACGGACAAATGAGGCAGTGTTAAGAGCTGGAAGTAGCCAGAAACTCTAACTAGAATGCCCCTAGCCCCCAGTCTGTACCTAGGACCCACTAACTGCTGGGTAAGCATCCCCCAAAGTGGGCACTGTGCACTTTTGAGTGTTTGGGAGACTGAAAATTCAAGCCCTCATCTCCAAAAAAGGATTTGCAAGATAAACAAGTTTACAGAATCTCACCTTTTTCTTCACCCCAGGACATCTCAAAGCCCTTGCAGTGCAGTGAGGCTCTCACAGGAGACACAGGTGGTCATATTCCCAGTGGGCATCTCTGGGTATAGTGTTCTGTGGGGCACACAGGGAGGGCCAGCTCCCCAGCTAGGCTCTCAAAGGTAGGACACACACAGAGATCCCATAATGGGACTTCTGGGATTAAGGTGGCTATTGGATGCAGAGAAGTGGCTATTGGCCTTGAGAGTTCTAAGAACAATACTGAAAAAATTGTAGTATGTGAATCTGATCTTCAAAAGGAAACCTTTCTCCCACTGTTAAGTTACAAGTGCTTTGGGGGAATTGGTAACAAATTGGGTGCATTGTTTCACAGAAGTTTCTTAATTTCACAGATAAAAGGGGGAAAAAAACTTGTTTGTGCAGCAAAACAAGTCTAAGACAACTATTTTATCTCTGTCGAATAGATTCTCAGGATAAGGAAGTCAGAGAAAAGCAGTCACTGACCTTTACTAATAATGTCAGGATGTTGATGTAATGTCCAAGCTGCAATTGCTGGAGGTGAAGATAAACGCGAGAAATCTTTCCTGTCTCTACCATGTGCTATACTTTCTAACCTTGGTTCTATGTTAAATATGCACATCGCCAATACTCAAAGTGTAACTGGACATTGACTTTTTCTTCCATAGTGAAAAAAATCCAATATTACCAAGTACAGATAAAATTGACCTGAGTTTTAGAAGTTAAAAGTATAAACGTTTCTCTCTCTTGCAGTTTCTCTCCCCTTCTCCCCGCACATATGTTTTCACTTTCCTGGATATAGTTTTCAAAAATTAGTGAGAATCAAAATGTTTTGGGATAGGAAAAAATAATAATAAAACAGTGAAAATACCAACACTTAGCATTTACTAAGCATTTATTGTAAAAGGTGACAGAGAGTATTCTAAGGGACTTTATGCTATTCAATCTTCTTATGATGATCATAAGATAATATCAGTTCCCTTTTAAAGTTCTGAAATATTGCACATATACACATACGTCCATATGGACATATACAAAGAGTAGTATGTCAAACATCCAAGAATACACCACAGCTTACAAGATAGGCCATTCCCAATACAGCACGGTTGGAGCCCACTGCACCCTTTCTTCATCCCATATCCTCCTGTTATTACCCCTGTTCTCTGTGTCAAGAGATGAGGCTCCAAGAAGCTTGGTAACTCAGCCCAGGTGGCTGACCTGGCATATGAACCTCACCTGTACTCCAGAGGCCATGGACCTCAACCACTGGGCTTTAAGGCTGTGGCTGCTAAATGAGAAGGTGAGTAAACTGAGGCAGATAGCTCAAGCTCACACTAGTGCTGAGCAGCACAACTAGTATTAAAACCCACATTATATTTAATTTTTTACAGTCCTACTTTTTTGTCTCAAAGTTAACATGAGAAAAATAGCCATGTTTCATCCAGGGAGTCTTGTAAAACTTATGAGAAATTCCATCACCCTCTGTTTTTAATTATCTAAGTAAGGACTTTACCACACTATTGAGAGGTGACCATTTCACCTGCAACAAAGGTTACTCACTATGCTTAGTGCCGATGTGGCTCCTAAAAGATGCTCCATAAATGAAGGTTTCAATGGATCAACCTTCTGTCGGCACATCAGTCATCTGGGGATCTCAGTAATACGCAGGGCCTGCAAATTCTGCGCGTCCAAAAAAGTTCTTGGTAATGACTATTCTGCTGATCCCTGTAAGATATACTCTGAGTAGCAAGAGATTTAAACAGCCCCTATTGGGCTGCCCAGGTGGCTCAGAGGTTTAGCATATGCCTTCAGCCCAGGGTGTGATCTTGGAGACCCGGGATCGAGTCCCACATCGGGCTCCCTGAGTGGAGCCTGCTCCTCCCTCTGCCTGTGTGTCTGCCTCTCTCTCTCTCTCTCTCTCTCTCTCAAGAATAAATAAATAAAATCTTTTTAAAAAAATAAACAGCCCCTATTAATTAACCCCGACTAATAGAGATCTTGCAGTGAATCTTTTTAAAAATGAAAAATTCTTGGCAAGAGAAACAAAAGCAAAAATGAACTATTGGGACTTCATCGAGATAAAAAGCTTTGCACAGCAAAGGAAAAGAGTGAACAAAACTAAAAGACAATGAGAATGAGAGAAGATACCTGCAAATGTCTTATCAGATAAAGGGCTAGTATCCAAAATCTATAAAGAACTTAACCAACTCAACACTCAAAAAACAAAAAAAAACCCAGCTGAGAAATGGGCAGATGAACAGACATTTCTCCAAAGACATACAAATGGCCAACAGACACATGAAAAAAATGCTCAGTGCCGCTTGGCATCAGCAAAATCCAAATCAAAACCACAATGAGATACCACCTTACGCTAGTCAGAATGACTAAGGGGAACCCTCTTCCTACACTGTTGGTGGGAATGCAAACTGGTGCAGCCACTCTGGAAAACAATACTGAGGTTCCTAAAAAGTTAAAAATAGAGCTACTCTACGACCCAGCAATTGCACTCTAGGTATTTATCCAAAGGATACAAACAGTGATTTGAAGGGGGACATGCACCCCAATGTTTATAGCAGCAATGTCCATAATAGCCAAAATATTCAAAGACCTCAGATGTCCATCAATAGATGAATGGATAGAGAAACACACACACACACACACACACACACACACACACACACACACACACAGAGGAATATTACTCAGCCATAAAAAGAAATGAAATCTTGCCATTTATAACTATGGAACTAGAGGGTATTATGCTGACAAAATAAGTCAGAGAAAGACAAATACCATATGATTTCACTCATATGTAGAATTTAAGAAACAAAATAGATGAACATAGGGGAAGGAAGAAAAAATAAAATAAGATGAGAGAAGGAGGGAGGGAGGCAAACAATAAGAGATACTGAGCTCTAGGAAACAGACTGAGGGTCAACGGAGGGGAGGGGGGTAAGGGGATGGGGTAACTGGGCGATGGGCTCAAGGGGGGGCACGTGATGGAATGAGCCTTGGATGTTATGTACAACTGATAAATCACTAAACTCTACCCCAGTTAACATACCCCATATGTTAACTAAATTGAATTTAAATAAAAATTTTTAAATTCTTTTAAAAAGAAAAATATTTGAGATACTGGTTTTATATGGTTATATTTTAATATCTACTTCCAAAACTAGAACAAGTCAGTATTCTCAATCCTTTGCCATGTTTTTTTCACTCTACATTTCATTTACAAGTCTGGGACAGGCAATAGTAAATTTCAAGATCTACATTTAAGCCAGGGTAACATGTCTGACACTTGGGAAAAAAAATGTCAATTTAAGAATTATTTGAGCATATGGTGGAAAATACACAGAGAAATAGGATGAGAAAGTTTCTGGGAACATACATGTATGCACCACATATAAGGAAAACATAATCAATGTTTAGTGACCAGAAAATAGCAAATCTCAGTGAGGAAAGAGAGGGCATCTTATTATGCATCTACTGACGGATGAAATGCAAGAGTTGATAGAGAAAAAAATAAACCTTATAAAACCATCACATTGCACAGTCCCGAAAATTACACTGCCTTTGCACATTGCATATCCTGCACCATTGAATTCATCACAATAAGATAAAAGCACATGGTTAGCTACTAATTAGGATTTGAAAAAGTCATAATATTTCTGTGGCAAACGTAATCACCTCGAAGAGAAACCAAAGACTATTAATTTAAAGATTTATTGCACAAATAGCCTCCTGAAATTGTGTTTCTCCAAGGCTTCTTTTCCTTAACTTGACCTCCCCTGGACACTTAGATCTCCCTCTAAGATGAAGGGCAGGAAACCATCCCAAGGCATCTATGATTGTAGGACATGCACCTGTATCCCATTTTGGACAACCAAAGTGAATGTGCCTGGGGTAAATGATTCAATCTTTCTGAATTGCAGATCTCTTTATAGCTCTCAGAACTGTTGGGATTAAATTAGATGCAAAAAAAAACCCACTTGCTAAATCAAAATACATATGAAGGTAGGGTTTTCCATTTTTATTTCCATAAAAAAATCAGAAGTGGACAACCAATGGTCAATGGATGCTTAAACCACTAAGTGAAATGTTGATGAGGAAGAGTAGTTTTATGGGTAAGAGACTACTATCCCATAGCTTAATTGCAGGTCATAAGGGGAAAAGGCAACTTCATAACAGAAGGATCGAGCTGTCCCTTCCTAAGTTACTGAGAATTTTCAGCCTGGTGAAAAGTGGGCCAATAATAAAAACAGTAACACAAGCATCTTGAGACACAATTAGCAGCATATGACACCTTTGCAGTACTTTCCAAAAAAAACCACAGAGCTTGAATCTAATCAAGTCTTTAGGTCCAATTTCAAGTTTATAGAGAAATACAGTGGATGGTGTACCAAGTAAAGGATGCGCACCAAGAAGCCAGTTGGTTGAATCTAAGAGTGAGCTGTGTCACGTTATAACTGACTGTGATTTCCTCTCAGGAAAATAAAATACATGTGAGCAAAGGTTCGTGCTACAACACAAGTGACTTAGGAGATAGAATAACAAACTGTAATGTGCGGACCCTGTTTGGATCTTTCTTTGTACAAAGCAGTAAAAAGACATGTTTGGGTCAACTGGGAAAACATGAATACGACTTGAGTATTAGATGATATTAAGATGGCACTATTAATATTTTTAGGTGTGCTCATGGCATTGTAGTAATGTAAGAGAACAGTTAGAGACACAAATATTTGGGGGAAAAATACTACTAAGCCTGTAATATATTTCAAATACCTCAGGGGGAAAACAGTGTTTCTGTTAAGATTTTAGTAATATGGCACAACAACTCTAGCAATAAGGATGAAAAGGGGGAAAGAAGAAAGAAGATGAAAAACAGAAAAAAAAAATTCCTATCCACAAGGCAAGAGGGTCTCAAAGATTTCTAAACCCTTTGGAGCTAGCAGCAACAGCCGGTACAAGGCCATTTGTCTATCTGCAGACTATCTTCAATTTTAGTCTGTTGTCAAAGCAGGGGCTTTTTGAGGGGAAAAAAAGGCAAATCTTGGTTCATGTAATTCTCAACATAAGTAGCTTCTGTTCTAGACTCAAAATGGAAGCAATTCAATAAAAAGATACATTTCAGTAGTCTTACAGACTAGTAAGTCTCAAAAGTTTCCTCCTTTGGACTTTCATCAACCATATTTCAATATGAGGTAAACTTGCTTTTGTAAAAAGCCATAAAAAGCTGAATTAAATCCACTCTGCCATTTAAAAATTAAGTGAGACCCACAGAGATGTTTACCTATATTCCCTGTAGGAAGTTTTATGTTATAGTAACTCAAATTTACTGGACTGTCATTTATTTATTTATTTGTTTGTTTGTTTGTTTGTTTATTTATTACCTTTTAATATCCATTTGCCTTGTTCCTTGTCAGAAATAACAGTGAAAAAGGGTTTTAGGGTTTTTTTTTCCTTTTTTCAAGAATAGAGTGCTCTATAAAAAAGTCATTTAGGGGAGCCTGGGTGGCTTAGTCCAACTCTTGAGTGTCCAACTCTTAATTTTGGCTCAAGTCATGATCTCACAATTGTGAGATTGATCGCCGGGGTCAGGCTCTGTGCTGGGCAGGAGGCCTGCTTGAAATTCTCTCTCTCTCTCCCTTTTCCTCTGTGCTCCCCTCTTCTCTCCCTCACTAAAAACTAAATAAATAAATAAAAATAAAAAAGAGAAAGAAAAAGAAAAAAGAAAAGTCATTTATACACAACTTTTAGGCACATCCACTAAACACACAACACATTTAATCGTGAAATAGAGCCAGATTAGTACTAATATCGAAGGATTTTAATTTTGTGATGAAAGAGAGACTGTTCTTTACCCTTCTGAAAGTATGTACCTTTCTAAAATATAAGTATGTTGGACATTGAAATAAAAGGCTACAATAGTGGTTGTAATTTGAGTTGGAAATGGTGATAAAACAAATGTGGTTAATCAATAAAGATAAACTTCAAGTAGTCTAATCATTGACAAGGTTGACCTCTGTAAGTATGAATTAAGACTCAACCAAGAAGGGCCAAGAAATACATCTTAACTTTCTGATACTTAGTACATTTAAAGTAATAATTTTTTCAAATAAGGTAAGGACAAGCAACTTAATTCTGACACCAAAAGCAAGGAAGGGTTATTTGAATCACACAAAAGACAAAAATCTCGACAAGACCCATAGCTGGTTGGCCAAGACAAAAATTCCATTTTCCCTTTAGATATTCCTCAGTGGCAATAAACGACTGGAAAGTGAGTTTTCAGTTTGCCTGAAGGCTAATCCTAAAAATAAATAAAAACACAATTTCTTCCTAATTAGTATGGTGAAAGCATTTAATAAAAAGTTGAAAAAAAAAACAGACTATAAAAGCATGTAGACACTAGGTAGTAGAGTGAGTATCCAGGTATTTGAGTTTTATTGTTGTTCTTTATACCTTACACATATTTTATATATGTAATTTTATCTAACTAACATTTAGTAAAAGCAAATAGTAGAAGGTATATAAGAGCGTGTGTGTATATGTACATTAGTTGTGGGAATACATATTTGTATTTATGTGTGTGTGTGCACCAAAAGCTTGTCCTTATGGTTCTCTGTGTAACATCTTCCTTGCAGGATTATGATATGTCAGTGCAACATTATTTATCAGTATCCTGCTTTGTACCACAACTGTTCTGTCTTGTAAGCATTAGGAAATATGTTTGTGGAAGCAGGAAAGAAAGCCCTATCCAAAGAGAAATTTAGTGTTGTGGGTGTGTGGTTTTTTTAAAAGCTCCAGCGTAGCTTTATGAAAATTAGGGAGAATCGGGGTAAAACAAAATCACTTAGCTATTACCTTGTTTCAACGTTATTCTTTGCAGCTTTTCGTACCCCCCCAAAAAAAATCCACCTAAGCTAAAATTACCACATATATGACACAAGACCTTTCTGCAGTATTGGGTATAATTTCATACAGCATAAAAGCTCCCAGAGAGATAGTTCGTAGAAACTATAGGTCAAATCAAAATGGCAGTAAACAGTCAAGGCACAGATGACAAATATGGCTTAATACTAATGTCACAAATGTCTAAACACTGTCCCCAGTGATTTTTGGGATAAAACAGGTCCCCGACACCCTCAACGTCTAAGCATCTGGAGATCTTGGGGGACTCCTCTGATCCATATCAGTATGCCACTTGCTCCAATATTCTCCAGACTGCCAGCACCTAACTTAAAGCAGCTTTCCTGGTGTTGCCTGTAAAGGAGTCTCAGACATTCCCAAACTTTTCAGAGTTGAATTTAGCTATTTTCTTGAATGCATACAGAATGCTTCCTAAGTCACATGATAGTCGTATATGCAATTCTGCTTAAAACTATTTAGTGGATATTACCCTTCACCTCATTGTCTCAGGCCTCACCCCCGTCATTCATGTGAGGCCACAGGAAATAGTTATCTGGAGCCCTTTCCCTACCAGGCACTGTACCAGGTGCTGGCGGAGGCTATAAAAGGCTCCATTTCATCTCTACTCTCCCTCATTTTCCTCCCTTTCCCCCACAAAACACAAAAACAAGAACAAAAACAAAAAAACTCTCTCTTCTTCCCTGCCAAGAGGAAGGAGGTTTGGCTTTTTTTTTTTTTTTTTTTTTTGAAGGTTTGGCATTTGATCTGAATTTAGCACACTATGGCTCGCAGTTAGAACTTATTTCTACTTTGGGCTGGAAATCACCATGTGGGGTTTTTTCCCATTAATTAAGTCTCTCCCACTCCCCCACCCTCCAAAGCAAACAACTATTTTTTTATATATACAAAGCAGAGAACAAACATCTGGAAAATGACATCAACATGACTCTTTAGTCGCAAAAAGGCAAAATTACACCATAGTCTGATGAAAACTACAATCTGAAAGTCTGACAGTATTTTTGCATAAACTTCAATTATACCAGAATAAATTGCTCTGTTTTAAATCCATATTTTCAGACTTTGTGTCTATAAAACAGTCATGCTGGACATATTATTTTATTAGTCTTGTTATGGTTTTGATCCTCAGCTTTGTCTTTAAAAGCAGGAACTGTGTCTCCACTGCCTTCTTCCCCATCGTCACCTAGCACATATCCCCTATTGAGCACCCATCACGTGCTGGACACTGTTCAAAGCACAAAGCTCCTCATGGGCCTTACATTCTTTTTTCAAAAACAGATTGTATTTATTCATTAGACAGAGAGAGAGACAGAGAGACAGAGGTAGAGCACAAGCAGAGGGGAGGAGGCAGAGGGAGGAGGAGAAGCAGACTCCCCACTGAGCAGGAACACCCTCCCCCCCCCCCCTTGCCCAAGGCAGGACTCCATCCCAGACCACGGAGATGATGGAAAAACTAGAGTGAGTGCACACACTGATACAGAAGATACCAGAATAAACTTGGGCTTACTTTTTAAGAAGCCACTCACCCAAAGCATCAGACATCAGCTGTTCCATGTCTAACCAAATACGCAGGAGTGATGACTTAAGAACAGATCTTCTGATAGTAACAGATTAGAGTTGGGCAGAATTTTTAAGGCAACTTTAAAGTATCCAGTTCTACACTCTGAAGTTTCCTTAGGGACCAACTGCTTATTTTTATTCTTCACTAACACTTAAATCACAAGGAGGAAATTCTTTATATACGTCTCTGGATATTTTCGAGGAGGAGAGCATGAGAGATTTTCAGCACAAATTCATCACATGAATTAGGATATTTTGTCCTCAAAATTTATAATCAAGGTAAGAAGACCAAATCCAAGCCTATGGATTTATACTAATTAATACTAAAGATCAATTTGTATGTGATATTACATAGGATTAAAAACCATGTGAAACAATCTACGTAAATATCTAAATTTAGTTAAGTTGGTCCAGAGGAGCAGAAATCTGACCAAATTCTGCTCATCAAGTCCTGATGTCTGGTGCCAGACAGGCTATAAACATTAGAAGAGGTGGTCACTTTTTAGAAAATGAATTGAGGGATCCCTGGGTGGCGCAGTGGTTTGGCGCCTGCCTTTGGCCCAGGGTGCGATCCTGGAGACCTGGGATCAAATCCCACACAGGCTCCCGGTGCATGGAGCCTGCTTCTCCCTCTGCCTGTGTCTCTGCCTCTCTCTCTCTCTCTCTCTCTCTCTCTGTGTGTGACTATCATAAATAAATAAAAATTTTTTAAAAAATTAGAAAATGAATTGAGCAAAAGTACCAGACAGGCAAACAGAAGCCCTACAAAGGAACTAGTATAGCTTCACCAAGACTCTGACATAAAAAACCGGAATAATTTCACTGACTAGACTTATTAAAATTTAGATTAAATTATTGCACTTGTGTCCCGAAATATAACCCAATGACTAAAAGTGTAATATTAAATTGTCTAGGACACAGATGGCAGCACTTTATCATAATCCTAACATTATAAAATGTTGCCACCATCTCAAAGCTGATTAGAATCAGAATTACCTGGGGGAATTTTTCTTAAGGTGCATATTCCCAGGCCCCACCCATTTGCACTTCTGATTCATAACATGGGGCTGGGGCTTTGCAAAGCTTCCGGAGACAGAGGTGACTAGGCAGGTTGGGACCCAAGAAGCTGACTCCAAGAATAATGAAGGTAAAATGTAAAAAATGGCGTCATCTTCTCACTAAAACCAAAATGGCATCCCAGAACTGCCCTCTTCTCGACATCAAAATCGCTAATATCACCCATGACCACTATCTGACTATATGGCCAGTAGCCTACCTCAAGGCCTAAAATGGGTGTGTCTGTTTAAAATACGGAAACTTGCAAAATAAATGACCAAGAGCTAATTGAGAAAATCACAGACATGAGAAATATTCAAAAAATCACTATGACTTCACTCCAGAGGTATCAGACCAGAGTTCCTAGAAAAAAAAAATTTTTTTTTCAGTAAATGTCCCAAATCTAAGTTTTGCTTTTTTATGTAAATACTTTTGTCTTTCTTGGTTCTTTTAACATCCTAACCACATAGGAAGTGTTGTGGAAACTCAAATGGCATCTTCTTCCACCAGTCAACTGCTTGACTTCCACCAGTCAAGTCTCCCATTCCAAGCTCCTTAAGAATAGAAGCAATCACACTTGTTGCCAGAGAACTGCTGGAAAAAGCACCCAATCAACAGCCTAGATGGTTGTACAACATTGGAAACTTCATTTGGAAAAATGCAAAACAGTTGTGGCCAGATTGGGGCAGGGACACACTGCTGGACTCATTCATAGACATGCAGCATTGAAGCCGCATCTTCTAACAGTGATACGAGAAACATTTTTTTTTTGTAAATGCTTACAACACCCATGATCAAAAGCCTACATATTTAATAAAAGCATACATTATTCATTAAAATTTTACGACAAAAAAAAATAAAATAAAAATATAAAATAAAATTTTACGACATGCATAGCATTCTGCTAGCGCTGATATATTTTGTCCAAACTTCGGCTTAAAGAAAAAAAAAAGAAAGAAAGGAAGAAATCGGTATGTAAGCAAACTTAGGAACCAGTACTGACATCCTGAGTACCCAACTTTCAGACTGGGAATGGATGCGTGGCTCAGTGAAGAAAATGCCAGCATTTGGTTTCCCTGTGATTCCTGTTTCATTACCGGGCGGGGGGGGTGGGGGGAGCTGTCAAAATATTCTGGAGAGTTAGTGCCAATTAAAGGGCCTCAGTTGAACAGGGGCAGAAGTACGGAAGGGCAAAAAAAGAAGTGAAGAATCGCAGGAAGCGGCCCTAGGAGTAAAGAACTAATCAACAGGGGCACCTGCGTGGCTCAGGTTGTGACCCGGGGTCCCGGGATCGGTCCCGCATCAGGCTTCTCCCTCTGCCCAGGTCTCTGCCTCTCTGTGGGTCCCTCATGAATAAATCCATAAAATTAAAATAATAATAAAAAAAAAAAACACCACGCACCTCTAATTAACAAGGGTGTATCCAGGGCTGGTAAAGGGGTCTACTACCTTAATCGGCGGCTATGCAGAGGAGGGGTCGGTGGGGGGACGACGACGTCCCACCCGAAGCCAGGGCGCAGGGCCCCGGGAAGGCCGCCTCTGGCGCCAGCGCCCACTGCGGCCTGGGGTGCAGGCAGCTCGCGGCGAGCGGCGGCGGCGCCCCCCACCCTGCCGCCGCGCGGGGGGAGCGGGGCCTCGGAGGCCCGGGCTGTGCCCTCCGCGCCCGGGTCAGGGAGTCTGGGGCACCCGGAGCGCAGGGCGGCGCGGAGGTGTCCAGCGGCTGTGCCGCGGCGCTGGGGGGCGCGACCCGGCTCGGGGGCTCCGTTCCCTGCAGGCCCCGCCGCCCGCCCGCCCGGCCCGCGCCCCACTCACCCGGCTCGCCCGCCCGCAGCCGGGCCGGGGCGCAGACCACCAGCAGCACGGCCAGGAGGCGGCGGGCGCCGGGCCCCATGGCCCCGCGGGGCGCCAGCTCGGCGCGCTCGGCCTCCCCTCGGCGCGCGCGGCGCCCTCGAGCCGCGGCCCGGCCGCCTCCCCCGCCCGCCCCGGGCGCAGCGCCGCCCCGCACCGAGTCCCATTGGGGCGCCGGGAGCCCGGCCCCGCCCCCGCCCGCCCGCCCCGCCCCGCGCGCCGGCCCCCGCGGGAGCAAGGCGAGGTCCCGGCGGCCCGGCTCGAGGCCGGAGGCGCCCCAGACGCCGCCCGCGGTCGCTGCAGGCTCCGGGCGCCCCGGGGCCCGCGTCTCCTTTCCTTCCGCCGCGCCGCCCCGGTGCGCGGGGGCCTGGGGACCCCGGGAGCCCCGCCGCAGCCCCGCCGCAGCCCCGCTGCGCCCGGTGCCTCCTCCCCGCGGCGGGGCGGGGGGCTCGAGGGCTGCTCCCCACCGCGGCTTTGCAGCCCCCTGGGGGCCGGCGGGGCGGGGATTGTATGCAGCCCCGAGGGATTCGAAATCCCGCTTGATGGGTTGCTGGTGGGCACCGTTAGGCTCCAGCTCCAGTCCCCCCATTCATCCATTCATTCATTCATCCATCCATTCATTCATTCATTCAAAAGTGATGCAGCCCCGTGGGAGCCAGGCGCAGGGCTAAGCCCTTGGGACCTTTGCAGGCGTCATAAGGAACCCGGCGAGCGCGTCTCCACTGCAGGCTGCGGTCGGAGCCCCGAGGGGAACCAGCGGCGCGCGGGAGACCCGGGCGGGGCGGGGGATCCGCCGGGAAGGGCCTCCCTTAATAAGTGGCTTCGACGCGGAGCCCCGGAGAGGGGCGAGCGGAAGGCGGGGGCCGGGAGGGCAGCCGCGGGGTGCGGAGGAGCGCGGGGAGGGGAAGGCGGGGGGGGGGGGGAGCGCGCCGCACAGGGGGGCGCAGGGCGAGGGCTGGAAGGGGCGCGCGGAACCGGGGCGCACGCGGAGGGGCCTGGAAGGCCACGGAGAGCGCTCGCTTGACCTGATCCTGCGCCCGGCGAGCAGCCACGGGAGATTGGGACGCGCGATCTCCCTGGAGGACGGAGGGGGGGGCGTGCAGGTGGAGGACGGGGGGGCAGGGGGTGCGGGTGGAGGACGGGGGGAGGTGTTGGGGGTGCAGGTGGAGGACGGGGGGGCAGGGGGTGCGGGTGGAGGACGGGGGGGCAGGGGGGTGCAGGTGGAGGACGGGGGGCAGGGGGGTGCAGGTGGAGGACGGGGGGAGGTGTTGGGGGTGCAGGTTGGGAGAGTTACAGGCTGTAACCGAGTCGCTGAATGGGGAAATGGCCGTGGAAATGAAGTGGGCAAATCAAATAAATACATATTTTGAACACACCGACAGTCCAGGCCGCTTGCAGTCCCCCCCCCCCCCGCCCCGCCCCGCAGTTTCCGGGGAACACGCAGCCCAGGTTACACCTGCAGGTGGCCCGGCCCGCAAGTCGCCGGGGCACTGCTTTTTGGATCCCCGCCTAGACTCTCCTCATACTGCATTCATTTCCCCCTCTGTCTTTTTTTTTTTTTTTTTTTGAAGACTTTATTTATTTATTTATTCATCAGAGACACAGAGGGAGGCAGAGACACAGGCAGAGGGAGAAGCAGGCTCCACGCGGGGAGCCCGACGTGGGACTCGATCCCCAGTCTCCAGGATCAGGCCCTGGGCCGAAGGCGGTGCTCAACCACTGAACCACCAGGGCTGCCCGGTCTTTATTTTTTTTAATTGCGAGTTTGTCTTTGGGGCTTTGCTTTCTCAGAGGCCGCAGAGCTTAGAGGAAAGGGTTTGGGCTTTAGAAATGAGGCTGCTCCAAGCCGGAGTGGCTTTCAGGCTCAGCCACCTGAGACTGATTCTCTCTGGGCCTCAGTTTCATTGGGGAGTATGATCCCTAATCGTCCACAGAGACAAAATAAAATATGTACTTAAAAATCTGGCATGTACGAAGGACTCAGTAAATAAGTTTATATCTGTAGGAAGAGCAAATTCACACCCACGAAAATATTGAATGTTCTCACACAAAAAAGCATGGAAGCTACTTTGATACACTGAATTACTCCCTAACTTCAGCTTTCCCTGTTTCTTCTTTCTCTTCATTCCTTCTACTAAGGTGAGCTTGGGCAGCTGCTGCTGGCCCCCGACAGGTGTGGCTCTGTGAGCAATGAATGAGGAAAGACAATGTGAGTATTGTTTGCTAGTGAGGAATTCACAGGGTGAGCCAGGTGGGCTCCCAGAGGTGACCTTTTCCATCTCCGCTAATACCTTCATGGGAATGAAGTAATCTATTCTACACCAGAATCCTGAGCCACATCAGAGGCGAGATTTAGGATCTGGTAACAATGAGAAAACAAGAAGGCAAGCTAGATCCTAGTGCTTTCATTATGCCATTCCTTCCTTGAAAAAATAAAAGCAAAGCATAGAGAAAAAAAAGCAAACCATGAAAATACAAGAGATTTCCAAGTATAATTTTGTGTGTAATGAAATAAACCTCACAGAATTGATACACTTCAACCACATAGACTTTTATGTGAAGCATGGGTTTCTGTTTAACTCTTGAGAAGATTCCATTATGATTTTTTTAAATGATGCCTTATGGGATCTCAGAACCTAATGTAAAGTTTGGAGATTCTGTTAAAAATTATAACTGGTAAGATCCATTTACAGCATCTCACGTGCTAAGATTAAAGAACTGCTTATCATGTGAAACTTCTCTGGGAGGGTTTCTCACAGGGCAACTCCACATTTAACTAGTCTCCCCACTTACCATCCAGTCTTTCTTATTTTGCATATCTTATGCAATTTTTGTTTATATTTGCTAGCTCTTCTACAAAAGTAGAGAACAGCTGGTCAGAGCTGCCTTGTTTCATAGATATAATATCTATTCTGTATGGCTTAGGTAAAACAGAATTAAACAGAACTGCAAGCCTAGTTTTATTCTAAAATAGTTGGAAAGCTTTAGACTGTGGTTCAATTTAATAATCTAATCAATTTTATCCTTAACATATACTAACCCTGATGTGACCATGAAGAAGACCAAATGGGACATAAATTTGAGACCCAGGTAGGCTTCTATTTTCTGAATGCTCTCTTTTTTCCAGTTCAGTTCAATAAAGTCAACTCAACAAATATATTTTAAGCATTTCTATGTACAAAACAATGTGATGGAGATACAATGAAAACAAACACAGATACTTCTCTGCCTCCTTCATTCATAATCTAATGATAGAAACTTCAGTTATACTGGCTCATACGTATAATGATAGAAGTCCAGAATGTTATAGAATCACAGAGGAAGGAAGGGTGCATAACTGATTTCAAAAGCCTGAAAGGCATGGGAGGGGTGAAGATGGCAATTAGAAGGCAAATAATGAAAATAAATAAATAAATAAATAAATAAATAAATAAATAAATAAAAAGAAGGCAAATAATGTTAGTGAGATGAGAAGAATTTCTGAGAAAGCTCAGAAATACAGATCACAGGGTGTTCATAGGAACTGAGCCTGATTCACCAGGGCTGGGACAGTGAGCGTGAGATAGGAGTGGGAGCCTGACGGTGCAGTAGGAGGCAGGGCCAGGATCTGAGTGCGCCCAGGGCAATGGGAAGCACGGAAAGTGGAGGAACTTGTTCAGATCTGATTTTTGGAAGATCACACTGGCTGTAGGGTGGGGAATAGATTGGAAAGAGGTAGAAAGTCCAATTAGGAATTTGTGTCAATACTCCAAGACTAGAGATGATGGCATCTCCTTTTCATGCTCAAAGGGGCGGAGGATCACTGGACCCACAGCACCAAAAACCTGTGAGCTTTCTAGAAATGCAGACTCCTGTCCCCACTCTTTCCTAGACCTATGAACAGAATCTGCATTTTAATAAGATCTCCAGGTCAGGATAAAGCCATTGATAGATCTGAGGGATAGAGGTTAGAAACTCAAGATGTAATTGAGTCTTAGGATATAGGCAATGAGAGAGAAGGAGGATTAAATTCTGAGTGCAATAGCCCAAATATTTGGTATCACCCACATTATTCCTCATCTCTAACACCCTACTGACTTCTGTTTGCTGGTATTTGTTAGGTAGCCGTGTCATCTAAGCTCTCACATGGAATCTTTTTTTTTTTTAAGATTGTATTTATTTATTCATGAGAGACACACACACAGAGAGAGAGAGAGAGAGAGAGAGAGAGAAAGAGAGAGGCAGAGACACAGGCAGAGGGAGAAGCAGGCTCCATGCAGGGAGCCTGACATGGGACTCGATCCCGGGTCTCCAGGATCACACCCTGGGCTGAAGACGGTGCTAAACCACTGAGCCACCCGGGCTGCCCTCGCATGGAATCTTAAATGCCATAGCTCACTGCCACCAGATCTCACCTTCTCGTCCCCACCTTTTGCAGCTCCAGAAATTTGATTTTTGCCAATGTGCTTGAACTTGGGGATACCGCTCCATGGTTAACTTAATCACAGAAATATATAAACCAGCATCCATGTCAATTTATTAATATCAAGAACTAAAAATGGTGAGGGACATTGTCTTCAGCCTGAAAACAACATTGGAAGGTAGGAAGCACCAGAGGTTGTTAGGCAAACATGAAAGAAAAACAGGACTCATTATTTTAGTGTTTCTAATGTTTGAAGGCAACAAATAAGAGTACTGGATCCTTCCCATCCCTCACCCCTATTTAATATTTGGGAATATTGCAAAAGGGGTCAAGACTATGACAATAGGGAGAGAGATCAGGCTTAACTCTGAATACAGCAAAAATACCCAGGATTTCTAGCCAACAAACAGATGAAATATTATTAGGAAGAGACATCAAGCATCAATCCATCAAGTGGATTCTTGCTAAACCCACTTAACAGAGTTCTTGCTGAAGACAAGTCAAGACTCGTACAGAGGTGAAGGATGAGAAACTTGATCTGATGTCAACAGTGATCCAAGATGGTGGAGGCTTCTCTCTAAATTGACTTAGCAGGCGGAAGAGAGCCCAAGGATGAGACCTCATTGAAAAAGGAGCTCAGAGAATCTTGACTTTAGTTTGGTCAAGGAGAGAATCCTTGTCACCTCCATTTGGGTATTTCTGCCACCAGCACCAAACAGCTGGACTAAGCAGAGGACACCCTCTTCCAGTGGCAGAGATTATTAGCAGAGTGCTGTCACACTTGCCACCTAAATTGGCCTTTCTCTAATTTCCATTTCTTCTTTAGATATGTTAATGTTATAATCAGGCCTCCATATTCCCTCATCCTGTTTCCAATTCAGTATTTATTGGTATAGTGGAAAGTTCAAAGGGTAACCCTATTTTCAAGTTCTATTTGCCTGCAATACATATGTGTTGTTTCACAAAATAGTCCTTTAAGAATGTTCATATACTTGACTTGAATTGGTTCTTAAGACAACTTGAGGACAGCTGCTTCCTGACTGTGTCCCCAGGAAACATGTTTATTCCACTGGGAGATTTACAAAGCACACTCAGCTGTGAAGCAAAGAACTGTTATTTATCGGACCTCCTTGTTTCCCAAACGTACTTGAAATTCTGTTTTTGTCCTCTATGTTGTGTGTGGCCTGGGGTACGAGGTGGTTAACAGCATAGTTTTTATTTTGTTTTTACCAAACACATTCAGTGGAGAGAGAAGAGGTAGGGTGGGGCAGCGTCATCCCCCAGGCTTTAAAGAGCTCATCACTGACCAGTTGCTCCTTTCCATGCTCTCTCACTTGGTGTGAGATTGAGGTGGAGGGGACAATCAAGTGTGGGTACTGGAGGAAAGTTCTAGGCTTTGCTGTCATCACAGTTCTCACCTGTAGCCCAGAGCCTTGGGCCATTTGACAGGGTGAGGAGGGGCAGGAGAGGAGCTTGGAGTCTCTGCCACCCAGCCAGGGTCCTTGCACTCTGGGAATAGCCTTCTGGAGTTACACAGGTCTATCATTGCTGTCATTCAGAACCCCCAAGGTAAAGGCAAAGTGCCCTCCACTCACTCATAACAGACACAAACCATTGACTTGAGTGTTGAAATCAGACCTGGCAACTGAGTTTCAGCTAACGGGCTCCCATGCCTTCCTCTTTCCCTGCTAGACCCTCCATCTGAGCCTAGAACCCAGGCGTAAGAGCTGGAGAGATTGCTTGGAGAGCAAAGATAATTAACAGGGAGGGGACAGCAGGAATCAGAGGGTGCCAGTATGGGTGGAGGGAGTCCAGGGTTCAGGGCTACAAGATCTCCCAATACTGAGACTGAAACTGACCTTTAGACCTTTAGGCTGTGACCACTGAGAGCTTAAAACCAATTGGTCAGAGCTGGGGAAGCTGAAAGGCAGGGAAAGAAAAGCCCCCAGCACAGCACAGCCCTGCGGGCAAGTTTTATGCTCTTGTGACATTGGGATGGGGGTGGGGAGAGAGACCCTGGGCCAGGATCAGGGAGAAATAGGTCTAGTCCTCACTGCACAAATTCTGTGACCTGGTACAAGTTGCTCTCCGCCTGCTCCCCCTTGGCCTTACTCATCTCTACAAGGAGTAGGCTAGACTGGACAGTCTGTGACACTTCCTGCTCCGACGGCCAGGATGCTGTTTGATGCTAACGGGAGCTGTTGGGGAAGTGGAGGTGATCCCTTGGGATCTCTGGCAAGTATTCTTGGAAGCTGAAAACATAAACCACAAACTTTCAAGGAGAACATGCCCCAGCCTTTGGCCTGCCCACGTGACTCGCCTGTGCTGAGACCTGAGGGCTGAGGAATTGAAAGAGGATAGGGAGAGAGCAGAGCATCACCAAGACCGTGGGGAAGGTGGGGAAGGTGATCAGGAAGGTTGGGACAAATGAGCTCTCCATTCAAAAGCGTGGGCCATTTATCTCACCCTCTGCTAAGAGATTAGGTCCTGATCTTTATCTTCTTTCCTTCCCCTACATCCCTCCACGTGATCTGACTTTAGAGTTTGAAGAAAACAAAGACCATCGGAGCCACCAGCCCATTTCAGCAGGAGATGCGTTCCTCTTAGGCAACAGGATAAGCTTTGCAGCAGGAAGACCTCGGCCCAGGTGGCCGGCCTTCCCGAAGATCCCTGCTGCCCTGTGTCCATGCAGAGGTTTGAAAATTCCAAGTTCTGTACAAACCTACCAATTCATGTTCTGATTAAACATCTTGTTTGAATGCAGAACCTCAGGGAAGTCTAAAACAAAAACTCCCGATGATGAGCAGGAAATGGGACTACTCCTAACTAAAAACTAATACCCACTTTTCTTTTCTAAAGCTTTTATCTCCTACCTTCACAAGCTTCCTCTCAAGAAAAGGTCTTCATTTAGTTAAATATGTGAAGGATTGAATTTCAGTTTCAGAGACAGGCTTTGCGTTTTCGAAGAGCATGTCTTCTGTTTTCCAGAAAAATCTGAATATTTATGTCATATGACTTTTTTAAAAAAGCGGTCTGATTCCAGACCACAGGAGAGGACCATAAGTTAGAAAAAAGAGAGATAAAAATCTTGAAATTAAGAAGTTGAGTAATCCTTTCTTAGCACAGAAATTTCTAAGTAAACAGAAAGCCTTTTATGGGTTTGATTCTGAAGTCTTTATTTAGACAACAATTCTCTTAGTTAATGGAATTTTTATTTGAACAGAGAACATAGAATGAGATTGAGAGGCAGGTTAAAAGGAATCCAAAAGATTTGCCACTTTGTTAGGAGAACTCCTATGGAGAGCCAGGCAGTCTGACACCAGGCTGTCTCCTGTTGCCCCCCCCCGCCCTCTCCCCCCCCCCCCCCCCCCCCCCCCCCCCCCCCCCCCCCCCGCTCTTAGCCTCTCTGGTGGTGCCTTCTCTAACTTGCCAAATGAAATCTTTAAGGATACAGGTTTGGCGGACTTTGGTTAAAATACTAGCTAGGGACACCTGGGTGGCTCAGTGGCTGAGCATCTGTCCTCGGCTCAGGGTGTGATCCTGGGGTCCCAGGGTTGAGTCCCGCATCAGGCTCCCTGCCCAGTGGGGAGTCTGCTTCTCCCTCTGCCCCTCACACTGCTCGTGCTCTCTCTCTCAAATTAATTAATTAATTAAGAAAATCTTTGAGAAACAACAATATCAATTCAACTCTCTCAGGCCTATGTTTTTTGTCCCTACTTAAAGGCAAACTCACTTGGCTTTATTCCTGAGGTATACCCTGAAGACTGGAACACGCTCGACTCTCTTCTTCATTAACAGCAGGACTTTGAATTACAGACTGTTCATTAATTGATGCAACAGAAATGCGTGACAAAATTCAGCATCACAGGGCATCTGGGTGGCTCGATTGGTTAGGCATCTGACTCTTGATTTAGGTTCAGGTCATGATCTTAGGGCCCTGAGATCAAGCCCTGTGTCAGGCTCCACACTAGGTCTAGAGCTGCTTAAGATTCTCTCTCCCTCTCCCTCTGTACCACCCACCCCATTGCTCTCTCTCTCTAAAATTTTTTTTAATTAAAAATATATTCTCCCTCCCTCTGCCTCTCCCACCTCCCCAAAATAATTATTTAATCAGTTTTAGTTAATTAAATCATTTTGCAGTCACTCATGAAAATAATTCTAGAAAATAGAAATAGAAAGCTTCTCGACTTTGGGGTGCCTGGGTGGCTCAGTGGTTGAGCATCTGCCTTCGGCTCAGGTCGTGATCCCAGGATCCTGGGATGGAGTCCCACATTGGGCTTCCTGCAGGGCGCCTGCTTCTCCTTCTGCCTATGTCTCTGCCTCTCTTTCTGTGTCTCTCATGAATAAATAAATAAATAAAATCTTAAAAAAAGAAAGAAAAGAAAGTTCCTCAACTTCATAAAGAACATCTACCAAAAAACCTACAGTTAACATCATAGTTAATGTGAAACCCTAATGTTTTCCCACTGACATTGGGAACAAAATAAGATCGCCTGTTCTCACTGCTCTTTTGTTTTTATTCAACATAATGCTGAAAACTTTAGCCAATTTAATAAGGCAAAAAAAGAAAAATAAAGGACAAACAGATCAGAAAGGAAGATATAAAGCTATTCCGGTTTGCAAATGACATGACTGTCTATGTAAAAAGTCCCAGGGAATCTACAGAAACTTCTAGAACACATAAGTAAGCTTAGCAAGATTACAGAATATAATATAAACAAAATCAGTCGTGTTTCAATATGCTAGTGGTAAGTGGATGTCAAAATTAAAAGTCCAATGCCATTTACAGTGATTCCCATGAATACATGGGGTAAATCTATTAAAACATGTATAGAACATGTATGCTGAAAACTACAAAACACTGATGAAAGAAACCAAAGAGGATAAGTGGAGAGTCCAGCAAATGATGTGTTGGAGCAACTGAACATCCATAGGCAAAAAAAAAAAAAACTTCATTCCAAGTTTTTTATTTTTTCTTTATTTTAGAGAGATTTTATTTATTATTTATTTATTTATTTATTTATTTATTTATTTTATTTTATTTTTTTTTTTTTTGAGAGAGAGCAGAGAGAGGACAAGCACAAGTGGGATGAGGGGTAGAGGGAGAAGCAGACTCCCTGCTGAGCCAGGAGCCTGATGCAGGACTCCATCTCAGGACCTTGGGATCATGATCTGAGCCAAAGGTGGACACTTAACCGACTGAGCTACCCAGGTGCCCCTCAATCCAAGTTATACAGTGTATACAAAAATTAGCTCAAAATGGATCATGGTCTTACATGTCAAACAAAAACTATGAAATATTAGGAAAAATTAAGAGACAGTCTTTGGAATCCAGGGCTAGGTAGAAAGTTCTTATATTGGGCACCAAAAGAAAAATCTCTAAAAGGCAAAATTGATAAGTCAAACTACTTTAAAATAAAAACATTTTGTTCTGGAAAAAAAAAACAGAAAACTAGCTAAGAGAATGAAGAGGCATGTTACAGAGTAGAAGCAAATCTATGCAAATCACATATCTGACAAAGGACTAGTATCTAGTATTTTAATATTTAACAGTGTAAAACCCAAACGCTCCAATTAGAAAATGGGAAAGACATGAAGAAAAACACCACCAAAGATGATACTTGGATGATAAATAAGCACATGAGAAGATATTCAACATCATTAGCTATTAGGGAAATAGAAGTTTAAACTACAAGTTATCAGTACTCCCTTATGAGAATGGCTAAAATAAAAATGGTGACAACATCAAATACTGGCGAGGACATGGAGGAGATGAATCATTCATACATTCCTGGTGGGGTTATGAAATGGTACAACTAGTCTGGAAAATCATTTGCAAGTTTCTTTCTTTCTTTTTTTTTTTTTTTTGAAGATTTTATTTATTTATTCATTAGAGACATAGAGAGTGTGGCAGTGACATAGGTGGAGAGAGAGAAGTAGGTTCCCTGCAGGGAGCCCAATGGGAGACTCTATGCCAGGACCCTGCCAAAGGCAGATGCTCAACCACTGAGCCACCCAAGTGCCGCATGCAAGTTTCCTAATATACTAAATATACCACCACTATATAACTTACCGATCACATTTCCCAAGGTAATGAAGACTTATGACCACATAAAAACCTATACGCAACTGTTGATACTAGCTTTATTCACAATGGTCAAAAACTAGACACAACCCAGATGTCTTGCAGTGGAACTTCCATACCATGAAACCCAGCTTAGTGAAGAAAAGGAATAGACACACAACAACTTGGATGAATCTCCAGATTCACTGAAGATTATTCTCAGTGAAAAAAATGGAAGCCTAAAAGGTCACATGTTGTATGATTTCATTAATATAACATTGTTGAAATGACAAAATTAGAGATGTGGAGAACACATTGGCATAGAGTCAATGTCAACATCTTGCTTGTGATTGAAACACTGTAGTTTGCAAGTTGTTTCCATTAGGGAATACTGGGGAAAGAGTATACTAGATCTCTCGCTATTATTCCCTATAACTGTGTGTGAATCCTCAATTGTGTGAAAATGAAAAATGAAATGAAAAAAAATCTATTAAGGATATATACTGTGCCAAAAGTCTCACAATAAGTCAAGGCCACAGTGAAAGACCTTGTGACTCCATGTCAATCTATAGACTAAATCAGTTTGGACCCTCACCCTCAAGATTTGGGCTTAGGCCTGATTTGGCAGGGGGTGGGGGGATGGGGAGCGGGTGTTGATTTGCAAGTTTTTTGACAGGTCTAGACAGCCCACTTCCTCTCTTCCCATTTCTTAACCTACTGCCCAGAGTAGTCTACTCACACCACCCCGATACTAAAACTGAACAACTTCAATTGGAAGCAAAAAGGTGCTATTTTTATATAGATAAAATAGGTCATATGAATCATCTCAACTTGGTTATGTGAGAAATAATACCTGTGAGTGGCTTACCCTAAACTGTCATAAGAAGAAGTAGGGGCTCATTTAGATGTCAGAGAGAACAAAAGTACAACCATAAAGCACAATAATTTAGGAGTTTGGTTGAAAAAAGAAGAATTTCTATTTTGCAAAAGACACACTGAACAAAATTTAGAGGTAGATGAAAGATTAAAGGAAAATATTTGCAACTCCTCAATAGACAAGGACCCAACATTTGGCATATGTTTGTATCTACGAATCATTCAGAAAATTCCAGGGAATGTACAGAAAATGGGCAAAGGATATGACATGCTACTTACAGAAACCTAAACGACTAACATGTACATAAAGAGCTGTCCAAGCTTGCTAGCAATCAGAGAGAAATGTGAATTTTAAATCAATGAGAGGCCAGCTTACACCCATGAGCATGGCAAAAATAGGTATTATAAAGTTTAGTGGGGATTTTGGGTAATAGGAACCCTCTTGTGTTGTTGTTAGATGGAATGTCTCTCTCTCCCTTTCTCTTTAAATATCTGCCTATAGGTAAAAGCAAGATCTGCATAACTGTACCTCTTGAGATAGTTTTGTTTTGCCCTTAACAGTAGAAAGAATTTTGTCAATCAGCCAGATATGCTGTTTAAGTTTTTACAATATTTTACTAAATAAAATTGACATTCCAATTGCCAAAAAATACAAAAAACAAAAACAAAAAACCTAAACTGAACTCCCTCTGCCTAGTGCAGCCATTCTAGACAGTGATTTGGCCGTCCTCAATCAAATTAGGTACCCACAGCTCAATGATCTGACCAGGACCACAATGGAACATGCATGAAGATGTAGAGGCATCAGGATGTCCATCACTTCAGGGAATAAGAAGTGAAGTGTGGGTGTTGTACATTTTGGAGCGCTCTGTAACATTTAGAAGCAATGAACTTGATGAATAGCACAGACAGGTCCTAAAAACATGGTAAGAAAAGTAAGTCATAGATGGGACCATGAGATTATACATATATATAAAGTTTTAAAATATCCACTCCAACAACAAACTTTTTTTTTTAAAGACTTTATTTATTCACAAGACACACACACACACAGAGGTAGGCAGAGGGAGGAGCAGACTCCCTGCAGAGAACCTGATGTGGGACTTGATCCCAGGACCCCGGGGTCACACTCTGACCTGAAGGCAGATGCTCAACCATGATCCACCCAGGTGCCCGCAACAACAAACTTTTTACACGGTTGCACACAGACTCAAGAAAATGTATAAAATACATTAGTGTTGCTGCCTGTGGTGGGAAGGAAAACAGAGACAGAAACCAGTAAGCAAAAGGGTCTTTTTACAGACTCTTGACAATGATGAGACTATGCCTGGGAATTAATTAGGGTTAGTTCAGTCCTTGGTACCTGTGATAACCAAAGGAAGACAAGATGAAGAAGTAATGGAAGGCTAGTGGTACATGAAATTGAAAGCTGTAAACATCAGCTCAGCAGAACTGGTAAATTAAGAAAGACACATTAGGAATGCACAGCTCAGCTCTTTCTTTTTTTTCTTAGGAAGGAGCCCTTATCTCATAGATATCTGCTTAGGTTCGGGACTGTAGAGGATCCAGTGGGACGATCTTCCTAATTCTATATGTTAGTCAGTAGAACCAGTTGGGTTTCACACTTCCAACCAACATCTATTGGCAACAGTTCCATTTTTCCCTTATTTGTCAAATTGCTTATAATTGGACAGGGGAGAGGGATACTATTTATTGAGATCACTCTCAGGAACTCCAGCTGTCATAGCTGTGTTGTTTTTATTACGTGGTGACCAATTTTCCTACCATCTTACCCACCTAGATCAAGGTACAGCCTGGACTTGGCAAAGAGCAGTGTACTGAGCTGAGGAGTAAAGGTAAACCACAGGAGTGGAATGAAGTCCTTATCAGAGTTTCCTATCAGAGCCTTTTGACTCAGGTTTCTGTGTAAAATTAAGTGTACAGATTAAGCAAGCTTGCTTATCAGGTTTCACTGCTTACTTTCACTTAGCACTAAGTTCCTAGGGCATGGCTTAGTAGAAAAAAAAAAAAAAACAACTGAAAAGGGGGCTTCAGGCATGCTGGGAAAGACAGACCACATGAGAGGGAGCAAGGGAGCCAAACAGCATATCAACACCATAGGGATGCCTGGGTGGCTCAGTGGTTGAGCATCTGCCTTCTGCTCAGGGCATGATCCCAGGGTCCTGGGATCGAGTCTCACGTCAGGGTCCCCGTGGGGAGCCTGCTTCTCTCTTTGCCCGTGTCTCTGCCTCTCTCTCTGTGTGTCTCTCATGAATAAATAAATAAAATTTTTTTAAAGATCTTATTTATGTACTCATATCCCGCCCTGAGCCAAAAGCACTCAACCGCTGAGCCACCCAGACGTCCCAATAAATAAAATCTTAAAAAAAAAAACAAAAAAAAAAACAAAAAACTACAGCACCTTAGTAATCGTGAAGTGTCTCATGCAGTGCAGTAAATGATGTCCCTGGCCTTCGGGACAAAGGTGGTTTCTGTTCAATAGGTGGTTCAATGGTTTCTGTTCAATATTCTGTTCAATTAGGTGAGAAAATATCTGATGGAATTTTAATAGATGGTCATTAAAAATAAAAAAGACATTTGAAATTATTAACTTCAGCTATTTGAGAAATTGCTAATGTGCCACACCTAATTCTCTGGTGTTGTTTGATAAATAAGTTATGATTTGATATTACTATTTTAAAATAATGAGTAGATTTACAAAATCTAGTTCTTGTACTCTTTAGAAATGTGCACCTTATTCCTCTCTGCAGTTATTATCTAAGCAATAAACCCAAGTTATTATTATGGGTTCCAAGGTCTTTTCTACAGGTAAATGCTTTAAGCAAAGAAGTGTCCTCCATTCAAGCCATTATTTTGAACGCTCTATTGCTTTACAGAATGTTGTGAATTTGCGATATGTGTGTTTTGCAGTATGTAATTGTGGATGTTGGTCAGAAACACATGGTTAAGTAGTAATCTGTAATAAATGTGTATTATGTATACTGCTAGGTTCGTGGAGTCTCTTTCCAACTTCGATTAATAATGACTTTCAACTTCTTCAGTCCAGTTGGAGGAAACCGTGACCTTGTGAAATCTTTGGCAATAATGTTTGTACCATGGGGATAGCACACCTCTCCTGGTGTCTGCGCTCTGATCTCTGCAGTCATTGTATTCATTGAGATGATTATGTCTTTATGCACATCGAATGAGAAGGAATCGATTATGCATATGGGTAGACATTTTTATCATACAGACTAGAAATCTTCTGGGAATGATTTATCACAAAAATTCCAGAAGCTAAACGTAAACAAAATTTTAGATTATTTTTTTTCTGCTGAAAATGCAACAGGCAATTATTATGAAAAGATAAAACATTTCAGAAGCATAGCACAGAATGCCTTCTGGTCTTCTCAAATTGTTTTCCTCTCCAAATAACCATTGTTACAATTTCATGTATATTTTTTCAGAACTTCCAAAATAGTGCCTTGATTTTTGCCACAGGAAAGTTGTTTGCTTTTTTAAAATATTCTTTTAAATTTAATTTATTTATTCATGAGAGACACAGAGAGAGAGAGGGAGAGAGAGAGAGAGAGAGAGAGAGAGAGGCAGAGACGCAGATAGAGGAAGAAGCAGACTCCAGGCAGGGAGCCCGATGTAGGACTGGATCCCAGGTCTCCAGGATCACGCCCTGGGCTGAAGGTGATGCTAAACTGCTGAGCCACCCAGGCTGCCCAGAAAGTTGTTATTTAATTATATCATGACTATATTGACCATCACCATAAAAATTTCTAAATGTAGATAAAATGTGGTTTGACATATGTAAAATTATGATCAAGACTTTATGAAATCTTTTATAGTGTTAGAGTTGACTCATTTTAGATCCCATTCTTTTGTACAAGAAGAGCTGGTTAGGCCTGTTTTTCTCAGTTCCCACAGTCTTTTACTGGCTCAATCCAGCTTTGTGCAAAAATTGTTGTACATCCAGTTGAAACTTACTTTTGCTCTACCTATACAGTTTACTCTCAATAATTCTAGGATAAATAACTTTTTGACTTCTTTAATGTGTGGGGAAAAAGCTAGTAGAGGCTCTAGTTATTTAAACTTTGATGAAAACAATAGCTGCCATTTTCAAAACAAGAAAAACTTTGGGATGATTAGTTCTTTTGGTCCTGGGTAAATACAAAAGCTTAACAGTTTGTAGTATTATACTTCCCAGTAGATTAAAGACATAGATAATTGATCTCTGTTGATTTGTAACCAAAATTCGTGGCATATCAAGTGGATGGGCAAGCATAAGTAGGACAGTAATTTTCAATTTTATGTTTCCAATTATCAATGCTTAATTGAAGTGAGAAAATACTAAATAAATGAATAAAAGGGCTCATTAAATAAATGTATAAATAAATGGTTCTAATAATGCTGTTATTATTATATTTTCTCATAGCAATTTAAAAAACAAATGGTTCTAAGTTCATTCGTTAACTCATTCACTCATTTGTTGTTTGGTTAGTACATCCAACCATCCATCCATCTATCCATCTTTCCATCCAGCGTCTTCTCAAAAAAATACTTTATTGAACTCTTTCTCAGGAGGTGATATTGTGAAAGAATAAAAAAAGACCCCCCCCCAAAAAAAAACCCATAAAATATCACTGGCATCTCCAAGAAGCTAAACATCAACATTTTAGTTAAAATTCTTAGAGTGGATTTTTTGGGTAATGTTTCAAAAATATATATATAGAAGTAAACAAAAAAGGATTTATAGAAGTTTGAAGAGAATTGCCTCAGAAATGAAAATTAGAGGCCACTTGGGTAACTCAGTCAATCAAGCGTCTGATTTCAGCTCAGGTCATGATCCTGGGATCCAGCCCCGCTTTGGGCTTCCTGCTCCGTGGACAGCCTGCTTCTCCCTCACCACCACTTGTTGCTCTCTCGCACACTCTCTCTCTCTCAAATAAATAAATAAAATATTTTAAAAAATAGAAATTAATATGAGAGGTAAAAATGTATACCCTACCCTGGAAGATCTTGAAAAACAGGTCTGGATCTGCCAGTTATTATGAAGTGTTTTGTTTTTTTTTTTTTTTAAATCAGATTGCTCTATTTTTCAATGCTGGATTCCCCATCTATAATAGAGATGTAATGACCTACCTCTCAAGCATATTAGGAATATTTAGGGAGATACCACACATGAGAGCCTCTGCAATTCCAAAGTATAATACAGTTCTAAGGTATCAGTCACTTTTAATATAACACAATGAGGTAAAAACATTTTTCAGGGGTATAAAGCCTTTTACTTAGTTTCCACAAACACTGTTGAATGCTAATGGCATTGAGTTCTGAGGTAATCAGTCAATTTTCCATGAGTCAAGATAAATCTATATTTTTTCTATTTGATTCAAGTGTAGGGTGGGAGGAGGTCTGCGAGTAGGGAAGGATGGGCAGGGGAGGTGCTGGAATATAGGGTGAGAAGCCAGTAGTAGGTAGTGAGAGGTGGGAGCCGTAGCTGTGCAGGGCTGGCCTTACCTTGGACCGTCTTGTGCTCATGATCCTTTTGTGGCTGATCCTCTCAGTCATCCTGAGAACCCATAGAAATGTTGAGGGTATACCTTAAAATCCTAGAATGTTAGCTCTAGAAGATAATGCAGTTATCTAGTCTAGTCTTTCCATTTTTGGAAGAGAAAGTAGTGTTGAGAGGTTAAAGTGACTTGGTCAAAGTCACATAGCCTGTTGGTGGCCTGGACATAGGATAATTTGACATAAGTTGGTTTGACATGGGGCCATTTTAGAATTCTAAAAAATAAATTACTCAACTTTTATCCTCTCTTATTTTTAAATAATATGTACCACAGACTTGCAGCTCATCCTATGCCCAAATCACCCTGGTGTCAGGATCCATGAGGAGCTGGGGTGGGTGGGGCTCAGGCACATGCTGCCAGAACACTTGACCAGCACTAGTACATTGACTATGCTTGCTTCTCCGAGAATGGCCCTTGTTTACAAGAACTCTTTATCTTTCCAGTAGGTTCCATCTCACGTCCTAGAATTACACTCTTTGTGTTACAATATTTGTTTTTATTTACCTTCCATTAATGAATGTATTTGTCTGTTTAACAAAGGAAACTAGTCTAATTTTCACTTGGCATTCTGATGTGCGCCTTAGATGACTGCAGTTTTCCTAACAACCCTAGCCTTACTTGATTGGATATGGGCAAGATAAATGATGGCGGAAGGGATATCTGAATCACTGTCTGATCTCTTAGTCTCAGTTCCAGACTATTCAGAAAATTCACATTTCAATGTCATCATTTCTCTCAGTACTTGATAACATATATTATGCTAAAAACTATCAAACACCTCTCTAATGTTGGTTTTGGCCAAACCAAAGTTTGATTTTTTGAAGTATCTTTTCTGCCTTAAAAATTATAGAGAGAATAAATTTATAAAAATTCAAGCAACATAGAAATGAATAAAGTAGAAAAATCCTTGAATTAGGGCAGGGTTGTGGAAGGATAAGTCAGGGATATCTATAATAAAGAATAATATGGCTACTATAAAAAAAGAAAACAAACCCAGGAAAGAATAAGTTTGGGTGAACATGTGGAGAAATTGGAGCCCTTAGGCCCTATTGATAGAAATGCAAAATGGTGCAATCACTATAAAAAGCAGTATGGAGTTTCTTCGGAAATTAAAAAACAGTATGATCTAGCAGTCCCATTCCTGAGTCTGTATTCAAAAGAATTGGGAACGAGATCTTGAAGAGACGTTTGCAAACCCACGTTCCTGGCAGCATTATTTACAATAGCCAAGAGTGGAAGCAACCTATATGTCCAGGGACAGATGACTAGATAAAAAAAAATGTGACATGATAAAGGCATTAACTAACAGGAGAGTGGAAATCATAAGGAAATGTATAAATGTATCAAATCAACCTGTTGTATACCTTGTTACATGTCAGTTATATACTATATTATATGTCCATTATATTTCAATTAAAAAAAAGAAAATGTGGTATAGTACAAGGGAATATTATTTAGCCTTTAAAAAGAAGGAAATCCTGTCATGTGTCACAACATAGACGGACCCCGGGGACATTGTGGTAAGTGAAATAAGAGCCAATGAAAGACACATACTGTATGATCGCACTCTATGAGGTAACTACAGTAGTCAAACTCTTAGAAACAGAGTGGAATGGTGGTTGCTAGGGGCTAGGGCAGAAAGGAAGAGGGGACTTTCTGAAGGACTGAAACTTCCTGCGAGATGAAAAAATTCTAGAGATCTGTTGCACAACAAATGATGCTACTGACCTGTTCGCTTACAAACCATGAAGACAGTAAATTTTGTCATGTGCTTTTATTATACTCCCATAAAAGGGTAAATAAGTGAAACCCAGATGCACTACAACAACAAAAACACCAATGATTTTATTTTACATTAAAAAAATATTTTATTTATTTATTTGAGAGACTGAGAGAGAGAGCGCACAAGCAGGTGGAGGGGCAGAGGGAGAGAGAGAGAAGCAGACTCCCCTCCTGAGCAGGGGGCGCAACGCAGGACTTAATCCCAGGACCCCAGTATCATGACCTGAGCCAAAGGCAGACATTTAACTTACTAAGCCACCCAGGCCGACACCCTCCTCCCAATAATTTTGTTTTAATGGAGGGTAAGTGTTCTTAGTAGTTGGGCTGGGGCTACAGTCTGTCCAGCTGTCTAACTTGTGAAGCAGGACCTGTGTCCTTCGGCCACTCTGCCTCTTAGGGTAGAGATGCAAGTGTTCCCCAGCCGAGCCACTGTTACCCCTTGTGTGAGGAGCCCCAGGACAGCTGTGTGCTAGGGGAGACTTAGTCCTGGATTCAGTCCACGCTCTATACCGGGTGGGTTACTGGGTGTTCCCAGACTCAGCTGCTTCATCTGCACCTGTGCCTGATGTCTGCTTTGCAGTGTTGGGAGGATTAGAGGCTAGCCTTGTTAGTAAAGCATTCAGTAAGGGGTAGCTATTATGACTGACCTTTAGGCAATGCTAGTTTGACTTCCAGGGTCTCTCTGAGTGCAACACAGACTCTTAATGGTCCCATCAGGCAACGCCGGGGGGAGTTCCTGGGGACAAATCTTGATGAGTTTAGAAGGCTGGCTTTGCATTCCAGAGCAATGGACAACAGGCAAGTTATCTTAATGGGCCTTGGAAATCTGTTACAAAGGTGAGCAACCATCTCTGTAAGAAAGTTCAAAAACACAGCTCTCAAAAACATCATTCATATCAGAAGAGTGCTTGTACTGCTTATTCTATCAAACAGGAAGTTATTATATAAACTTCAGGATCTGTTGAGAGACTCTGTAAGAAGGAAGTCCCTGGCCTCTCGTAGACGAGATAATAATTGAGTCAGCTAAAGAGCAACTCATCACTTCACGTGTGTCCGGCAGTATGATGTAGAACATGTATCATTTAGCTCAGACAAGACCTTTATTTTTCCAGGAAAGCAGCTTTCACAGTCCTAGATACACAGTTTATGCCTCAAAGATCCTCTGCAACAAGTGAATTGCAGTCCTGGAGGGCACTTGTTAATATTAAAACAATAGTAAAAACAACAAAAAAGACTCCACTCAATCTAATTACAATTATTTGACAGTCGGGTTTAGAAAAGTCATAGAAGTGGGTATGTAGAATCTCAAAACAAAAGCTCATAGAACAGGATAAGAATTTAAACATATGCCTATCTTATTCCCTCTGAGATTAGAGTCTCACCGTCTACATGTTTGAACTTCAGCAATGCCATGATAAATGGCTGAGTCAACATGGGCAAACAGAAGACAAATAACTAAGAGGAGGACCAAGGACTCCTAGAAAAAGACAGATTCCAGGGTGAAGAGCCTCTAGAGATCAGGTTGCTTTTTATTCCCTAAACATTGTGACCTGACATCAGAAAGGAAGAGACTGTGAATATATGTTACTAGAATCATATTGAGACCGCACTTTCTTTTTTCCTCCTTCGCTAATTTATCTTTACTCAGCCGTCGAGTCTACAATGCCTCCTGAACAGAGAAAGTGGATGCGGGCCTGGTGTGCCAGTTAGAAACTGTAACAGGAAAACTGTTTTTCTCAGCAATTTCAGTGCTTTCATGAAAAAGAAAATCTTTCTTTTTTCATGCAAAAGAAACTAGTCTACACTCCTCTTTACTCTTACCTTTAGTGATGTAAACAAAGAATAAGTTTCCAAATTTCTTTTTTAAAAATTTTAATTATTATTATTTTAGTTTCCAAATGTCAAGTCTGTTGCTATTTGTCAGAAAAATTATACATTTTCTTCTATATTCCTTTTTTTTTTTTTTTTAAGATTTACTTGTTTATTTGAGGGGAGGGGAGGAGCAGAGAGAGAGAGAGAGAGAGAGAGAATTTCAAGCAGACTCCCCACTGAGCACAGAGCTGAAGATGGGGAGGACTCTATCTCATCACACTGAGATTGTGACCTGAGCAGAAAGCAAGAGTTGGATGCTCAACTGACTGAGCCACCAGGTGGTGAGCCTTCTTTTTCAATGTGAATGCAGAAATATTTTATATATATATAAATATATATATATTTGTTTATAAATAACAAGCCTGTAAACACTAGGTTTATGCTACTGAAACCAATGCAAATTAAAAGTCATTGTTTTTGCCTCTATTTCCTAGATAGGTAACTGTTGAGACATTCTAGAAGGGAGTTCAGCATTCAGTGAAAGGTTGTACAGAATCACTTTTTCTTTTTTCATTTTTTTTTTAAGGTTTTATTTATTTATTCATGAGAGACACAGAGAGAGAGAGACACAGACACAGGCAGAGGGGAAGCAGGCTCGATGCAGGGAGTCTTATGTGGGACTCGAACCAGGGTCCCCAGGATCACACCTGGGGCTGAAGGTGGCGCTAAACCGCTGAGCCCCCCGGGCTGCCCCAGAATCACGTTTTCTCAGTTTAAGAATGTTAATGTTAACATTAACATTACTCTGGTCCAGATTGGATAGAGAGCATTTAAAGTAATTTTCTTTCTTTCTTTTTTTAAAGTAATTAATTTCTAAAAATCAAGTATTAAAACTAGTGAATGGCCAACTTACAAAAAAGATTTCATATTATCCTTATAATACTCCAGTCACTCACCTGAATTTTAACATCCTTACTTAAGAGGAGGAAAAGGGGTAAAATTACATTCCATGAATTGCCATGGGCAGGTAGAGTACCTGAAAATGTGACCTATTCAATGTTTTGTGGTTTTTTTCTTTTTTGTGGAAAAAAGGCTGAAAACATTGAATTTTGTGATTTCTAAGGCTCCTAATTCTGTAACTCCATCAGCTGCAATTAAAAAAAACTTTAAAGCACACTTGAATCGATAGCCTTTAAACTATTTGATTAAATTTGTATTTTTTGTCTTGAACTTATGGTTTGGAGACATCGGTGGTTAACCACATGAAGCTATTTGTCAGAATAAAACAAAGCTATGGATCTCACAAGTAGTTGGTTGGCCTTACTCATTTTCCTGTAGAACTGCATAGTTCAAAGCAAAGATTAGGTTTTTTATTATTAATATAGCTTTTATTTAAATTCTATTTGGGTTTATGGGTGTCACACTGCCACCCTGTGGACTTGAGGCTTTGCAGCTTTTAGGGAGGTCTTTTAGTAATTAACTAGTACTCCATCTAAAAAATAAGCAGAAAAAATATAAATAAATAAAAGAAATAAAATAAGCAGAGCTTATCAATTGTAACAAATAACACTCTCGTGGGGAATTTTGATAATAGGGGAGGCTGTGCATGTGTAGGAGCAGAAATCTCTCTGTCCTTCCTCTTAATTATGCTGTGAACCTAAAATGGCTCCAAAAAATAGTCTTAAAAAATATCATATGCCCCAAAATATGTCCATACATACCCATATAGTATAATATATAATATTGTTCATCATGTAGGGATTTAAAGAATAACTGTTCCCCACTAAAATGAAACTGTAAAGTGATAGTTACTACATAAGCCAGTTTTTAAAAATATGACTCTACCTTCACCAGAAATGATAAAACTCATCTGAGAAGACGGGTTTTTCTGGAATTGTCTGCTGAACTAAGTCCCAGTCTAGGAAGACCAATTATCCTGGTTTGCCTGGAACTAAAAGTTTTCCCAGGACACAGGACATTCAGCCTTAGACTGGGGAAGGTCCGGTGAAACCAGGAAGAATGGATCACCCTAAGTATGACACACAGATTGCTGGCTTGCCTAGGGATTTTAGCCTTCTTTGTTTCTAGTAATTTGTCACAGACTTACAGGAGTTCACAATAACTTCTTTAGGGTAAAAAGAGAGTCTGACGAATCAGAAGTCAATGGAGCCAATGTCTCGAGCAGCAGTATTCACAATCACCCGAAAGTGGAAGCAGTCCAAAAGTCTGTCAACTACCGAGTGGATAAGTCAATGTGGTATATTCGTACAATGGAATATTATTCAGCAGTAAAAAGGAATGAACTACTGACACATGCTACAAAGTGGATAAACTTTGAAGGCAGTATTCTAAGTGGAAAAAAAAACAGTCATAAAAAGCCACTTGTATAATTCCATTTATATGAAATATTCAGAACAAGCAAAACCACAGACACAGAAATCAGATTAGTGGTTGCCTGAGGGGCCAGAGGGAGAGAAAATGAAGGGATAAAGAATAGGAGTTTCTTTTTTGGATGATGAAAATGTCCTTAGGTTAGGTAGCAGTAATGATTGCACAACTCTGTCAATATACCAAAAGCCATTCAATAGCACACTTTAAATGGGTGAATTGTATGGTAGGAGAATCATATTTCAACAAAGCTTTTTTTTTTTTTAAGATTCATTTATTTATTTATTTTAGAGAGAGAGCAGGGGGAGGGGCAGAGGAAGAGGGAGAGGGAGAGGGAGAGGGAGAATCTAAGCAGACTCCTCGCTGGTGTGGAGCCCGACACAGGACTCAACCCCACAACCCTGAGACTGTGACCTGAGCCAAAATCAAGAATGGCATGCTCAAACAACTGGCCACCCAGGCACTGCTTAATAAAGCTGCTTTTTAAAAGGGTTTTATGTATTTATTCATGAGAGATACAGAGAGATACAGGCAGAGACATAGGCAGAGGGAGAAGCAGGCTCCATGCAGGAAGCCTGATGAGGGACTTGATCCTAGGACCCCAGGACCACTACCTGAGCCAAAGGCAGATGCTCAACCACTGAGCCACCCAGGTGTCCCTAAGGCTGTTTTTTTGTTTGTTTTGTTTTGTTTTTGTAAAGTAGATACAACATCCAAGTTGTCACATTTCTATTGCAGTGAACTGTCAGCAAAAAGGAAGATGAGTGATATGGAAATACATGAAAAACCAGTTTATTTGTAAAAGTTTCCATGATTGACTCCTTTTAGGTCTATAAACTATAGGATCGATTGACTTGTAAATGACTTAAGAGAGTAAAGAAGCCCTCAGTTGCAGACACAGCTTTTGCTTGTATGGAAATTTAGAAATTTAGCATCGGATACATTTGGGTTTGACTCCTGTCAGCTAACTGCTCAGGCCTCCGTTTCCTCGCCTGCAAAGTAGGTTTGATAGCCTGTTTGCTGAGTTGAGTTGTAAGGAGTAAAGAAGTATGGGGTCTTGGGTGATGTCGTTGGGCTCCTAGGATTCTCAGGGCTGTTGTTGATGTACATCCTCCCTTTCCTATTGTCTTTGTCACCCTTGGTATGACCAAGTGCTGAGTTTTGGGGAAAGAGGGAAAGCCTCCCCTTTTCAGGCCACACCGGGTTTTGGTCCTTGGGTTGGGGGGGGGGGGTGGCTGTGGTCTGAATCAGTTGATAAGTTCCTCAGAGCTGCCATTCATCAGAAATTCAAATCAGTGGATTGTCACTGGGAGAGCTTTTCCCCCCAAGCTCTATGGGAGAGTGGGGCCTCCAGAATGCCCTTGACCCAGAGGAGCAGCCTCTGAGGCCCGATGATGGAGAGTGTGACGTTCTCATGAATTTTCTTCCTGAAGGACCTGCTCCTTTCTGCTTGCCCTAATTTGTCATTCCTTCATCTTGGTTTTCTTGTGACCAGCCTCTAGGTGTTATTTTATAATTCATACCACTACCTTTGGCTCTCTGTCTCTCTGTCAGATAAATAAATACAATCTTAAAAAAATGTGATTGTTTCTTCAATATTTCAAAGCTTGGGCAATTAGCAAAGGTTTAATTTTAAGTTTTAGTAACAAGGTGTTTCAGTTGCCTTTTTTGCGCATGTTCTTTTTTTCAATATCATTAAATCATCTTTCATTACCTTGCTTTGCTCAACTTGGCTTTGTAAGGCAGGAAGCCAGGGTGTGTAGGGCACAGACTATCACAGAACTGGCACACAGGATGTGCTCTTGAATGCTTACTTGAGGTGAACCAACCATTTAATTTATAACAATGGACCTTTGGGGTGGGCGACAGACTTCTATGTGCTATTGGTCATGTTCCCTGTTACTGCTTCTTCCCATTCTCCTCAATGTTCCTTCCCTCAATATCCCCTCCATCCAAAGTCTCCGAGGTGGTGAATCCAGGGGAGGACTAAAACTGAGCATTTTAAAAAATGCCTTAGAATGACCTTAACGCAGGTTTCTCAGACTCTTAATCGCCATCCCACTAATGTTTGTGCTGTGCTTGAATCAGAGGCAGTCTATAGAGTTAGAAATGTTAGGGGAGTGTGCAAGGCATTTCTGGAGAGGAGCTCCTGCATGAGAGAATCACTCATGGGTTTAAACATCAATTTCAGAGGGGGTAGGAAAGGAAGAAGGGCTTCTGGCCTCCACTATCTATCCTGATGCTTGTGATGGGAATTGGGGAGGGCAGCGCAAACTCTAGATGCTGGTCCTTCCACAGGTCAGAAGGAAATCATGCAGAACTCACCTATGAGGCTCCAGGGAGTTCAAGGCATGACTATTTGAGTTCAATCTCACAGAAGGAAGAAAACTCAGATGAATGGAAAATTGACCTAAGATCAAAGCAGCAGAGGGAAACTGCTGAAGTAGAATTTCAAACGGGACCCATTTTGGGAATTTATTATTGCATTTAACTTTGCAAAATCTCTGTGAAACCCAATGAAGTTTTTAAAAATTAGTGTAACTTAAAAGATTCTTTCAATAACAGTTACACTAATAGCTGATCTCTCTGTGTGTGTCTTTCTGTCTCTTTCTTTGTCTCTCTCTCTTTCTCTCTCAGACACATACAGAAAGCCTAAAACCACATGACTGGCTTTTTAATGTATTTTTTATTTATTTAATTTTATTCTTTTAATCATATTTTATTATTTATTTATTTATTTATTTTTAAATTAAACTTTTTTTATTCATGAGAGACACACAGAGAGAGGCAGAGACACAGGCAGAGGGAGAAGCAGGCTCCATGCAGGAAGCCTGATGTGGGACCTGATCCAGGATCCCAGGATCACGCCCTGAGCCAAAGGCAGACGCTCAACCACTGAGCCATCCAGGCGTCCCTTTAAACATATTTTAAAATAAATATTTATTGAACAGGTTGTTAGAGTGACTCATATAAGACTGACTGACATCTTTTACGGTCAAGATGTTCAAATATCATCCATTCCGCATGGTTGAACTTATGGCCAAAGTGTTCAAGGAGTCAGCAGTGAAAAACTCTTCTCCATTCAAGGGATTTATAATCTAGTACGGAATACAGCCTTTATACAAATAACTAAAGAGTAATCAATCAATAAAAAATTATAAGCGTGCCAACTATAAGCAAAAACAAACAAAACATTCAAGGAACCATAGGACCCTGCAATGAAAAAAACCAAAACTAGTCTCAAGGATCAGTGAAGGTGCCTCTGGGAAAGTGAGATGAGGGGTGGGTAGGACACATCAGATGGGCAAAGGTGTGGGTCTTCCAGGCAGTGAAGATTGAGGAGGGAAGGCCCATCAGAAAGAGAAGAAACTGGGCAGCCCGGGTGGCTCAGTGGTTTAGCACTGCCTTTGGCCCGGGGCATGATCCTGGAGCCCCTGGATTGGTTCCCACGTTGGGCTCCCTGCATGGAGTCTGCTTCTCCCTCTGTCTGTGTCTCTGCCTGTTTTTCTCTCTCTCTGTCTCTCATGAATAAATAAATAAATAAATAATCTTAAAAAAAAAAAGAAAGAGAAGAAACTAGAAGGTTTGGAGGGTGATGTTGGAGAAGGAATGCAGAGAGAGAGAAACTGAACAAGTGGGCTGAGGAGATCTTTGTGAACACATACATTTTAGAGATTCTTAGATATTTAACTGTTAAAATGTAAATGGAGGCATATTAACAATTTTAAGAGTTTATTTGAGTAAATAGAGATTCTAATCAGGCAGGGCCTAACTGGAAGTTAGGAACACTCTGCCAACAGGAATCAGGGAAAAGACTTATAGAGAGAAAGCATTCAAGCAAAGTAAGGGAATTATTTTATTAATCGGTTGCCTTATTTGGGAAAAGTCTAGTTGACTGTGATTGGCTGTCCTTAGGTTTTGATTTCTTAATCTTGAGGAATTTACAGGCTTAGGTATTGGTTTGCTTACTTAGGCAACTAAAGCATTAGAGCCACTTCAGTCTAATGGCCTCCTTGTTTAATGAAGGTAACAATCCCAAGGGAGATGGGAAGGCGCCAAAGAGGTTTAAGCAGGGGAGCAACTGAGTTTCACACTGTGTATTGGTATAGAATTAGTTTCACTAGGTCATCTTGTTGACATTTCCAGGAGCTGCAATGAGATCTGAACAGAATGAAATGTCCACAGTTGGGACCCTGTGTCCAGCGATTCAAGCCCTGGGACTGCAGACACTGCACCTGTCCCTCTAGACAGTGTCCACTTCTGATGAGGGCAGGGCTTGTCCCAGAGAACAGGGAGGCAGCTCTCTTACCACAGGCCTCCCAGCTGGGTCACTTGAGATTCATTTACAGACCCTCTTGTTCCTCTGAGAAACTCTGACTATTCCGTTTTCCAGAGGAACAGATGGAAGTAGAGATTCAGAATGGAGGTGGCATAAGGAAGTCATCATAGTTCTCGTGTAACACACTTGAAATAAATTGTTTGCAAAGGATTGCTTGGCTGTGTGGAAGAACCCTGAAAATAACTGGGCCAGGGTTTTGAAGTGAATATTTCAGTGAGAACTGAAGGCAGATGTAAAAGCACCTGGAAAAACACAATATGGATGGTGGGAGCTGGGATACTCTGTGCAATCACACTATGTGTAATATTGGAACATGCAGCCATCTTGCCGGAAGACAGTGCATTGTGGTTGAATAAAACTATTTAATACCTGGCATAAGTCTTAGTAGTAAATAACAGCCCTGTGCTCCTGAAG
This sequence comes from Vulpes vulpes, assembly GCF_048418805.1. Taxonomy (NCBI): domain Eukaryota; kingdom Metazoa; phylum Chordata; class Mammalia; order Carnivora; family Canidae; genus Vulpes; species Vulpes vulpes. The sequence goes on from NC_132780.1 coordinate 64,068,289, forward strand.
CTTAAGGAGAACCCATCCTTCCCATGGGGGTGGAATAAACAACCAGGGAAAATAGAGAGTTCTTAGTTTGAATTTTTGACATTGAAACTTTCCCCACTTGAGGCCCATAGTCATCACCCACAATCATTTTTGTGTCACCTGCAAGGTACTGGTGAAGCAAGGGCTTCATTTTTATCTCTTACCATTTTCTATCCTTCTTATATTTATTATAGTTGTATCAATTTAGAAGGCCTTGACTAAGAATCAGACTAAGAAACTGAAAATGTCTTAGACACAAACACGATCTCAAAGAAGTCTGGAAGTAGGTGGGCCCTACATGTTCATGTCACCTAATAATTACAACTATGATCGCTCATTTCTTAAAATGTGTGACTTCATTAGAAGAAGAAAGTCGTAGGTCTTGGCTCTCTTGGGTCAAAGTCCCTGCTTCCCTCCTCTGCCCTCCTCTCCTGCTCGTCTTCCATGGGTTCCCAGCCTTGCTGCTTTCCCTGACCTCTGCCTACCACATGTCCTTGGTGGTTGCTTTCTTTCCTCTGTCCCAAATCTCCTGCCTGGGGTAGGGGTTGGAAATAGCAACAATGCTAGCCCCAGAGGGTGGTGGCTGGGGGTGGAGTGTGGGGGGCCGATCTGCAGGGTCACTGGTGATGCCTGTGATAAAGGACTCCCGGGCCCCAGAGCCCTAGGAGAGGTAGAAACTGCACTTAGAACAAAGGTTGCAGCACTCTTGGGGAGGAGAGCTGTGAACACTCCCAGTAGACTCTGGCTCCTCTATACAAAAAGGATGGGAGGAGAGGAAAATTTGAGGAGCCTGACTTTGCGTTTGAAAATCTCTAAACTCTATTACCAAAGCAGTTTCACTCCAGGGCTGGCTTTAGGTTAAGTGTCTAAGTGGGCATCCAATATCTGATCTCAGTCACTGAAAATATTGTCCAGGAAGACCCCAGGTCTTTTAACCTGTGATAAGGATACAAGTCTCAAAAAGGCAAACATTGGAGAGAATTAAATAAAAAGCAATGCTTTTGTTAAGAACAAGGGTTAAGAAGGCACTGGGTGCTTGGAAGAAGGGGTGATCAGCTGTCCTTAATCTAGAGACAGCGACATGGGGACAAACCTTAGGGCTGGCAGCACTCTGAACACAGATGTAAGCCTTGGAGGCTGGTGGATGTGGCTGGAGGATATTTCGCTAGCAGCTAGTGGGTGGTGGGAACCAGGAGTCCAGGAACCAATTATTTATGAAGATAGAAACCTAGAGATGTCCATCTAAAGTTTATGGAACCCCAGACTCTGGGCAGAAACTCAATCAATGGGAAGTTAGTTGCAAGTTTAAAGGAGAAATCTGACAAAAGTTGAGTCCATGCAATCCTCCTCTATGGAATGAGGGTGCCCTAAATTATAGCTGATGGTGGGATTGAGAGCCCAGCCTGGGGACATATGTGAGTCAGGTGTGGAGAGTTTACCTGGAGAAGCGGGGGGCCGTGGACACTGGGAGTCAGGGGAGACAGACAAGGGAGCGTGCAGTGAAATGCATATGAAGAAACCTCTAAAGAGCAGGGTGGAGGCATTCATCCTTACCAGTAGTGGATGGCTCATCTGCGAAATGTGAAACAGAGAAAGTATCAAGAAACAGAAGGTTTTCTTAAAAAAAAAAAAAACAACACTCAGAGAAAAATACTTGGTATTTTTATCCATTTGTTTTTCTATTTTATTCTTCATAGTTGAGACAGTCTCTGAATACAGAGTACAGTTTTATCTACTTTCTGCCTAATGCAATGGCGTAGATTCCCTCAACCCATTAAAAACTCTTCATTGAGCTGATTTTTAAAATTTTCTTTTCACTAGGTTTCCTTATAGTAAAAATACAGTATATAATACATATAATATACAAACTATGTGCTAGTCAACTGTGTATGGTATCAGTAAGGCTTCTGGTCAACAGTAGGCTATTAGGAATTAAGTTTTTATTATATGGAGTTAAAAATTATATGCAGATTTTTGACTGCACAGGGCTCGGAGTAGCCCTAACTCTCATGCTGTTCAAGGGCCAACCCTCCTTGCAGAACTCTGGGCTGATATCTAACTTAATTTAATTTAATTTAATTTAATTTAATTTAATTTATTTATTTGAGAGAGAGAAAGTGCATGATGGGGGTTGAGGGGCAAAGGGCAGAAAAAGAAGCAGACTGCTGGGGGGGGGACCCTGAGATCCCAGACCCTGAGATCCCAGGACCCTGAGATCCCAGGACCCTGAGATCATGACCTGAGGAAGAAGCTCAACTGACTGAGCCACCCAGGCACCCCTGGGTGGGTTTTAATGACTGTTAAAGAACTCATTCAAAGAAAAAGCAACCATTAAAAACCAGCCTTCTAGAACTTACGGCTTCTGAAAAAGCTCCAGACATGGAAGCAGCAAGGAAAAAGTCTCTGAACCACAATAGTAACAATACCAACAATAGTAATGAAATCCCCTGAGCACTTAGAGGTAAACAAATATTTGAGAAGAGTCAAACAAAGACCCCAAATTATGCCTTTAAATTGTGATTTTATCTTTCATTATGCTAAGCAGAAGACATGCACTGATAGATTCCCATTGCCCTTTTCAAGCCCCAGGGAAGGAATGCAGAGAGTAAGAATGTCAAATAGCTCACTTTTGTCTTTCAACCACCAAGGTCCCAGGCTAAAATAAAATTGTAATTTGATAATAATGTAGCAAAACTAACTTGCAGACCAGAAATTGAACTCTGTGTTTTTAGCTCCCATTCCTCTAGGCTGGAACCTTGACTCTCAAAACTCAAAAGCTAATTATTTAAAAGTTTCCTTCTTTGCCTTTTGTAGCATCATCCCTTCCCTGAGATATAAAGATGAGATGCACTGAATGCAAGGAACTTAAATGAGAGATGATGCCCCCTGCCCCCTTGAGACCACCAAATATCCCACCAGAGAAATAATTATTGCCCTGGTGATGACCACTATATGTCTTTTGGCCAGTTTCAAGGTTCAGCTTATGTGCTGTGGTAAACCGTGATGATGTTCTACTGGGCCTGATAAGGGATGATGGAGTATGTGCATAAGTAAGAATTTGCTTGTATGGTAAATTCTTAAGGCTTTGAAGGTTGGGATGGCCTCTCTTCAGTCTGATAGTATAAAAGGCCATTGTTTGGGGGTCCTTTTGATGACAGTAAAATTTCATTTCCCTGGAGATTTATGGTGCTGATGGAGTACAACTGAGTTTGAGAATGTGCATTCTAGGGACCCTGGATGGCTCAGCGGTTGAGCATCTGCCTTCAGCTCAGGGAATGATTCTGGAGTCCCAAGATCTAGTCCCATGTCAGGCTCCTTGCGTGGAGCCTGCTTATCTCTCTCTGCCTATGTCTCTGCCTGTGTGTGTGTGTGTGTGTGTGTGTGTGTGTGTGATGAATAAATAAATAAAATCTTTTTTAAATTCTTTTTTTAATCTTTTTAAAAAATTTTTTTAATTTAAGATTTTTTTTAAATCTTAAAAAAAGATTTTATTTATTTATTCATGAGAGAGAGAGAGAGAGAGAGAGAGAGAGAGAGAGAGGCAAAGACACAGGTAGAGGGAGAAGCAGGCTCCATGCAGGGAGCCGGACGTGGGACTTGATCCCAGGTCTCCAGGATAACCTCCTGGGCCAAAGGCGGCACTAAACCTCTGAGCCACCCAGGGATCTTTAAAATAAGATCTTTAAAAAAAGAGAGAATGTGCATTCTTTATTTTCAATAAATACAATTTTAGAACTCAGGTATATTTGATCATACCAAATTTGTGTTGTTGCTAATGAACTGCAAAACTCATTCTAATAAAGAAATAGCAGAGAAGTTTCTTCTTAAAATACAACTCCTCACAGTTAATATATTGTGATAACTAAAGTTTGGATTGCTTTGATTGAGGACTGGTATTATTTAAGTAAACTCTGGCAACTAAAATTTCTGCCTTTCAGGGGTGCCTGGCTGGCTTAGGGGGTACAGCATGTGATTCTTGATCTCGGGGTCATGAATTCAAGCCCCATGTTGGGGGCAGAGCTTACTTAAAAAAATAAAATAAAATTTCTGCCTTTTAGAACCACACAAATAATGACTGCCTATTTGGTGGCAGATTGTATTTTCCAAAGGTAGTACAACAATCTCTTCTATCTTCTCAAACCTGGCTTCTCAAACCTGGCTATTTTCACATCAAGAGGTGGGGCCCAACTGAGGGGGGCACTTGACAGGATGAGCACTGGGTGATATGCTATATGTTGGCAAATTGAACTCCAATAAAAAATTAAAAGAGGTGGGCCCTATTTCTGGACAGTTTTGAGACTCTCTGGCAACCAATAAAATGCAGCGTAATAACTAGAATTTCTAAAGTTGAATCATAATGCGGCTTAACACTGGAACACTTCCACCAAAGCTCTAAGCCACCATACATGCTCTCCAGTCACCCTGAGACCATCATCTTGGGAGGAGTTCAAACAAGCCCATGTGGAGAAATCACCTGGAGAAGATATATGAATTGATTGATCAGTATTATATTATTGGACCATTACATTGCTTCTGATCTTTTGATATAAGTAATTCCATAACAAATATCTTTGAGCACAGTCCATTTTTCATGAATGCAACTAAGTGTCAGTTAAATTCCAAAAAAACAGGGCACCTGGGTGACTCGGTTGAGCGTCTGCCTTTGGCTCGGGTCCTGGGATCAAGTCCCACTTCGGGCTCCCTGCTCCATGGGGAGCCTGCTTCTCCCTCTGTCTCTGCCATTCTTTCTCATGAATAAGTAAAGAAAATCTTTAAAATAAATAAATAAATTCCAACAAAACAAAACAAAACAAAACAGAAGAAGCACAAAATTTTGAAATGGGAAGGATCTTTCTTTTTCATATCCTACCAATAAAGCTACACCAAGAAAATAGGTAGTGGTCCCTTTTGTTAGTGAAGTAAAAGTTATAAATAGTATTTGTGCTAATAAGGTAAAAGACACTGACAGCACAGTGAAGAAGATAAATTTCACTGGAATGAGGAAATCTCCTAGGTAAGGTCATTTATTCTCTGATTTAAGTGTACAGTTTGTAGAAAGACTGACCTCTTTCTGACTGAGAAAGCAGATAGTTGTATATTCTTTAAGCTACAGCCTTTAAAATACAGAAAATGAACAAAGATCCGGTGGACAAGTGGGGAATTTTCTCAAGAGAGCAAGTTTTAGGGGCCTATTCTGGAGTCGGTACCATTTGTCTGTATGTTGTACACCAGTTTTGTCAACATTTGCTCTAAGATGTTCAGCTCAACCCGCGCCCCCCAACCCCCCCACCCCCCACCAAACAAAGCCCATGCGTGTATGGCTCATGGTGAGAACTCCATGCCAATAAGAAAAGCTTAAGTAACATTAATATAATTTATTTGAGAAGACATGGAGGTTTATTTGATACTTAAGTTATAAAAAAGGACACCAACACACAACTCTCGGGCCTGAAAGTGTTAATCCTCAGCGAACTAAAAAGTAGCTCTCCAGAATGACTCACTTCTGTACCTTGCTGGGTTTCAAATCCTTAACTTTATCTTGATGCTAGCTAGGCTAATTGAAATTTGTACAATATTTCCTTTTCAAGACAGCTACTCTTGTGCATATCTTAGGTCTGTGGTAGCTGGTTTCAGCTCTGTGTCTCAATAGTCTTGATAAGGCAGTATTTTAGTTAATATGTAGTGAAGTTCTCAAAGTACTCTGACAAACTTCCTGGTCTTGGACTCACCCTCAGAGTATTTGTCTATTAATTTCAGTTTTGTTTGCTTTTTAATTTTAAAATATGTATTTGCTTTCAAAGGGCTCTGCTTTCCCCCTCTGCAGCATCTGACTCTATTTTTCTGGTAATTCTTCATTATGTTTGTATCACTGTTTGCTGCAGCAGAGATGGTCAAAACCCCAGTTTCCTGCAAAGCCGAACCAACCTCAAAGAAGTAAAGTGGTGGATGATCCGAAGTGCTGCAGTTTCAGATGGTGCGTGTGTCACACGTTTGCTGAAATGCAGTTTGCATTTTCTATGTTGTTTGCTTCCCGAGCAAAGCGCACTTCTAAGATCTAACCTTCAGACGGTGGGTGACTTTCCTTATGAGAGTAAAAGGAAACTCAATTATGAGATAGCTCTTATGTGAACCTTGCCAGCTATCTAGGACACAAAGGTCTCAAGTAAATGGTCTAAATATTATTTTAACAGGCAAAGATATTATAACATGCCAAAAAAAAACCCAAACTCCACTGGCCACTCTTTCAACTGAAACTTAAAAGAATTGATATAGTGGGATGGAGAAAATGAGAAGAACAGTCATCTAAAAATCGCCATTTGTGGAGTGATGAAGAACATTTGCTGGCTCATTCTGAAATCTGTCAATTTTGCGACTCTTGGCTGCATATGGATTTCTGTGATACAGTGCACAGTTTTAAACAGCTGCCTAAAGTCATGTGTAACTAACCTGGTAAGTTTTGCTGGTCTAATATTTGTCTTTGTAGGACCTGGAACATGTAGACTTCAGCTTGTTAAAACTGAGTCCATTACTGTCTCTTTATAAGAAATCTTCTCATGAGAAGTGGTAGCAAGGCAAGAAAGATTTTTTTCCCCCAGAGTGAGTTTGGAATATTTTTAATTACAGAAGATAGAGGAGGGCTATTTTATTTCCTTATCTGTTGATAGATTTTTTTTTTCAGTGAAGGGACATAGGAATTGGGCTTCTGTGTGATGAATTTTGCATGCTTTAAAAATACCAATTTAAACTCATTTATTACAAAACCATTTGTGTCCATCTTGAAGCAAGAAATAGGTTTGGCCACAGGGCAATGCCTGCTAGTTGCAGACAGCAGTACTATTTACACGGTGGATGGATGGTTGTATGGGTCGGTAAATGCCCAAGGAAGTAAGTGCAGATACAGAACACATCTTATTTGAAAAGCAAGAATTGTTTTTAAGTTCCTTTACTTTTACCTGTGCACTTATAATTTTTTCGGTAATGCTTTTTTTTGGATATCCTTCTCATATAAATTGTTTTGTATCTTTCACTTATTGTGACTTAGTTGTGCTTAAAACAACCACTGAATCAGCTGTAAAAACCAAATACATTCTAGCCAGGGAAAGATGCATTCTTCTTATCTAAAGACAAAGGAAATAGCATGATAGCTTACATGTTACACCACTTCTAGTTCTACTTTTTAGAATAATAAAAGTACCAAATACACTACTCATTGTTAAGCTAAAGTATGGAGGTAGAAGTCTGTGGTAGATAAAAAAAAAAAGATAATTATTTGTTACATTCTTCTGGCTTAATTTAAACTAGAGATTAAAGCACCACTTAAGCTTTCCATGGATAGTAGCACTTTTTTTTTAAAAAAAGCTTGGTCTTTAATTTAATTAATTTATTCATTTAAAAAGATTTTATTTATTTGTTAGAGAGAGAGCATGGGGGGGGGGGGAGGACAGAAACAGAGGGAAAAGCAGACTCTCCGCAGAGCAGTGAGCCCAGTGCAGGGCCAGATCCCAGGACCCTGAGGTCATGACCTGAGCTGAAGGCAGATGCTTCATTGACTGAGCCATCCAGGCACCCAGAAGTTTAATATTTTATATAAATCACTGTTGCAGACCTCACTGGCATTAATGTGGAATTGTATGCGTGAGGACTTTATAGTTGTCATCCAAACTTAAAAATGGAACAATGAAAATAAATTTAAAAAATGGAACAATGAGACTATTAAATGTATTATTTATTGAAAAATTTAAGGGATCCCTGGGTGGCACAGCGGTTTGGCGCCTGCCTTTGGCCCAGGGCGCAATCCTGGAGACCCGGGATCGAATCCCATATCAGGCTCCCGGTGCATGGAGCCTGCTTCTCCCTCCACCTGTGTCTCTGGCTCTCTCTCTCTCTGTGACTATCATAAATAAATAAAAAAAAAAAAGAAAAATTTAAGATTTTTTCCCCAATTATAATAAGAACATATATTCATTGTAAAATATTTATAAGACAGAGAAGTAGAGAAGAATAAAGGAAAAAGTATTTTTTCTTCAAATATGTATATATATATATTACATACCGTTGTACACTCATCTTTTTCATGTAACATGATATTGTAAGTTTTTCCTATACCCCGAAGCTTTTATGGAAACAGGGTCTTCACTATATTTAGAATACTTCCATCCTATAAATGTACTACCAGCCTCTGTAAATTTCCTCTTAACTATCAAAACTGATGTTGGTTGTTTCCATTACTGTGGTCTCCGTTTTATTTGTTTTATTTTATTTTGTTTCATTTTTTTTTAGTTAAGTTTAGTTTTGTCTTATCTTTGTGTGGGCTCCTGGGTTTTAGGCAGTAGGAGTAGAGCATTTGTTCCCTTGTTGCACTGCCTTCCGCTCACCACCTACAGACACAGGCACAGTTGACGTGGTGGCCCCTGCCAGAGACACAGTCTGCCAATTAGCCTGGTGACTGTAATACTTTTTCTCCATCTGGGCCTCCCACACAGGTGAATGAACAGTGAACGTAGCCGTGGATCAAGGGAAAGGACATGTAAAGTGCTGGAGTTCAGGATACTGTTTGCATTTGTGTGTGTGTGCGTGTGCGTGTGTGTGTGTGTGTGTGTGTTCCACTCTTTTTAGCCTGGACATTTGCTGTGAAGGTCAGCTTTGATTTCACTCGGTTTTCTTGACACTGAGGCATCTTTGCTTTTTAAAAAGAAACACAAAGAGTCTTATACAAAGGAATGTTAGGATTGCTGTTCAAATGTGCACAAATCATGGTTCTATGCTTGAGCATGAGTAGTTCTATATCAATTGAGGGTATATATCAGTTGAATGTATTAACTGACTTGAAATTTTTGATTTATTTGTGCAGAGAACAAAAAGTAATGAATGTTTTTCAGAACATGAGTATTGTGGCATCCTTTAATGAAAAACAAGAGATTCATGGTCCAACAGTTTATGGAAATGCTATTTGTCAGCTCTGTGTAGATTCATAGCCTATTAATGGCTTTACTTTTTTTAAAAAAAAGATTTTATTTATTCATGAGAGACACAGAGAGAGAGGCAGAGACACAGGCAGAGGGAGAAGCAGACTCCATGCAGGGAGCCTGATGTGGGACTCAATCCCAGGACGCCGGGATCACGCTCTGTGCTGAAGGCAAACACTCAACCACTGAGCCACCCAGGTGTCCCAATGGCTTTAAAAAAAAAAAAAGATTTTATTTATTTATTCATGAGAGACATAGAGAGAAAGGTAGAGACACAGGCAGAGGAAGAGGCAGGCTCCTCGAGTGGAGCGCCATGTGGGACTCAATCCTGGGACTCCAGGATCACACCCTGAGCCAAAGGCAGAAGCCCAACCACTGAGCCATCCAGGTGTCCCTCAATAGTTTTGTTTAATAATAATTTTCTGATCTTCTTTGGCAACAAAACCTTTTTTTTTTTTTGAGTGACGAGTCCCAACAACTGAGGAACTAGTGTTGAGAAATGCTCTGTTGGAAGTATCAATTCAGTTCAATGAAAGACTATTAAAAACAAAAGTTCAAAAAAAAAATAAACAAGAGTTCAGAAGTTTATCCTGTTAAAAAAGTATAAACATCAATAACATTCCTGTGTATCAATACATCACTTTATAGCAAGACAATAGAATGAAGTCAGAATCCAAAAATGCCATAAAATGTCCAGAAACTAGCACAGTTTCTATTGGCGTAGGGATGTAAAAAACTAGAATACAGCCTGGGAGTTAAGCCATGCCACATAAAGGAGTGTGGAATATGATAAAGATGACAATTCAAACCAAAGTGAGGCTGTTCATTTAGAATAATAAAAAAAAAATAACACCTTCCTTCAGCAGGTGAATGGATAAGTAAACTGTGGTACATCCAGACAACGAGATATTATTCAGAGCTGAAAAGAAATCAGCTTTCAAGCCATGAGAAGACATGGAATAAACCATAAAGTCTTATACTAAGTGAAAGAAGCCAACCTGAAAAGACTACATACTGGATGATTCCAATCATATGACATTCTGGAAGAGGCAAAACTAGGGACACAATGAAAATATCAGTGGTTACCAGGAGTGGGTCTGTTTGTGGTGGGGAGATGAACTGGGAGAGCACAGAGGATTGTTAGAAATGGGGAAACTAGTCTGTATGATAATAGTGATGGATACATGTCCCTATACATTTGTCTAAACCCACAAAATATACAACTCCAAGAGTGAGCCCCAAGGTAAACTGAGGCCTTTGGGTGATTATAATCATGTATGTGCTGATTTACACTTAGTAAAAACTGAATTATTCTGGTGAGTGATGTGGATAATGAGGGAGGCTATGCATGGGTGGGAGCAGGAGGTATCTGGGAAATCTCTGTATCTTAGATTACACTACAAATCTAAAACTACTCTAAGAAAATAAAGTCCTTCTTAAAGACTTTATTTAGGGATGCCTGGGTGGCTTAATGGTTGAGCATCTGCCTTTGGCTCAGGGTGTGATCCCAGGGTCCTGGGATCAAGTCCCAACCGGGCTCCCTGCAGGGAGCCTGCTTCTCCCCTCCTCTGCCTATGTCTCTGCCTCTCTCTCTCTGTGTCTTTCATGAATAAGTAAAATCTTTTAAAAAATAAAAAAATAAAGGCTTTATTTATTTGGGAGAGAGAGTGAGCAAGCAGAGGGAAGGGCAGAGGAGAGAGAGAGAGAAAGAAAGAAGCAGACTCCGCTGAGCACAGAGCCCAATCTCATGACCCCGAGACCATGACCTGAGCCAAACCAAGAGTTGGAGGCTTAACCAACCGAGCCATCCAAGCACCCCAAAAATAAAGCCTTTAAAAAAATTTTTGGCCAATTTTTAAAAACTGAATTCTTCATAAAACTACCAGATTCAAATACTCCGGGAGGTATTAAAAAATACTATGATTTAAAAACAAACAAACAAACAAACAAACAACAAAAACAAGACTTCACCCCATAGATATATTAGAATAAATTAGGGATGAATATTTCTACAATCTTGGAGTGGAAATGCCTTAAGAAAACTGCCTCATAAATACACAATCTCTAAAAGAAATTACTAATAATTTAACTACTTTAGAAACGATTTGACAATAAATAGAATACAAGAAAAACAAAGCCAAAAAAGGAAGGACTACATATGATGAACAGAATTTTACCAACCCTTATATATAAAAAAGTATTCAAAATAAGTTTAGAACATGAAGACCTACTTCAAAACAGAAGAAATAGAAATGGCTAACATGCATGTAATAGATGTGCAACCTCTTAGCAGCCACAGAGTTGCAGAATGATCAACTTTTCTTTCATCAAATTGGCAAAGATAAAAACATTTATAGCTGGCAAAGTTGGGATAAACCAGCACTATCATGTACAGTTGAGCATCAAGAAATGTATCTGAAAAGATGATTGCACAACTCACTGGAGATATGTCTAGAAAAAGCTATTTATAGCAAGTTTACACATAATATTGCTAATAGATTTCCAAGTGCCTGACACTGTTCTATAGTAATCCATTACTTAATTGAACCCTCACAGGGCTAATGCACTCAATATTATCTTCCTTCTGTGCCAGGTGAGAATACTTAGCACAGGTAACTTTGAAAATATCACATCAGGAGCAAGTGTCACGTATGGGACCAAAATGCAGACCACTCTGCTCTGTTTCATTTATCAGAGTAGGAAGTAAAGGAATGAAATTAGTTCCAGCTGAGGGGGGCCAGGAGAGACAAGCTTGTGTCAAGATGTAGGTATGGGGTAAGAAGATTTAAGACCCAGGACTGGGATTGTGTGTTTTAAGCAGAACATTGGAGGAGGTAGAGCTAAGGTAGACTGGTGAGGATCCTAAATGCAAAGTGAGGACTGTGAATTTGGTGCAGATTATGGGAGGCAGGTGCTTTGGTTAAGAAAAAGCACAGGCTCTTGAGGCAACTCTCAAACTCCTTTAAATTTTAACTCTTGGGTGATTCACTAAACTTCCCTGTGTCTCATGTGTATAATGGAATTAATACATATCTAACAGGGCTGTTTAGATGTTGAATGAGATTTAGTGTAAAACACCTTGCAGTGTGCCTGGAACATAGGAAATACTCACTGAATGGTAGCTGTAATGATGATAAGACAGGGGTTGTCAAAATCTGCTTCATAGAACCCCATTGACCTGACTCATGAGGCTACCATGCCCAAGATGGGCTCTCCCTTCAGTCTGTTAAATTTAATCTTGTAAGCTGCCAGTGAAAGGACTCAATACTGTTACAATGTGACTTCATGGTCACCAAGAAACATCTTCTGTTGGCTTACTGTTTTTTATTTTATTTTATTTATTTTATTTTATTTTATTGTAATTTTTTTAATTTTTAATTTTTTTAGGCCTACTGTTTAAAATGGAATGTAGAAACTACCCAGCAACCACCCTTTTGTTTTTATGAGCTAATGGATGTTTGAAGGGATCTAAAAAAAATGTAATTGCAAATTCACTCTTGGACTTGATTGTATATGATTGTGGTTCAATCATATAAAGGGGAATCAAAAGGTTCTTATTGAACAAAATCATGGAAAAACAAAGCACTATTATGCCCATGGCTGCAAAATTAATCTAAAAGATACAATTCTTACTCTCTAAGTACTTATTATCTAAAAACAAAACGTATTAAGCATGCTTCTCCTTTCTCTACAAATATAAGTGGTTAGGGAACAGAGGTTAGAGGAATCTTCATTGACACCAGCAAATGAGAGGGGAAAAGGCAACATTGGTTCTTTGGTTTCTGCATCTGATTACTTCTCAAGTAAACCCCCACAATGCCACTGGATGAGGTTTCCAAGAGATAGGACTTCTGGAGCAGTCCTATGTAACAGGCCACGTGGAATTCATGGATTTATTCCTTCCATATGTATTTATTGAACACCTCATCCCTCTGGACTGTTCTAGGTACTAAGGATAGAGTGAGTGCAGGGCATAATGAATGGTACTTACCTGGAAGGAGAGACAAGGCTCAGTGAAACTTACTGACAAACAGATCTTCTCTTCCCTCTGAAAAGTGCAGGCTATTCAGAAGGGCCTCAAGAGATGCTTAAACCATGTGGCAGGGGGTGTCGGTGTGAGCCTGGGTGGCTAAGTCAGTTAAGTGTCTGGCTCTTGATTTCCACTCAGGTCATTATCTTATGGGTTGTGGGACTGAGCCCCATTGCCCCACTTCTGGCTCCCTGCTGGGCTGGGAGTTTGCTTTAAGATTCTACTCTACCCCCTGCTCACACGTGTGCGCTCTCTCTCTCTCTCTCTATCAATCAATCAATCAATCAATTAACCAATCAATCTTAAACAACAACAACAACAAAACACTTCCAGGGCCCCTTTGGATTTTCTCCCATCTCCTGGAACACATGTTGCTTATAGTGCTGAGTCAGCCAAGGACAGATGGCATGCTCCTTGTTGGATCAATCGTCTCTTTAATTCAATAGTTCAAATCCAGAACTTTTCAGGGGAGGTTCTGAGCAGTACCAAGGAGAGGTGCTAGGAATATTCACTTAGTGCTCATAATTCTCAGTCAGTGGGGCCAGCTGACGATTAGATCCGATTCATGTAACACTATTCAGGCACACGTCTGATCATCATGGGCCTTGTATTGCCATTCTTTGTAAGCCTTTCTGTTTATCAAGGACTCTGCTCACATCACAACCAGGGAGAGGATGAACAATTTATAGATTTCGCCCCCTCTTGGTTCCTATTTCTTTGATTCTCTCCCAGCCCAGAAAGTTCTTAAAATTTGTGAAAACATGAGGAAAAACAAACCCCAGAATAATCTGACATTTTACTATATGTAAAATTCTGAATTTGTATTTTTTTCACTCTTCTTAGTAAGACTGCTTTAAAAAATTCTGAACATAATTCTTCTTTAATCCACAAGTCTTTTGACTTGATGACTTGACTAAAGGCACAGACTTATTTAATACCGTGTGAGAATCTGTCCATTGTCCTTAACCACTCCTGACAGCCAAGGCCCCCTTCCTGCCTTGATCATTTCTGCAGAGTTCTTAGGCTTTCCATCTTATAATTTGCACTAGCATTTTACCAGATTTCATGACTGATTCAATGGCTTTAAAGCATTGTACTTTATGGTTAGAAAACACGGAGGAGGCACCACTATTCCATGAAGCTTTTTTTTTTTTTTTTTCAAAAAGGTGTGGTAGTTGTACTGAACATATTTATGATCTCCTTCTTCACTTCAGGGCCGGCAGCTTGACATTGGCACGCCATTTAATCTGAGTGAACCGGTGAGTAATCACTTCCATTGTAAGGAAGTTTATAGTGTTTGCATTGATAAAAATGGGACAATGGTCAGGTTTTATTACAATAAGAATAGTTCCTAAGTCAAGTCTCATTTGTTTGTCCTTAATGGAGGAAGTTCAATTGGAAATAGTGAGAAGTCTGAGTTCCAGAATATTCAAAAATGAACTCAGGCACAGTGTGTCGAAGAGGAAAGAACACAAGACTAATCCAACTTCGTGATTTTGATTCTACATTGTTGTGTGGCTTTGGGCAAATTAGTTAATATTTCTGAGACTTAGTTTTATTACGTGTTATCTGAGAGGGTTGGATTAGATGGTCTCCAGTGTTTCTTCCAACAATTACATTTATGGTTTTATTACTTTTCTGCACCTGTATTCGTTTATTCAACAAGTGTTTAGTGACTCAAAATATATAAACATGAGCAGACTCCCCAAACTGTTGACCTATTAAGGTTTCGATAGGCTGCCTCCGGTTGAGTCTCCAGTTTTCGGTTTTGTTTGTTGTGTAAGGACATGGCAAGGACTCACGATATGCTCTATGTCAGGCTGTCTAGGATTTTATCTGCTGCCCGCCACCCAGTAGACAGTGTGCTCTCTGAAGGTTGGGTGCTCTCCGGGTTCTAGCCCTGCCCACTCCACCTCCACTCAGCAACCCAGCTGCCCTGCAATGAATCACACCAAGCCCTGCTCTGCCTGACAATATGAGAGCTCTGCTTAGAATTCCAAAGGCCCTGATCCTTTGAGGCCACAGAATCCTGGGTAGATACTTCTTTCTTTCTTTTTTTTTTTTTTTTCTTTCTTTTTTTAAAAAGATTTTATTTATTTATTCATGAGAGACACAGACAGGGAGAGAGAGAGAGAGAGGCAGAGACACAGGCAGAGGGAGAAGCAGGCTCCATGCAGGGAGCCTGATGTGGGACTCGATCCCAGGACCCCAGGATCATGCCCTGGGCTGAAGGCAGGCACTAAACCGCTGAGCCACCAGGGATTCCCTAGATACTTATTTCTAAAATACTTTCTGTTACTACATTGCGCTATCAAGTGACAAAAGTCACACTTTTTTAGTTACCTTTGTTTCTTCTTATTCTTGCAGTGTATCCAAGGATGTCATTTTTGGAACTCTGTAGATCAGGAAAATTGTGCTTTAAAGTGTGTAAGTATTAGTTATGTTTCTGTTTTGATACTAATACTGCCTTCAAGAGAAAAGTTACCTAAGAGGATTCCCATTTGAATTTCCATTGACTTTCAGTTCGTTTGCTTGACTCTAAAGGAAAAGTATGATGGCCCGGAGTGATACATAATAGTGGGGGAAATGGAGATAAACGCTCTTAATGCAACTGGTGACTAAGGCAGGTTAATGCAAACCGTGGAGCCCTGGGATGGATGTTCAATTACTCCAAACCAGAAAGGCCTTTTGGTAGAATGTCAGGCATTTGTCAAATTTCCTAGTCTTCTCAAATTTTAAAGTACAATTATCTAAGGATCTTGTTAAGATGCAGATTCTGATTGTGTCGACCTGGGCCAGGACGTGAGATTCTGTACCTGTAACAAGCTCCCAGGTGATGCGATGCTTGTAGTCCCCTGGTTACACTTTGGGAAGCGAGGCCCTAGATCATGTTCGAAGTTTCTCTGCAGAGAACATGGCAGCAATCAAATGCAGAGGTCACAAAGCCCTACATTTATTCCATTCTAGGTAGAAAATACATCCCCAAGTACTTTATTTTTTATCTTTAATTTATCCCAGCTTTGCCACTTAGTGTGAAACTGGTTAATGTACTTCACTTTCCTTGTCAATAAATTAGGATCGTGATAGAACCTCCCTTCCAAGGATAATGCTCCATACACTATAATTACTCTGGTCCAGTGAATACAAATTTTATTAAAAATGGGTTCCTTTGTTCGGGTTGTTCAGGTCTGAGGTTAAATCATGGTAATTTGGGATAATCCTAATTTTGTTTTCTATAGTGAAACTATATCATTGAGATTTAAATAAGGATATTAACTTCTCCCTCCAATGGTGCTCACAGCTTTCCTTGTGTGGTCTGTCCCCAGGTCTCTATCACAGGCCTAGCGCTGCTCTCACGCTTGTGACTATGTGCCCCATAGTATGGAAGTTACCAAACAGTGGAGCGGGCACTATCTGGATTTGGGAACTATTACACATTCTAAAAATATTTTACCTTTCTTTGGTACCACTTTTTACCAATTGCAGTTGAAATCATCATTTAGTCTAGGCCTGTGCTTGCTGTCTTTTGCTCTGACGTGTAAGCACATCAGAGTGGGTCTCTCTCCTTCTGTTCATGCTGTGTCTACTTCACGGAACACCACGAGGGGCATATAGCAGGTGCTCAGATAGCACTTGCTGAGTGAATGCCTGGGAAGTACCTCGTGTTGCTGGCAGCAGTCTGGGCGGTAGAGTGGGCACCGGAGCAGACTGTCCAGGCAGAGGAACCTACTGGCCTTTGCTAGCTAGAGCTATTGGTGGTTTTCATTTCCAGTTCTGTCTCCAGTGGGCATCTGCCAACACCTCTTCATTCTCTAACCTGAGAATTACTAAGGATTACCTGGATTACTAAGAGGTAATCTGTGGTAGGTAATCTAACTCTACCATTTTTCCAGTGATGCATAAAAATGTATATATATATATTATATATATATTAGAGAGTGATGAGCAGGGAGGGGCAAAGGGAGGAGGAGAGAAGGAATATTTAAGCAGGTTCCAGCTCAGTGCAGAGCCTGACTTGAGGCTCCATCTTACGACCCTGAGATCATGACCTGAGCTGAAATCAAGAGTCTGTCACTTAACTGTAAGCATATGTTCATACAGTGGCCTGCCTGGATCAAAGGCCCAGCTCTGGGCTCCTTGATTTTGATTGTTTTTATTGGCTGTTTGTCAATGGTGGGGCAAGAAATTTATTTAAACGAAATATATAGCAACAGTGTCATTAAAATTATTTACAACCTTAAGGATTTTAAGTGATTTCACTTTTCTTTTTCTCTATGCAGAACGACACTTATGACACTGTTTGTGAGGTGAGTTGGCAATCACAAAAAGGATGTCATCAAACCCCAATGTCTTTATCTCTTATATTTAAAAAGCTATAAAAATAAGAATTAGGAAGCCTGACTAATTCTCAGTGCTCAAAAATATTCCTTGTGGGAGTGCTATTAATCTGGGTATGAAAACGACTGTAAGATTCCATTTTTGACACAAATACTTGCTGTTTTATATACCAGTGTGCATATATATGTGTGTATGTATACACACCTATTCACATATATACATATTTGCTGCTCTAATCTGATTGGACAGGTTCTAATTCTGGGAGCCTGGTGGTAGGGGAAGGGTGGTGGGGAGGAGAGAGGAGGGGACCCATCTAGAAGATTTCATCTTCCTCCCTATAAATCACAGTGGTCCATCATGAAATATGGTATATTAAAAAAGAACACTGTAGTTGCAATTTTCTTCCTTATTCAACAAAGTGCTTTGACAATATTTTAAAGCACTGCTTTTAAAATATATAATTTTTAATTTTTTCCCCCTGCTATGATAGTAAGTATCTTCATGCTGACTCTGGTGGCTCAGGTCTCTTTTCTCAACTCCTTCCTCCCATGGGGATCCCCTCCCCCACCCTCCCACCCCCGACTGGATTTTCTCCTCCTTTTCAGAAAGACTTCAGGGATTTTGATCTTTTCCTACTTGATCTTCTTCAATTGTTCTGGATTCTATGGCACTCAGAATTAGTTTTAGGCCAACCATAGATGTTTATGAAGAAAATACAGTATTTCTCAGTGTAAAACCTAGGGTGTATTCTATTTAAGTGTCCTTGAAACCAAAGGACTACCTTATTCTGCCTGGGAAAGGAGCATAAATATCAGCCATTAGTAAAATAGAAAAATTACTTTTTATTAGAGAATAAAAAATAAACAACAAAAAATGTTACATTGAAACATTTTCTCAATAGTCTCTTCTTATTCTGTACCTGAGGAATGTTTCCTGGGGAGTAGATGGAGAGGGGTCAAGGTTGGCTAAGAAGACGTAAAACAGGGGGGGGGAGAATTCACTCCCTATGTAAAAAAAAAAAACAATTATGTCTTTCCTGATTGAGATTATAAAAAACAAAAACTGCCTGAGAATATTTTTATGTGATTAAAGTAACATTACCACCCTCCTCCCAAAACCGTCCCTGGGAAGATTGTATTAAGAAAGTCAGTTCAAGCCTCTCAAACACTGAAGCAGCCCAAGATTGGATCTTTCTCTTTCTTTCTTTCTTTCTTTCTTTCTTTCTTTCTTTCTTTCTTTCTTTCTTTCTTTCTTTATCTTTCTTTCTTTCTTTCTTTCTTTCTTTCTTTCTTTCTTTCTTTCTTTCTTTCTTTCTTTCTTCTTTCATTTCTTTCTTAAAATATTTATTTATTCATGAGAGACACAGAGAGAGAGGCAGAGACACAGCCAGAGGGAGAAGCAGGCTCCATGCAGGGAGTCTCAAATGGACTTGATCCCAGGACCCCTGGATCACGACCTGAGCCGAAGCCAGAAGCTCCACCACTGAGCCACCCAGGTGCCCCCCAAGATTGGATTTCTAATGTGGTAGCTCCCTGGTGATCAGTACGCTGCCCCATCGTCTGTGTTTATGTGATGTACATCTTTTCTCTCAGTGTTATAATTTACATAGTTTTTCTGTTCTTTTCTTTGCATACTTTGCTATTTTACATTTAAATAAAATAGAACTGAACAGCAATACATGCTCTCTAGATAGAGAGGTTGAGACTTATATGGGCACACAGAGGTTTTAACTCAGCTACTCACACCTGCAGGAGATCAAACTTCAACCGTTAATGCTTCATTCAACTTAGGAAGCTGGGAATTTCTGCACATGTTTCTTAGAGGAAATAGTATTGGAAGAGTTAGCTTAGCAAGCCATAACTTGGCAAATGATGTTAGCCAGCGAAATGGCTTATTTCTGATAATTAAAAAACACAAATTAGATCACATTGCTCCTAAAAACCTTTTTATGGCTTTGAGTTGCCATATGAGAAAAAATTACGAACTACCTTTGGCAGGTTCTCCTGCCTCACCTTGCACCCCTCGCCCTGTTCCCTCTCCTGCCACACCTGCCTTTCCCTCTTCTGAGTATGGGAGACACATTCTTCCCTCCCAGCTTTTGTCCTTAAGACCCTTGTGAGCCCGGATTCTTGCAACCACTCAGGTCCTTGCTCCAGGGTCTTCTCTGCATGGTTCTTCCTGAGTATCCTAATGAGACGAAGTCTCCTTCCTGCCTAGTCATGCCTTATGCCTTTAAACTTGTTTTATTTTTTTTCATAGCACTTTTCATAATCTAAGTGTATTTTATTAAAAAAAATTTTTTTTACTCGGTCATTGAATGTCCTCTTCCTAGAGAATATAGATTCCACGAAGGTGGGGGGTCGTGTCTGTTCTGCTCATGGCCAGTTCCTTAAAGCCTAAACCAGTGGTTGGCACACACACACACACACAATACGTACTCGATAAACATTTTTTGAATGAATGAATGAATGAATGAATGGTGGGAAGGGAAGGGAAGGGAAGCCACAATTCATATGGAGAGGCTGTACTGGGGGCATCCCAGGAAGGCGGTGGGTAGGTCCCCTTTGTGTTATAGGAGTAAGAAAAGGCATTGCCAGCACATGTGCCAGTCTGATAAATACAGGAGTGGAGCCAGGGGGATGGTGAGAAAGGCGGTTTTACTACTATGGGAGAAATAAGTATGGACCAAAACAGGGACAGCAGACTGATGGAGGTCTTGGGAAGCACAAGCGTAGCTCCTGTAGTTGGAATGGTATTTCAGTAGCTTGGAATACACTGTATAAATGCCTCATCCTGGGGCTTTGGGCTCAGATTCCATGAATTCCTTAAATCCCACTACCTTTAGATTCTCTCTAGGCCATTTGAGCACTAGCTAATGTCATCATTCTAAGTGCAATGTTAGATGAGAGAGAGAGAGAGAGAGAGAGAGGAAGGAATCTAATTTAAGTGTTGCCCCCACTTGATATAACATTTAAACTCCTTAGAATATAAACTTCCAGTTTGAACATTGACAAGTTCTGGCGATCTAATGTACAGTGTGATGATTATAGCTAGTAATATTGCATTCTATACCTGAATGTTGCCAAGAAGGTACATCTTAAATATCCTCATCACAAAAAAGAAATGGTAAAGTATGGGATAGGATGGAGATGTTAGTTAATGCTATAGTGGTAGTCATTTTGCAATACATAAACGTGTCAAATCAACATGTTGTATACCTTAAATAATCTATATGTCAATTATATCTCAATAAAGCTGAAAAAGATACAAGCTTCACAATGTAACCAAGCATTTAAACTCCTAGATAGATCAGAATTTTATTATATATTTTCTTCTGAAATAATGCAGGGAAAATAAACCCAACCCACAATTTACTGGATATTCAGGACTAGCAATATTTCCAAATAAACACCGTTCTATTTCGTTTCTTCTTCCTTGGTTTTACTTCTTGGAAAAAAAATCCATGTTATACGATAATTTTGTCGCCACTTGGTATATTTATTCTCTGCAGTTAACATGTTGAATGCATTTTACTGAAACCTGCATAAAGGATGTGAAAAGTATACTAAATCCTTAAGATAAATAATCTGGAACTAGACTGAGATATTTAAATTAATCCTTAACTAAGCAAACCTGAGCTTATCAGTCTGCACTTCCCTTGAGTGAACAGGTCAAACAATATACAGCTGGTATTTGCAAATTACCTGGGATGTTTAGGGCAAATGTATTGTGTCATGGTTTCTACTATCCCCATGAGAAACAATAGCATGTTGTCCTACGTATCATATCTGCAAATTATGTTATAGTCCTACAATTTGTGCTTTTTCTCCAAAAGCTTTTTTCTCTTTTCTTTTCATCTCCTCTCCTCTTCTTTCCTTCTTTCTTTCTTTCTTTCTTTCTTTCTTTCTTTCTTTCTCTCTCTCTCTTTCTTTCTTTCTTTCTCTCTCTCTCTCTCTTTCTTTCTTTTTCTCCTTCCTTCCTTCCTTCCTTCCTTCCTTCCTTCCTTCCTTCCTTCTTTCCTTCCTTCTTATGAGTGAATGTATGAATGAATGTTAATGCAACTGTTAAGAGTTGCAGGCAGTTTGTATCACGGTCACAAAAATGTTTACCTCTTTTCAGTTAATGAAGTAAAATGTTAATCACTTTTGTAGACCTTAAAACGTAACATTAGTACTAAGATATTGATTAAAATGTTCAAGTTACTATAAAATTTAGTCCACTTTTAATTTCTGAAGGAAAGCATGGATGTATAAAATAAATAGGCATCATTTTAGGCTACAGTTTTAGGTTATTAACTCACTAAACCTTTGACCAAGTATTGTTGAGCTCAGTGCTTTTTCACACTCTGGGGTGTCACTCATTAGAGGGTCATGAAATCAATTTAACAAATAAAGAGTCACAATAAACATAAGGGAAGAACAGACTAGAAGAGAACATGTATGGTTGCATCACAGGTATGGGATTTCTTGATGGGACCAACTTGTTCTAAAACTCAATTGTAATGATGATTGCACAATTCTGTGAATATACCAAAACCCACTGAACTGTGTACTTTAAATGGGTGAATTTTATGGCAAATGGAATATATCTCCCTAAAACTTAAAAAAGGAGAAAAAAGTAAGTACTATTCAAGACTTTTTCCCCCAAGATGTGTGTGTCCTGTGTCGTTTCGTTAAATGTGTTTTGGAATTTGGGGACATGGTCAAAAAGGTTTGAAAGGTTGTGTTCAACTGGAAACCTAAAGTATTGCAGTTGAAATAATTGATATGCAGGTATAGTTATATACCAGGCATTTGAATTTCACACAAGGTGGTTGAAATGTATCAGCAAAAGCAGGACCAAGGCTGCACTGACGTGGCTGCTCTCTGACTTCCAGCGAGAATCGTGTGAGGTGGGCTGCAGCAGCGCCGAAGGTGCTTTCGAAGCAGAAGTGCTAGGTAAGCAGACCTATGCAATGGTCATTGAAAATACTCCAAGCCACTCTAGGGACCCGTGCTTATGTAAGGAGATTGGGCCATCTCTCTAACTATCTGGACTCTCACATGTATAAAAAATATATACATATGTTGGAAAAATTCAATCATTTCAGATGTGGAAGCCATTGTGATGGAAACCCAGCAAGACTCTTCTTTCAGAGCAAAATAGAGGAGACACAGTATCTGACTGACGTTTAGAATTTGACGTTTTGCCCTCAGTTCAGTAAGTGAAATCACTTCTATCTTAGGGAAAGAGACAGCTACGGATCCTACACAGACTTGGTATCAGGAAATGCCACTATTTTAATGAACCAAAAGCACAGGAGAATTTTATTTAGTGTGGATGTAATTATTCATCTACTAGCTGGTCAATACTATAGGCATGACTCCCTATAAGGCTCTGGGAAATTTACTGAATGTATAGAAGCTATGTCTCTTGCTTTTAGATTTTGAGTAAGTAGGGTACTTAGGTGTATGTCTCCAACTCCCTCTGATATCAGATCAGGTTGGGTGTGTCCAAGTGGCTTTGTCCTACTATGTTAATTCTCTAGTGGTTTCTGAAGGACCAGCTCTTTGATAAGTCACAGTCTGGATGTTAGTAGCTTTCTTTTCCAGAATTTCCAGGGTCTTCCTCCTACTGGGAGATAGATAGCTCCTTCCAGACTCAGAAATGATCGATTCTTCCATCAGTTGTAGTCTTTTGTTTCAATGGCTTGCTCCTTGCTCTCAGTGGCTGATGGAAATTGGGAGGATCTTGCTTTATAAATGTCCTGATTTGCTTCTGGTTCTTTAGACAGAAACTCATTGATATTTCTGTGGAGAGATAGTGATACATTCTTTTCCTACTGTGAAGTGGGAGTTAGCTATGGATAAGATTTATATTCTATGCGTTCCAAACTGTGCACTGAGGTGCCCCAGTGCATTGCATCTACCTCATGGTGTTTTGAAGATTTAAGGGAAACCTAGGATAGTTGACATCTTCTGACATCATTGGAACTACTAGTTGGAGGTAGTTCATGGTATAAACAATGAAATGCACTACATTCCTTTCTATAGCATATCTTTGCAAAGCTGAGTTTTTTGGCAATTGCTGTGATAAAAAGCAAGTACCATAAGAAACTCAGTGTGGAACAGGAAATGGGAACGGTGGTGCCCAATCCGATTACAATATTGGAGAAATTGTGCTGTTCCCAATAGGCACACAGATCCCATTCATATACAGTTGTTTTTATTTAAGGATTAAGTGCCTTTATTGTCTTTCAATTTTTGTGTGCTATTTCTTTCAAACATATGCTGAGTTGAAAGGACACACATACTCAAGTTATAATACTTAATAAATGGTGCTGTTAGGTAATTCTTTTGGTCTAAGGAATTATGAAAAGAATTACTGAGAAACTAAGGATGCCAGAACTGGGAAAGCTTGGGAAACTTTGATTTACATTCTTTTCTTACGTTCCAAAGTTACATTATCAGCTTAATTATATAGTCTGTTAAAAATACAAGTGTAATCAATGCTTTATTTAAAATTTCTCATTGGCTATGGATCAATATCTATATACCAATAACAAATGAGATGTACCATGTCTAAAAAAAGGCAGTTTTGTTTATAGACCACACCTTTAGTTTGTTATAATGAATCTTCTTGTGTATAGACCTAAGATCGTTTTTGGCTGTAACACATCTAGTACCTGGTCCATTTACCTGTGAGTCTGCTATATTATTCTTTTTTTTTCCCCTCCCCCCTCTGCTATATTATTCTATCTTAGATATCATCCATGTCTCTTTTCCACATGGTAAAAATGGTAATAGTTAATAATATATTAAAATAAAAAGAACTATTATTAGGCATTTATGAGTCAAGCACTGTTAAAAATAATTTATAGGTATTAGCTCTTTTTGAGCTCTGAGGTATAACTACTATTATTATCCCCATTTTACAGATGGGAAAAATGAGGTACAAAAGTGTATACATTTGCTTGGGACCACGTAGAAATGGAAGAACTTGGGGCACCTGGATGGCTCAGTGGTTGAGCGTCTGCTTTTGGCTCAGAGCATGATTCTGGGTCCTGGGATCGAGTCCTGCATCAGGCTCCCTGCAGGCTCTCTGCCTCTCTCTCTATGTCTCTCATGAATAAATACACAAAATCATAAAAAAAGGGGATGAACTTGAAGATGAACTAGAAAGGGAGTAACTTGATTTTAACCCAGCTGTCTGATTCCAGAGCCTTTTCTTGCCCATTCAGCTGTGTATTGAAAGTAGTATACAGCTAAGTTCAGCTTCTCTTTCTTGTTTTGTTGATCCTTGTCCTGATATTTTCAAACAAACCTACTTGACTTCTAATTTTCTGTACACATTGCCATGGCTTTGAAACATATGTCTCCAGCTGGCTGTGAAGTTTACATTTACTTGTACTTACTCACAGAACTCTGGTCCAGGGACCCCAACTTACGTTCTTTCTGATTCCTTGGATCTTCTTCCTCACTCCACTGACAACTCCACACTGGACATCTCTTTAAAATGTCAACCTTAAAAATAAAATAGTCAGTTATCTTACCAATAAAATGAGTTAATTTGGGAATAGCAAAGGAATTGCAATTCGGGACAAGCAAACTATAGCAAACTGGCAAACCATAGGCAAGTCTGGAGAACAAAGGGAAGCAGGTTTTAGAAAGGAAAGGAGGAAATTGGGGAGGGATATTTTGATCAAAAGTTCACTGGAGAAGAACAAGAGTTCTCACTGGCTGTGTACAGTGGCTAGTGCATTGTTGTTGGAGCACAGAGGGATCTTCCTTCTTTTTCTTAAAAAAAAAAAAAAAAGATAAAATTCCTATGTGAAAAATGTCCTCCTTGGCAAAACTATTCTTCACCTCCTTCTTTGTGCTGGTTATGCAGGCTGCAATAAGTGGTGTATGTGTGAGAGCTCCCCCTTCTGGTCTTCCTGACTCCATTTTAAATGAGGTGTCCTTTATTTTTTGACAAAGGTTTCCCACAGCATATTCCAATCCTCGTTCTTATCTCAAACCATAAAACCGGGGTGGGGGGGGGGGGGATGGAACTGTGCTTTGCTTGTATAACAGCTAAAAATGAACCATAAATAGAATAATCAGCAGAGAAGGGTTGTGCTCTCTGTGGGCTAGCACCTCAGATGACAATGGCTTTCTTTTTTCTGGGTCACAAAGCATTCTGGTAATAAGGAGTTTAATTAGTCCAGATTCAGTATCTATAGTTATCAGAATGGTATCAACTTTTAAGCAGGAAGAGTGAGATCATGGATGTTTGTATTTAGCCATTTTAAGCTTCTTACAAAAACTTATGTTTTCTCAAGTAGAGTAGTGATTGTTATTTTATGAAAGAAAGCTAATACTCTAAGATCAGGAACAAGGCAAGGATGCTTGCTTTTGTCATGTTTATTCAGCATAGTACAGGAAGTTCTAACCAGAGCAATGAAGCAGGAAAAAGAAATAAGCCATCCGAATTGGAAAGGAAGAGGGAAGATTATCCTTGTCTGCAGGTAATATGATCTTATATGTAAAAAATGCTAAAGATAGCACAAAAAACTGTTAGAACTAATAAATTCAGCAAGGTAGTAGTGTACAAAGTCAACATATGAAAATCAGTGCATTTCTGTTTGCCGATAATGAGCAATCTGTAAAGGTAATTGGGAAAGTAATTCCACTTACAATAGCATCAATAAGCATAAAATGCCTAGGAACTAACTTAACCAAGGAGATGAAAAACTTGTAAAATAAAATCCTATAAAACATTTCTGAAACAAAGAAGACATAGATATCCCATATTCATGGATTGAAAGATAATATAGTTAAAATGTCAATGCTAACCCACAGCAACCTACGATTTAATATAATCCCTATCAAAATCCCACTATCTTTTGCAGAAATAGAAAGACCCATTCTTGGGACCGCTGGGTGGCTCAGTGGTTGAGCATCTGCCTTTGACTCACGTGTGATCCTGGGGTCCTGGGATCCAGACATGCATTGGACTCCTCATGGGGAGCCTGCTTATCCCTCTGCCTATGTCTCTGCCTCTCTTTCGGTGTCTCTCATGAATAAATAAGTAAAATCTTAAAAAAAGACCCATTCTAAAATTAATATAGAATTTCAAGAGACACCGAATCCTAAAAAGAAGAACAAAGCTAAATGACCCACACTTCCTGATTTCAAACTTATTACAGTAATAAGCTACAGTAATCAAAGCAGTGTGATACCAGCAAAAAGACAGACATATAGACAAATGAACTAGAAAAAGGAGTCCAGAAATAAATCCTATATAGATGGTCAAACGATTTCTGACAAGGGTGCCAGGTCTCTTTAATGGGGAAAAGAGAATCTTTTCAAGAAATGATGCTGGAAAAATTGGATGTCTACATGCAAAAGAATGAAGTTGGACCCTTACATAATTTCATATGAAAAAATGGATTCATGACCTAAATGTAAGATCTAAAACTATAAAAATCTTAGAAGAAAAAATAGAGCAAAAGCTTTACAGCATTGGATTTGGCAATGACTTCTTGAATATGACACCAAAGGCACAGGCAATGAAAGAAAAAATAGACAAATTGGACTTTGTGAAAATTAAAAAAAAATATGTGCATCATCAGACACTATCAGGGGGAAAAGGCAACAATAGAATGGGTGAAAATATTTGCAGATCATATATCTACTAAGATATATGACATCCAGAATATATAGGGACTCCTAAAATTGAACTGAACAAACCAAACAATCCAATTCAAAAATGGCAAAGGACGTGAATAGATGTTTCTCCAAAGAATATATACGAATGGTCAATAAATGCTATTCAACATCACTAAGTGATTAGGGAAATGCAAATGCGAAGTACAACTAAATACCACCTCACGCTCATTAGAATTGCTACTCTTAAAAAACCCAGCAAAATAAAAGTGTTGATGAGGATGTGAAGCAGTTGGAACCCTTGTGCACTGTTGGTGGGAATGTAAAATGATATAGCCTCTGTGGTAAACAGCATGATGGGTCCTTAAAAAAATTAAAGGCAGAATTACCATATAATCCAGCAATGTGAATATATACTCAATAAAGTGAGGTCTTGAAGTGATATTTATACACCAATGTTAGACACTTCTTGTTGAATTCACAATAGTTAACAGATGAAAGCCATCCAAGTAGTCCATTGACAGATGAATGGCTAAGCAAAACTTAATATATACATACAATGGAATGCTATTCAGCCTTAAAAAGGAAGAAAATTGACACGTGCTACAACATGGATGAACCTTGAGGACACTAAGTTAAGTGAAATCAGCCAGTCACAAAAGACAAATCCTGTTTGATGCCACTTAGGTGATGTATTAGAGACAGAAAGTAGAGACAGTAAATTTGCAGAGACAGAAAGTAGAATGGTAAAAAAAAAAAAAAGAAAGAAAAAAAGAAAAAAGAAAGTAGAATGTTGTTTGCCAGGGGTTGGGGGAGGCAAAATGGGGAGTTAATGTGTAATGGGTAGATTTTCAGTTTTGCAAGATGAGAAGAGTTCTGGAGATGAATGGTGGTTATGGTTGCACAACAAGATAAATGTACTTAAGTATCACTGAACACACTTAAAAATGGTTAAGATGGTAAATTTTATGTTATGTATATTTTACCACAATAAAAAATTGGGGGAATTATAAAGCAAGCTGAAGCATTATATCAGTCACAATTTTGGAAGATAGAAAAAGTAAAATAAAATAACTTCATTCCAGTGGAAGCTACCATTCCAAATTCTAGCCCCTTATACAGGGCCTGGAAGTAGCACCAATACATGCGTGATGCCAGTTGCAATGTTGAGGTAGGAAAGACGTTAGGGTTTGAAGCTGACAGCCAAGAAAGATTTTTTTTATTAATTTTTATTTATTTATGATAGTCACACACACACACACACACACACACACACACACACAGAGAGAGAGAGAGAGAGAGAGGCAGAGACATAGGCAGAGGGAGAAGCAGGCTCCATGCACCGGGAGCCCGACGTGGGATTCGATCCCGGGTCTCCAGGATCGCGCCCTGGGTCAAAGGCGGGCGCTAAACCACTGCGCCAACCAGGGATCCCCAAGAAAGAATTTTGAGACGTCTTTGGTGCAAAAAGGTGGTTTTATTAAAGCACAGGGACAGGACCTGTTGGCAGAAAGAACTGCACTGGGATTGTGAGCGGTGGTGCTTTCAAGTGGGGAGGGGGCTAGGGAGAGCTCAAGTCTCTCAGGAATTTTGGAAGCAAGGTTTCCAGGACCTTGATGGGGCCAGCTATTGCTGGGAAAAAGTCATTTATTACTGTCTAATAAAACCTGAGTCATGAGACCCTCCAGATGTTTATCAGTGGGTCATATGCTTCGGGGATGAATTGCCAACCCATATCTTGGGGAGTAGAGATAAAGGAAGTTTCCAAAGGAATTTTTATATGTTAAAGAAGACCTACAGGGTCCTGGGGGTCAGGCTAAGATTGCCTTTTGCCCTTAGCAAAGTGTCAGCATCCAGGCAGTTGAGTCCCTAGAGGAATGTCACTCTGCCTGTTTCAGGGACTTGTCAATGGGCTGTAAGTAGTAGGGAAATTTAATAATTTTTCTTCTGTCTTTATTTCCCACATCAATGCTATTATGTTACTAATGTAACAGATGAATATAGAATTCTTTGGAGTATAATTACTTGTACATATAAAAATAATTTATTGACAATCGAGCAATAGCAACAGGATTGTAGTATAAAATTTAAAAAAATGTGTTGGGGTACATTCTCCGGGCACCCAGTCCCCTCATGTATACTAAGGAAGAGGTATTTTAAGAGAAAACTGTACAATACTCCATGTTTCTTGCCTGGAAAAAAAAAAGATAATAGTGAATTCTATGGAGAAAACAAGATGCCAGACTGTTTAGCTGATTTTTAAAAATAAACCAATTGAATATGTTCATTTATTATTCAGGTGAGTTACTGTGTATTTGTAACGAGAGACTCCTGAAAGCATGAGATAAACAGATACCCTCTCTCCTGATTTGAGGGCCGGAGGTGCGTGGTAAATGAAATCTTGTTCTCTCCCCAGAAAATGCAGACTTCCCCACTGCACCTTTTGCTTCTTCCATTGGAAGCCACAATGTGACGTTACGATGGAAATCTGCCAACATCTCCGGAGTAAAATACATCATTCAGTGGAAATACACACAATTTCCTGGAAGCTGGACTTATACTGAGGTATGAAAAGCTGCCTGTGTGTGTACACATGGGTTTTTTTCAAATTATTGAAAGTGCCAAATACTACATATTATTATAGGCATAAAGACATTCTAAAGAAGATTCGAGGATAAGATGACTGGTTGGATTTAGACGAATTTTAATCTCTGCTACTCTGTGACGCCTTGAGGCTAAACCCTTTATGTTTGAGGAATACATCTTGTTAGACATATATTTTCTTCCTTCAGCAAAGCATCACATAACCCACTACCCATATCCTTGGTCATTATCTGCCCATCCCACTTACAATGATTCCAACCAGCATAGAGGGCAAGAAAGTCACATAGGACTGTCCCCTTTGGGAAAGCACGAGCAAGTTCAGAGAAAAATAGCCCCAAGACACTAAGTATATTAACACACAGAAAAATTACAGTAAAGCTTTGAGGTCAATGCCAAATAATTGAGTCCATAATTTTGCAACTTTGAAGAAGGAGAGACTTTCGGTGTGAATTATGCAGACTGCCATGTGGAGGGCTCAGCTCCGAGCCCCCGGCCCCTGTTTCTTCTGGGCTGGCAGGCCCTGGGGTCACCTTATATCCAAAAAGTCCTGCACCTTTGACAAACTCAGCTGTGCTCTTGAGCCACAGTGCTGCGGCAGTGGTTCTGTGAACGCTGATTATTGATCTCTTACTGACATAGGCCGTGTCCAAGCTCTCCTACGTGGTGGAGCCCCTGCATCCCTTCACGGAGTATATTTTCCGAGTGGCCTGGATCTTCACAGCCCAGCTACAGCTCTATTCTCTGCCAAGTCCCAGTTACAGGACTCATCCTTCTGGAGGTACAGTGTCCATGTTGCTCATGAGATAGCAAGATTATTCCAAAGTCTTAGTTTTGTTTTATTTTATTTTATTTTTTTAAGATTTTATTTATTTATTCATTAGAGACAGAGAGAGAGAGAGAGTCAGAGACACAGGCAGAGGGAGAAGCAGGCCCCATGCAGGGAATCTGACGTGGACTCAATCCCAGGTCTCCAGGATTACACCCTGGGCTGAAGGCAGTGCTAATCCACTGAGCCACCAGGTGTCCCTCAGTTTGGTTTTATTTTAAATAATAAAATAAATCATTCCTTTGTTCATCGATCCATTCGGGAATTGAGTACCCAACCACAGGCCCTGTGGTGCTCTGTGTGCTCACCCTGGCTCTGTGATCAATACCAAACCCCCTGTTCTTGTACAGCTCACCTTTCGGCAGAAGAGACACTACTCTAAGTGGTAAACATAATAAATACGGAAAGTTGTCTTCTTTTTTTTATTTTTTATTTTTTATTATTATTTATTTTTATTTTTATTTTTTTTTGGAAAGTTGTCTTCTAAGTGGGAAAATGCTGTGCACTCTGGTAAGAGGAACATTTTGAACAGGGTCTGTCCATCAGGGGCTTGCGAGTGGGGCGTGGGAGTGAAGGACAGTCAGGTTGCAGCAGTGACCATGTTGCAGAATAAGCCCCAGGAAGCAATTGGCAGTCAAGGACAGATTCAAAGCAGGGAAGCAGTTGTTTCCCATGCTTCTGAAAAAGGTAATTTTGGCAATTATGCATAGAATGAATTGAGAGCATGAGAGAGAATGGGAAGAATGGGAAGCACGGAGGTAGAGCCATCAGCTTGGAGGTTATGATACTGCTTTACCATTTTATCAGATATGATTTTTTAAAAAATATTTTACTTATTTATTCATGAGACACACACACATACAGAGGCAGAGACACAGGCAGAGGGAGAAGCAGGCTCCATGCAGGGAGCCTGACGTGGGACTCGATCCCAGGTCTCCAGGATCACGCCCTGAGCCAAAGGCAGACGCTCAACCATGGAGCCACCCATGCGTCCCTGATTTTTTTTTTTTTTTTTAATGGCACATATCTTGGAGCATTTTCTGATTTCTTCTTTTGAAGATGTGACTTCCACCAAGAAGGGGCTCAGGCCTAGAGCGTTTTAGGGGGTGTGCATGCCCGGAGCAGACCCTGAAGGAGCGTTGTCTGGTGTCCTTACTCTCAGGGTTCACCGAATAGACCTGGGAGGACTTAGTCCAGGCCAGATGCTAGATGTCCCCACCCTTCAGTTCTGGAGATCTAGCACCGTGCAAAGAGCCTCACGTTGAACTAGGCTGTGACCGAAGTGTAGTTGGACGGCTGATGCACCTGCTTGCGGCATTTTCCCCTCCCTTGATCGGTGCTCTCTTATTGCTTATCAGATTTAAGGCTGTGTGTGGCCACCTCTGCTGGCCACTCCCTGACCATCCTCAGAAGCTCAGGTCAGACACTGGCCTCGGGCAATATTTGAAATGTTCCAGATTGGAGTGGAGTCTACAGATCCTTCTTTGTTCAAGGCAATGCCTTGTGTATTCCAACAGTGCTGGAACATTTTCTGATGCTGGAGAGATAACATGGTCCAGGACCCATGGCTAGTCAAATCAAAATAACCAAGGAGGCAAATTTTGCTTTCCATTTTTGGAAATTTCCTTTCTCCTGGATTTGCAAGTCCTCATGCCCTCCAGGTTTCCTGACCTACACTGGGTCCTTTCTATGGATAGCACCTCATTCGCCAATTCTTTCTGACTTTTCGAGCCACATTAAAACTTAGAGCTACCTGTTTTGTGTTCCGTGCCTCATGTCCCTATTGTCCTTTCGTGATGGGAAATGTATGATTTAGATGGTATTATTATCTTTTAATTGGGGCCCTTAGGAAGATAATTTCTTTTTTTTTTTTTTTAAGATTTTATTTATTTATTCATTAGAGACACACAGAGAGAGGCAGAGGGAGAAGCAGGCTCCTTGCAGGGAGCCTGATACGGGACTTGATCTCTGGACCCAGGATCACCCTGAGCCGGAGACAGATGTTCAACTGCTGAGCCACCCAGGTGTCCTTGCAGATAGTTTCTTAACCAAGTGGAATGGACATTAGCCAAGGAATATCTTGCCCACCCTGACTGGTCTTTCAGGGAAGATTTTTGTGGGAGAGATTTGGACAAGAATCACAGCTCACCATGTAGGTGGCATCCAACTTGCTTCAAGTGGAGCAGATCATGTCTGAGCATTGACCCTAATAAATTGGGTTTTTTTGACATTCTGATTCTAATTCGTGAGAGATGACTGATACTGCTCTGTTCACCAAAGTGACTGGGTGCATGGAGCAGAGGAGTCGACACAATGATGTTTGTGTTTTTTAAAGATTGGTCTGAGGTTTAAGGAGGAATCATATTGGAGAAAGGCTGAGAGATCAATAAAAGGCCTTTCATAAACTCATGCAGGGGCGCCTGGGTGGCTCAGTCAGTTGGGCGTTTGCCTTTGGTTCAGGATCGTCAAGCTCCATGGGATCCAGCCCCATGTGGGGCTCCCTGCTCAGCAGGGAGTCTGCTTCTCCCTTTCCCTCTGCCCTTCCCCCTCCACTCATGCTCTGTCTCCCGCTTTCTCTCTCTGTCAAATAAAAAAATAAAAATCTTACAAAAACCCACCTCATCCACTGTGCAGGCTGCACGGTCTTATTTCTACCAACTGTCCTGAGTCAGGAGTGATGCAGAGCATTTGCCAAAAGTGTTCAGAGGTTGGGAAGTCTACACGAGAACAAAGTGAATCAGAGTGTGTCTTTCTACAGGAAGAGGAAATGAAAAGAGTGTGGCTTCAGGGGGTGGGAGCTATGAAAAGTTGGGGGACACAGGAATGGCAGACAGGCTGTTAGATCATTGGTTTTTCTTTCTGTTCTTTGATACCTAGGTAGCTTCTCTCATCTGTGCTTAATGAATTAATGCATGTTCCTTCAATCCTTCGCAAGGGAGAGGGTGCTGCTAAAGCACAGTTACCTTGGATCCCAAGGGAGCTTGGGAGCTGTGGGAAGGAACATGCAGTCCGGGGCAGC
Source organism: Vulpes vulpes (assembly GCF_048418805.1). Lineage (NCBI taxonomy): Eukaryota > Metazoa > Chordata > Mammalia > Carnivora > Canidae > Vulpes > Vulpes vulpes. The sequence goes on from NC_132780.1 coordinate 64,101,719, forward strand.
AGAGCTGATGCCAGCAAGCGGGAAGCACTCCGTTCTAATCCAGGCTTATCTGAACCCATATCTTCAATTGGAGCTAGTCAGGCTATAGCAAGCACTGGAGTGAGTGAAAAGGCCTAGCATTTACTTCTTTCAACTCAGGTTAATCATTGATTCCTGTTTTGTTATAGATTCTCTTCCCCTTCCTAAGCCCTTTTCACCCCACAGTTGGAACTCACTCAGATCTCTGGAGATTTTTGATAACTTTCTTTCTAGAACATTGATCCTATTTGCATACCTCCGCATTTCACTGGGGTTCATAAATTAGATGCAAAGAAAATTACATTTGGAAGAGTCCCTGGGGAAAGTGGCCAACTGGTCTCATGTAGGGATCAAGAGTTGCAGCTCATAGATATCTTACCCCCTTCTCTCTATCATGTATTTTGAATATTAATAAAAATATTTAGTTTACACTACAAAAAAACATTTTCTCCCATGCTATTTACATTTTGGCTTGTACATTTTCATGCTCACCATGTCACCATTACTTCCTCTAGTTCCTGAAACTGCTCCTTCCATTCGAAATATTGAGAGCTCAAGTCCTGACACCGTGGAAGTCAGTTGGACGCCACCCCAATTCCCAGGAGGACCTATTTTGGGTTATAACGTAAGGCTGGTCAGCAAAAATCAACAGTTAGATTCAGGAACACAGAGCACCAGTTTCCAGTTTTACTCCACTCTACCAAATACCACCTACAGGTAAGGATTAAGTGGTGCAAGGAAAATGTAGCCAGCATGGCTACAGGCATGGTCATTATTAAAGAAATATGGCCCCAAAGTAGTTTAAATGTATTTGGAAAACTCCCATTGACTTTGGGCTGTTGGGTTGAAGTTATTGTATTTCCCTCAAGTTTGAATGTTTCTAGGATTACAGTGTCCTAAGCAAAAACATTCTCAAGTATTTCTATGTATTTCTATTATATTCAGAGGGCCCTTTTAAATAGGCACCCGTAAGACATCATAAACACCATAAATACCATTTCTTCATTTAACTCAACACGAAAAAAGTAGGGAAGGGAAATTGTGTGTGTGTGTGTGTGTTTTATTAACCATTAGGGGGATTATTTTATTATTGTTAGCTTTCCCAGCATTTGCTAAGGCCTCTTTAAATCAAGGTAGTCGTGGGGGTCATGCAGATAGCAGAGTTTAGTCTTTGACCTCTGTGACCCTGAACTGTTCTATGCGGAATGCAAACAAGGATGTGATTGATGGTCATTTCAGGGCTGAGCAGCAGCACGGAGTAACTAGATACGCGCATTGCCACATTGTCCTTTAAATAGAAATATTATTGCTCCTTCTCTTTTTATCTCATGTTCACACCATGCCATGTGAAACACATCTCTCTAAATTGTTTTTGGAATAGGTTTTCCATTGCAGCAGTAAATGAAGTTGGTGAGGGGCCGGAAGCAGAATCTAGTATTACCACTTTATCCTCAGCAGGTACAGCCTGGGAATGCCCCTTTCGTTCCCCGGGAACCGAGAGGGTGGCTAGGGTGGGTTCACATCTCCGAGTCCTAGCTCATCCATCTGGTTGATCCCAGGAACCCCACCTCTTCTGCCAAAATAAACACTGTCTTTTGGTGTCTAGTAAGCTCCGGTTTTAAATGAATCCCACCCAGTGTTTGACAAAGAGAAGTTACTGGACCCAAAGATTTTATTTTATTTTTTATTTATTTTTTATCTTTTAAAAATATTTTATTTATTTATTCACAAGAGATACAGAGAGAGAGAGAGAGAGAGAGAGAGAGAGGCAGAGGGGGAAGCAGGCTCCATGCAGGGAGCCTGATGTGGGACTCGATCCTGGGACTCCAGGATTACACCCTGGGCCCAAGGCAGGTGCTAAACCACTGAGCCACCCAGGGATCCTGACCCAAAGATTTTAAATTAAAATTTAGGAATTTCAAAATTAGAATGAAAGATTTAGGGGTTAAAAAAAATTGGCCTCATACAAACCCTTAGTTTCAGGTGAAATCACTAGTGGTTGGGACTCAACATTTATACACTTAGGGATACCTGTCATCTTTTTGCCCTCACCTTTATATATTTTGTCTCATCCTTTAATACAGATCAGATATCTTTTTCTTTTTTTTTTTTTAAATTAATTTTTATTGGTGTTCAATTTACCAACATACAGAAAAACACCCAGTGCTCATCCCGTCAAGTGTCCATCTCAGTGCCCGTCACCCATTCCCCTCCAACACCCGCCCTCCTCCCCCTCCATCACCCCTAGTTCGTTTCCCCGAGTTAGGCAGATATCTTTTTCTTCCATTCTCCTTAAGGTTTTTAAATCCATCAGGACCCACTAATTTACATTTTACCGTTTTGAATATTCAGTCTACCAAATTAGCTTTTGCTATTATTTTGGAAGTGTACCATTTTTTTTTTCCACTTGGGCATTTTAACAATTGAGAGATTGAATATGTACCGTATGATGCCGGTGTGGGAAAAATAATGCATGAAAATGCTTTCTAAGAAGCACTGGAAATATTCTGGGGACACGAGTAGTTGTCTGGACCGACACAGGAAGATTCGAAATTCTAGGAGCCTGTCTCCTATTTTCACCAGAATCCCATTTGCCGAATGGACTGCCCCTTCCCCTGATACGCACGCATCTATGCCAGGAGGTATTGAGTGTCGTCTATCACTGGCCTTTGGTTTTTTTTGGCAGTTACTGGACTCTAGGAAAGGAGAGGCATTTTTGTTATGCAAGAAGCATCCGAAAGGACGAGTTAAATATAGAGCAGGCTTAAGGTTGTTGTTACTGCAATTATTGCATAACTTTTATTAATTGCCCTAAAAGTGTTCACCGACGCACCCGCCTCAGTCTCCAACTGAGTGGGACGTCAAGCAGACTTCTGCAGTCCTCAGATTTCATTGCTCTCAGGACTTTTCTCTGGCCTCAAAGGGAAATATCATTGAAGACAACACAGAGACAGGCAATGTCTGTCTGGTGTTACACAACAGCCCAGTCTGGCCTGGGCTGGACCACCTCCACCGAGCAGTCACATTCTCATGGCTGCGGGTAATGAGCTGAGCTCCTCCTGGCACAAGTCTGTTGAGAATGGTCATCCCCTATGTGGTGTTATCTTAGGGGCATTTAGGGGCACATACATATAAACCCTACTTGCTCCACACTCTACTTCCCATCCCTAATCGTGGAATAATGTGATTTTTGCCACAGTTAAAATGCCCCGGTGCCTTCAGTGAAAAACCTGACCAGCCTCTTCCAAGCGTTAGTTGCCTTGCTTTGAAGGATGGTAACAATTTTTTTGCATGTCAGTGTGCATGTGGTTGGTCTGCCTATAAATCATGTTATTGTTTTAGTTCAAGAAGAGGAACAGTGGCTCTTTTTATCCAGAAAAGCTTCTCTCAGAAAGAGATCTTTAAAACATCTAGTAGATGAAGCACATTGCCTTCAGTCAGGTGCTATCCACCATGACATTACAGGTCAGTATGATGGAAAGAAGTGTTTCCTTTGTGTGAAAAAAAAAAAAAAAGACCCAAATTGACTTCTATTGTAATCTCCTTATTAAAAATAAAAGAAATAAATTTTCTGTCATTTTTTTTGGTTGTCATATCATAACACACATGTATTTGCATGGCCCTTCTAGGAATATCAGTTAATGTCCACCAGCAAGTCATTTATTTCTCAGAAGGAATGCTCATATGGCTGAAAGAAGCTGCCAACATGTCTGATGTGTCTGATTTGAGAGTTTTTTACAGAGGTTCAGGATTAATTTCTTCCATCTCCGTAGACTGGCTTTATCAGAGAATGTATTTCATCATGGATGCACTGGTTAGTCTGAGAATTTAAAGTGAATAATTAGATATTGATAGTCGCATGCGTATCTTGGTATCTACAAGGAAACACAATTCTTTCATTCAATGAGTACTTAGTCCTTTTTTTTAAAAAAAGATTTTATTTATTTATTCAAGAAAGACACAGAGAGAGGCAGAGACATAGGCAGAGGGAGAGAAGAAGGCTCTCTGCAGGGATCCTGATGTGGGACTTGATTCAAGGACCCTGGGATCATGACCTGAGCTGAAGGCAGAAGCTCAACCACTGAGCCATCCAAGTGTCCCTCAGTGAGTCTTTACTCAGTTTTAGACACTAAGTTAGCACTGAATCATAGATCTGGACTATAGGAGAGTCTTACTCTTACCTAAGACTAGTCTTGACCTACCATGAAATCATCTTTGTGATTTTACAGTCATGAGTTTGTGATATTAATAATTCATTTCTCCTAAGAGAGTGGTGGTGCCCATGCTATCACTAGATAAGACTGTCAATCATGATTAAAATCAGCTGCAAGCATTTAAAATTATATAATAACCAAAGGTAATTTTAGTAGTCTCTGAAAATACAGTATTATTGAAATCTTTGAGAAGACAGTCTTGATGTGTTTTGACTTTCCTTCTTTCAAAGGGACAGGCTTATTACAGTCACCATGGCTAGATGCCCATAAACTTGGATACAGCTTCAATATTAAAAATAGTCGAAGAGTACCTGATCGACTCAGTTGGTAGAGCCTGTGACTCTTGATCTCTAAGTTTGAGGCCCATGCTGGGAGAAAGGATTACTCAAAGCAAAACAAAACAAAAGATCTTAAAATTAAAAAAAAAGTTGAGTGCTTTCACAAGCCAGATTAAAAAAAGATATTTGTATGTCATTGATGTAAACAGGATGCACCCTCATTAGGATATAAAATTGAATTTTAAGTTTTTTTTTTAAATTATACCTTGAAAAGTGGTATAATTAGTACAGTTAGTACAATTCTAAGGACAGAACAGATGCTCAGGAAATACTTTTTGTTGAGAGAGGGGGTGGGGGGGTGGGTGACACATTAAAAAATAAAAAAAGAAATACTTGTTAGCCAAACTGAATACAGGTAGACACTGATCTATGGATGCGTGCTTGATTCTCTAGGTGTACGTCTGTGATTTAGGAAACTGCTCGAACACTGAGGAGATTACACCTCCCTCAATTACCGCACCTCAGAAAATTGTGGTTGATCCATACAACGGGTAAGTGTTAGCCTTATTCATAACTGTGAGTTCTCTTCCTCGGCAAGAATTTATGGGAAACCTGCTTGATGATGAGACATCATAGAACCAGAGAAGCCAATTGATGTATCTTATTTCAAAAGTAATTAAATCTGGGCAAAGTTTGCATTCTATAGAGCCATGAGGAGATTTCTTGCCAACTTGATCCACAACTTCTCAAGTTGAGTCGATTTTCTTCTCCTTCATAGCAAAATACAGGTAGGTGGGAAAGACCTCTTCTCCAGGTCTCAGAGACCTGGGTTCCAGTCCTGGATTTGTCATTCTTTTATGGCATGACTCCGGACCTCATTGTTCCCTCAGCGCCCCCTGCCCCCGTGGAAAACCCTTCTTGGCTGTGCTTCCTTCTTTTATTGTTTACTTAATTTTGTTGAGCAATTTGGCCCCAGTTCATTTCCTTGGTCCCATTCTCGCACCTATCAGAGGCTGGCTTAGCAAGAACGCCGCTTACCACCTATCTTCTGATACAGGTATTGATGGTTAATGACAAGTAAAAACTTCCTATTTTAAATAACTATCCCCCCGCCCAACACACACATAAACGGATAAAATGGACACAGTCTAGCTCAGCTGTCCTGCTTAGATTGCGGTCTGACTTGGAGCAGGTAACTTTGTGTCTGTGACTTTTCCTTTGTCCATTCACATATAGAAGATAACAATGCTCACCCAGTTGGGTTATTTCGAGGATGAAATGAGGTATTCCCTGTCAATATATTTTGTGATCCCCAAATATACATAAATGCGAAGGATGAAAATGCAGAAAATTATTTTGGGAATATTATTTCTTAGATGTGACCAGACAATAACAGGTTAATAGCTAATAAGCAAGACCACGTTTATAAGATGAAACGTTTTTCTTTCCTATAGAAATAAAATTGTTCTCACTTTGGATGAAAAAAAAATATAGGCCATGGCACTTTTTATTTTTCATGAATTGATCTTCTTAAAAAAAGGTTGCTTATTATTGATCTGAAATCAGATTTTCTATTCATATTCATTCATAATTTAATAGATACTTATTTTTTCTTACTTTGTCTTATTTTATTTTGATACTTACGTTTGACTGAATCACTGATTCAAGAATATGTTTTACAAACACTATGATGTGTGTAGAGTAAGTCCCTTGGACTCCCCGGATCTTATTTTTCTCATTTGTAAAAGTGTAAGATTCTATGAAATGGAACTTTGCTGCTGGAAATTACAAAATGATTCATTTTAGAAATAAACTTCACCCATTTAAATAAATAATAATAAATATATGTATAATATTATTATGTAATAATAAATATATTTACATCAATAAACATTTATAATAATCTATAATATTTATAATAAATATACTCATAATATAATATAATATATTATTAATATGAATATTATAATGTATATTATAATATATTATAATAAATATACTATAAATTTATAATATAATGGTATAGAAATATTATAACATATAATATTTATATAATATTTATAATATAAAATTTACAATATATTTATAATATTATTTGTAATGTTATAAAATTATAGTATAATATCATATAAAAATATGACAAGGATAATAAACTTCACCCACTAAATCAGTCACTCAAAATGCATCTCAGTGAGGTCTTCGTTTTTTTTTTTTTTTCAGTGAGGTCTTTGGTGGCTCTTTTTCCTGTTATATAAAATTGATTTGCGCTTAGATTTTGAAATGTGACTAGAAATGGTAACGATAATATTAATTAGGCACTTAATATGTGCCTTTTGGTGTAGTACTTTCAAAAATTCACTTAATTCTTGTTCAACCCTATGAAGTAGGTACTTTTACTATTTCAGTTTTATAGATAGGAAAGTAAAGTACAGCTTAGTAATTGCCCAAGATCACACAGCTCTTTTGCAATGCAGCCAGTATTTGACTTCCAGGGCTTGCCTTCTAATCATCTCCTTGTACAATAATAGAATTTCCATAAAAATCAGCATACAACTTTTAGGAATACTTTGTATACGGTGTTTCTAAGGAATTCCAGATGTGTGAAATCATTTATTCTCCTGAAGCGGTTTCCTTTATGCTGTTATTTTACGCCATTGAGTTATTCACTCATTGAGTCTGTATTTAGGCTAAACCTCTTCTCTTCGTCTCCCACTTTGGTGCTTCTTCTCACCTCTGCCCTTTACCCCCACACCCCAGCTCTGCACACTTTCTCTCTCTTTTCTTTCCCCTCCAAAGTAGCAATGAGGGTTAAAGATCTATCCTCTCTCTGCTTCAGTACCAGGATTGTAATCTTCAGCCCAAATCTTCCTCTTACCTACTCTGAAGTCCCTCTCTGTTCCCTTAATAGCTTTGAATTTGGGAAACTAAAGCAAGCAGTTAAAAGCCAAGTTGTTTCTGCTTTTTGCTTGCTACAACCCCCTCTTAAGAAAAAGAACATCACATCTCCACAAAGAATTTATATTTCAGGATACTATAGCAGAGGAGTCGAGCATATTGATAAAGATTTGGAATAGTCATCAAGGAGAACAAGGGTGGGACTGAATAGGACAAGGAAAATAATTCAACAGTTGTGATGAAAGGTCGGAATCCTGTGAATCCATGGGGTTGTGATAAGAAAGGTTTACTAAGCAGAAGTATATATATATATTTTTGAGAGATAGAGGGATAGAAGGGTGGTTGGGGGAGGAAGAGGGAGAGAGAGAATCTTTAAGCAGGCTCCATGCCTCATGTGGAGCCAACTCTAGAGCTTGATCTCATGACCCTGAGATCATGACCTGAGCCAAAATTAAGAGTCGGACACTTAACCGATTAAGCCACCCAGGTGGGTGTACTTAAGCAGAAGTGTACTTTTGTTAACATTTGTCTCCATAATCACAAATTCTAAACTAGCTTCATCCAAATTAATAGTTTTTTAAAAATATTTTATTTATTTGACAGAAAGAGTAAGCGCATGAGAGAGAGAGAGAGAGAGAGAGAGAGAGAGAGAAGCCGGGGGTGGGAGTGAAGAGTAGAGGGAGACAGAGAAGCAGGCTCCTGGCTGAGCAGGGAGCCTGATGTGGGTTTGATCCTGGGATCATGACCTGAGCTGAAGGCAGACACTCAACTGACTGAGCCCCCCAAGCGTATCTAAACTAATAGTTTTATATTGTAGTTAAAACTCTATTTACAGATTTGGTTTATGAATGAAATATTTTGGTGGTATTTTCTTTTTCATTATTAAAAATCCACCCACACTGTTACCATGAGATTTGGCTCCAAATTAGATGTCTTTTTCAAAATTCTTCCACTGGCTCCTTCTAACTTCTGGGTGTGTTTATATATATATATAAACAGTCCACTGCAAAATGCCAAGTAGTTCTGCTGGATAGTTATAGCGAAATAGTAACTGGTTTCAAAAAATGGGTTAAATGTTTTTGCTTCCTTCTGTTTTATTACTCACAACGCGTGGGAAAATGGATCGAAAGAATTAGATTTAAGAATATGTGCATTTTGGGGAAAAGTGTTTTACAATATGTAACATGTTTGGCCCTGTAATTTTTATATAATACGCTTTCCTTCAAAAGTGGGCTTCATTACCCTTTCTGCTCTTAAATTCTGATTCTTTATAAAGTCACACATGTCACTGGAAGACTAAGCATTGTAAGGGAGGCTGAAATTTTCCAAGGTTGCAGCTTCTACCTGGAATGAATAGTGCTTGTCTTTAGTAAGTGCCTTTACCCTTTCGCACCCGGGGACACCCTGCACTTAATGACTGGTGCGATAAATGGTTCTGATTGCAGAATAGGACAGAGCAGTGGGCTGAGGTTATTCATCTACGCTTGCATTGGATCACACCAGGCTTCTTTTGCTCCTATGTCAGGTATGTCTTTTACCTCCTGAAGGACGGCATTTATAGAGTAGATCTCCCTGTGCCATCTGGTCGGGACTCAGAAGCCCTACGCATTGTGGAGAGTCCCACATTAAAGGACTTTGCAGTGAAGCCACAGTCCAAACGAATCATCTACTTCAATGACACCGCTCACGTCTTCATGTCAACGTTTCTGGACGGCTCTGCTTCCCACCTTGTCCTAGCTCCTGTCTCCTTTGCTGACGTGAAGAGCTTTGCTTGTGAAAACAACGACTTCCTTGTCACAGATGGCAAGGCTGTTTTCCAACAGGACTCTTTGTCTTTTAATGAGTTCATCGTGGGATGTGACCTGAGTCACATAGAAGAGTTTGGATTTGGTAACTTGGTCATCTTGGGCTCCTACGCCCAGCCATACCCCCTGCCCGGCCGCCCGCAGCAGCTCTCCGTGCTGTTTGGCTCCCACCAGGCCCTGGTTCAGTGGAAGCCCCCTGCCCTCGCCATCGGAGCCAGTGAGTGCCCCCCACCCCAGTGTTGCTGGAAGGAGGAAAGTTTGAATTGCTTGACATTGTGACTCAATTTTGAGAACCTGTATGTGATCACTCAGTCATCAGCCAGAAGGGCTATTTAGCTCCAGAAAAAGCTCTGGATTTATTGGTTTTGCATTAGGAGGGTCTCTATATTTGCTCCGTGTATCCCAACCCAATAGTTTGAACATTTGTTGGATGTCTACTGGGAGCCAGGCACTGACATTCTAGTCTGAGTGAATGTGTTAGCCAGAGGGATAGAGTGGGTGGGTTGAGATCTTTATCCAACTGGACCTTGCATGAATTGGAGCAACTTCCTAAAACTCCCTGAACTTGAACTTCCATCTCTGGATAGATAGGCAGTGTGTATGGAGCGTAAGCAGGTGGGCCCTGGAGCCTGCATGAGTTCAAAGGCTGGTCTTGTCATTTATTAGCAGAATGGTCCTGGGCACATTACTTAACCACTCCACGCATTGGTTTTCGCTACGAGAAAATGGGAATGTTAACTCTATCTTTCTATGGGATTATCATACAGATTAAGGTGCAATAAATAGCACACTTAGAACAGCATCTAGCATAGAGATCGGCAAACTTTTTTATAGAGAAAGGACTAGATGGTACATATGGTCAGCTCTGTGGGCCATATGGTCTGTGTCACAGCTACTCAGGTCTGCCGTTGCAGTGTGTACACAGCAATAGATAATATGTAAATGAGGAACCGTGGCTGTTCCAGTACAATTTTATTTACAAAAACAGGCAGTGGGCCAGATTTGCCCTGTGGATTATAGTTTGCCAACTCCTGGTCGTAGAGCGTTTAGCAAACACGGACCATTTTTGACTTTAAGACAAAGCTGATTATATCTGTTTGCTATGTATTCAGGGAGTTTTCGTTGTTTGTTTTTTATGAGTTTGGGCTTCTAGGAGGAAGATGCTATGCAAACTCTGAGAATTATATTAGAGATTCATCATTAAATATTTATTATGAGCCTGGTTACACCTGGTGGTGCTATTTAACGTCCCTTTGACAATTTTATGCAGCCACACATTTAGCTTTGACTGAGCTTTGACTCTGATTTGTTGGAAATGGTGTCTCCTTCGATGGAGCAAAAAACCACGACATGGCTGGAATGGACAGTGTCCTAGTCCTATCAGCAGCCAAACCCTGACGACTAGTGGGGTAGCATGTTTTACTGCCCAATTACCCTTCCACTCCAGATGAAGCTATAGATGAGCTTACTGACAGTCTTTTGCTTGCCCTTACCTGCCTCATCCTGGTGAGTAATACTGTTTAACTCTTCTGATTAGGTCCCTCTGCTTGGCAGAACTGGATTTATGAGGTGGAAGTATCAACCCAAGACTTTCCTGAAATCACTCATATTTTCTCTAACATAAGTGGGACCATGCTTAATGTACCCGAGCTGCAGAGTGCTACAAAATACAAGGTTTCTGTAAGAGCCAGTTCACCCAAGGGACCAGGCCCTTGGTCAGAGCCCTTGGTGGGTACTACCCTGGTGCCAGGTGAGAAAATGTTTTTGATTTAGATGGTAATTCGGACAGAATAGGTTTATTCCCTGTGTCCTTAAGAGTTCCTCAACTCTGATGTGGTAAAGAACTGGAATGAGGGGATACCTGCGTGGCTCAGTGGTTGAGCGTCTACCTTCGGCTCAGGTCCTGATCCCGGGGTCCTGGGATTGAGTCCTGCATTGGGCTCCCAGCCGGGAGCCTGCTTCTCCCTCTGCCTGTGTCTCTGCCTCTCTCTGTTTTCTCATAAATAAAATCTTAAAAAACAAAAAGAACCGGAATGAGGATGCCTGGATCTCTTGCATATGTGTTTATTATCTGGACTAGGAAAGCAAATGGAACCTTGTGTGATTTTTAATTTACGTTTTTAAATTGTTGTTTTAAACTTTTGAGGGTATTTTTGAGGAAACCATATACTTTTCTTCTTCTTTATGGCTTTCTTCTTTCTCATGGTTTAGTAAACAAAAATATCCCTTGAATTCTGAGGGTCACGGTGAGAGAAGTTAGGGGGCTGTGAATTATGCTGACCACCCCATTCTTGGCTGAAAGAGAACTGTATCATTTATGCTGCTGTTGTTATCATGATGACTTCTGGATCCTTTGCATGGAACTATGGCAACCAATAGCCAGAGATGGTGGAGAAATAGTGCCATGACCATGACATTGCTATAAAAGCAGCATCACCACACATTTCTCTTCACATTCAATTTCAATTATTTATGGAAAATTCAGACAGTGTGTTTAATATGATAGGTAATTCTGTTAAGCAGAGGTAATCATTCATATCCTTCCACAGTATTTCTCAAATGTTCATAGTGTTTTAGTTTATAAAGGAAATCTTAGGGTATAAGACGTGTACCTTAAAACGTGTGCTTTCTGTGATATTTCTTTTTGATTTCTTTTTACCAAATAGCTTCAGAACCACCATTTATTATGGCTGTGAAAGAAGATGGTCTTTGGAGTAAGCCATTAAATAGCTTTGGCCCAGGAGAATTAATATCCTCTGATATAGGAAATGTGTCAGGTAAACACCAAATCCCTTGTTGACTTGGATGTCATGTTTCTACATATATGACTTCCTAAGCTCTTCACCCAAAGAACTGAGTGTTTTAGTATCAGGAAAATAATGAAAGAAAAAACATTGACTGAACTATATACTGCAAGTGATGTCATTAAGAAAATGTCAATTCTCAAAAAAAAAAAAAAGAAAATGTCAATTCTCAAGTATGGATGCTATTTGTTATTTCACAAAATGTGAGGCTATTTATTGATTTATGCCCATTTCAAAAAGGCTTTTATATAGTTCTCATATATTTGAGTCTCTCAATGTTGTCTTGTGGTAACAGCCTATCTGATTCCACTAAAACAGTTGTACTTAAATAATTTACTATGTTTGCTATAAGAGTGGAGAATAGAATGGTTGCATGAAGTTCTAAGTAAAGTGTAAGAAATAATCTCTTGACAAAGAGGATTATTAAGTAATAAGTGGGTAATTTTGCCTAGAAGACCTTAGAATGAAGGAAAGTCTTCATTGTGGAATGGTGTACCAGTGAACTTGCTTGCAGATGACATCTTCTATAATTATGTTAGTTATTTGTTCTATTTGCTGGGCCACTAAGAGTATAGCAGCATTTCTGACCAATACAGGACTTGGACTTAGGAGGTAGTATGGTAATAGTAGGAAGAATGGTGCTTAGGAGTTGTCTTGAATCTGAGCTCTTACTGTTTTCATCTATAAGGCCTTAGGCAAAATAGATATTATCTCTGAGTCTCAGGTTCACCAAGTCAAAAATGGGGTAATTCCTACTTCATACCTTTGTTTTCAGATTTAAGTGAGAGATATTAAGTGCCTAGGACAATGTTTGGCAAAGAGGAGGGTCTCAGTGAATGTTAGTCCCTCTCCCTGGTCCCAGGGATTGAGATTTTGAGAGAACATTATTGGAACATTCTGGACAGGTCCCTGAAGTTCTTATGAATATCATGTTAGTATGTGCTTTGTGATTTTGTTGACTTGCCTCGGTTATGCTGGCATACATGAAAAATAACTGCTACCAATTCACTTTGTTTTGAGATATGGATTGGTATAACAATAGCCTCTACTACAGCGACGTGAAAGGTGATGTTTACATGTGGCTGCTGAATGGGACGGATATCTCAGAGAATTATCACATACCCAACATTTCAGGAGCAGGGGCTTTAGCTTTTGATTGGCTGGGTCAATTTCTCTACTGGGCTGGAAAGACATACGTGGTAAGTTCAAGCTCAGCATTCTGGATATTCTAAGACAATCCCCACCCACTTAAGTGACATACATGTCATTTTCATGATTTTGTTTTCATAGTGATATGCCACTTATGCTATTATTTATTTAATATTTGTCTCCATACCTACTCACTTTTTAATGAAAGGGGATTTCTATGTAAAGAAAGCTTTATATTGCTATTCAGTGTACTAGCTATTTATTTTCAATAATATCTTGAATATATTAAAATGTTTATCTGTGGGTCAGTGTTCTGGAGGAAGATGGCATACTCCAAAGAGACGATTAAAGAAAACCCAATGAAGGGACTGTTTCCAAAGATGTGGTGAGGGCTAAGGAAAATCAGGAAAGGATAGTGAAGCATGCCCTAGGCGAGTAAGGTGGAAGATATAACCACCTTCAGGCATGTGGGGGCCAAGGGGCTGAAGGGGAAGACTGGTGAGAGCCATAGCTATAGGAATTGCTGGCATGACACCCAGCCAGTGTCAGAAGGGATGGTCTGGCAAGGAGTGACCTGAGGGAATAAGGGCCCCACTCCTTCTATCTTTCTGCCCTCTGATCTTCCACCAGTGCTTCCGTTGGCTGAATGTCACTGGAAGCCAGAGAATAAGAGAATCCAGTTGATTCAGTCTATGGCACCAGCCTTCGAAGGCGCAGAGTAGGGTGGCGAGGGTGGACAGTGTCGCTGGATGCAAAATGAAGATATCCTGCACATCTGTGTAGTGGTACACTTTGAAGAGAAGGACGGTCAAAGATGAGAATACTGGTCTGACAGATCCACAAATATGGTTCTGGAATCATTTTCTTAACAGGTGGGGACTTATTGTCCATTCATTTATTGACTCAGCAATCATTTATCCATTACCAATGTGTTGAGAGCCATGAGGTCAGGCATAGTAGGGAATAGGAAGTAAATAGTACACATGTATCTGCTTTAAAAAAATCAACTTTATGAGCTACAATTCACATATGATAAAGTTCACCCTTTTATCGTATAAAATACATTGTTTTTTAGTATATTCAGTGTTGTACAAACCATCGCTACTTGTCCTTGTTCTTTTGATGAGAGAAAATACATACATAAAATAAGAGAAGAAGCATGCAAAGCAATGTATTTAGACAAAGAGATGTGGTAAGTCTGAATTCATAAGTGCCAATGATATGCGGGTGGAATGGAGTTGAGTGGGGTAAATCTGAGAATATTCCCTAAAATGGATTAGTTCAAAAATAATTTTGAAGGAGGAAGTGGAAGAGTGGATGTAGAAACTGGTTTCAAGTATTTGCTCTATCCCTTACAAAACTGCTTAACTTCAAGAAAAATTACTTAACTTCTTTGAACCCAGCTAACTTGTGATAGAAATCCTTTATAGACATAATGTTAGGGTTACAAAAGCTAATATTTTAAAGATAAAAGTGTACACTGCCGGACACATAGTAAGTATTCAGTAATGGCAGTAATTAATATCAGGGAAATATACTGATAGAGATGAGTAAGGAGAGACGTCATCATTTATCAAGATATATACATCTTCTCCTGGAGTCCAATCAAATGCATTCTTACCTAGCAGTGTTTCACTTGTCTGGTTGTATGATTAGGAAAAGTAAGTATTTTGACTCAAAATAAATTTGCCTCCCTTTTTTCTAGAGTCAGCTACCGTGACTATTATGATTCCAAAGGTTTGCACACTACCCAGCACATAGTGCTAATAAATATTCATGATTGGATGAATGCAGTAATTTACTAAGATTGCGATAAGCTACTCAGAAATAACCATGTCATGTGAAAATTATTAACCAACCGTACAATCATGTTTTACAGATACAAAGGCAGTCTCTGTTGACAGGGCACACAGACATTGTGACTCACGTGAAGTTGTTGGTGAATGATATGGTGGTGGATTCAGTTGGAGGTTATCTCTATTGGACCACACTGTACTCAGTTGAAAGTACCAGGCTAAATGGAGAAAGTTCCCTTATCCTACAAGCACAGCCTTGGCTTTCTGGGAAAAAGGTGATGAATTAAAAATAAGATCTGATCATTTACTAATATTAAATAGTGCCATTGTATAGTTATGACAACACTGTTTCTGCTTATTGTGAATAGTTCAGTAGAATCTGTAAGGAAATACTGTCAAGGTCTTTGTATAACCAAAATTTCTCTAAGTCTTATTTTATTGTCATAATTGATTAAATAAATTAAAACACAATATGGAGAATTTTATAATTTGCTTTATTTTGAATAGACTCCTCCTTGAAAACATTTTAATTTGACTGTTTTTATAGTCTTCAGGAATTGGATATTTTAGAGCTTCTTGCAGCATAATGATTAGATGTTTTATTATTTTCCATCAATTTTGGGTACTGACTGCTTAGATGTTTTATTATATTCAGTTGATTTTGGGTACTGAAAAACTCTAAAAATGGTGACTCTTAAGCACATTATGTGACTTCTCTTTGTCTGTTTCCTATCTGTAAAACGAGAATATGAGCAATTGTCCTACCTCTTAGGGTTGTTACAAAGATTAAATGAGATAACTAATGGGAGGTACTGAGAATAGTTCCAGGCACTTGGTAACCACTCAGTAGTTAAGTTCTTTTGATTGTAACGAAATCTGAAGAACACCCCTGATATAAGAATGTTTCTAAACACAGGTTACTTCCTCAACTTATAAAAGCAATACCTATTTTCTTGATATGCTGTAGCTATTCATCTAAATTTCTAAATTTCATGTTTCCTGATCATAACAATAACATCTGCTTGCTGTAGGAACTTGGAAATCACAGAAAAGCATGAAAAAAGAAAGAAAACATTCATACTACTTCTACCTAGGCTATTCTTTAAAATTTTTCTTATTTTTTAAATAATCTTTTTCTGTCAGTAGAGATAAATGTAATAAATATACATAAATATAAATATACCAGGTCATTTATAAACAAATTGTGAGTCACATGATCCTCAATTCCAGAACACATGGGCTGTAATTCTCACGGTACTTAAAAGAGCTTATTTTGCTGGGGCCCCTGGGTGGCTCAGTCCGTTAAGCATCTGCCTTGGTCTCAGATCATGATTCCTGGGTCCTGGGATCAAGCTCCATGTCGGGGTTCTATGCTTAGTGGGGAGCCTGCTGCTCCAGCTTCAGTTCCCCCTGCTTGTGCTCTCTCTCTATCAAATAAATAAAATCTTCAAAAAAAAAAAAATAAGACCTTATTTGCATATATAGATTATAGCATAGATATTTAAAAGAAATAAAAATTTATGCTCTATATCCAGAGATTAATTATTCCTGTCAAATCATAAAAATATCCCTTGATTCTATTTTGGAGCCACTTGAGTCTGAATGCAAGAGAGTATATTTTTTATGTCTCAATAATAAATGTTAGGGCAAAGCACTTTTATTTTTGTAAAAGCATATTAAAGATAATATTATCTCAAGAGTAACTTTCTATCTATTCCTGGGGCTTTGTCAGTAATCTACCCTACTGCTCCAGTCTGGTCATTTGAGATATATTCACTTAGAAAAGTTCTGCAGTAGCCCTGGGGACTTTTCTGTAAATGAGTGAAAAATTAGATTTCTCAGCATGTTTGAGAAAATATATCCTTCTTTAATTCTTCATTTCAAATCTTCTCACTGGCTGATGAGTGTTGTTGCTCATGCAAATCTGTGTTCTGGTTCCATGGCTTGATGTCTTACCCATCTGCTTCCATTAATGCTAGTGGGTGTTTTGAAGGTGACTTTTGCACTGAGCAAAATTCTCCATTTCACTGTCATTCCTTCATACATTACTCATAGGTTTATCATGGAGTCATGAGATACTTTGCAATCTACATGTATGATTAAGTAATCAGCCAATTACTTATAGAAAGACTTCATATTTGTGTGATTCAAAGGGAGAATGCAGTGCAATATTCATCCGAAGTAAATAGATACCCTTTGCCACATCTGATGGATTAAGCAGGCTCATAGTGCATAGTACATTTTACCATAGGATTAAACCTCAAGTTTTTAGTTTAGATCAAAGGGATTATTTCCAAGGCATGGGCATTATTAGACATAACAATGGTTACCAAAGATTTATGGAATGTCCTCTGGCTCTGTTTAAATCTGGACCCAAATGACTGATGCAAAGGAATAGGGTAATGACCCAATACCTGAATTTCACCTACAGCTTGAATAGTTTGTTGTATTTTAGAATAGGGAATCATAGAGTATTCTTTTTTTAAAGATTTTATTTATTTATGAGAGACACACAGAGAGAGGCAGAGACATAGGCAGAGGGAGAAGTAGGCTCCCTCTGGGGAGCCCGATATGGAACTCGATCTCAGGACTCTGGGATCACGCCCCGAGCCAAAGGCAGATGTTCAACCACTGAGCCACCCAGGGGCCCAGTAGAATATTCTTTTTTAAGAGATAAAAATAGACTTTGTAATTTGGAAAACTCAAGTGCATCTCATTATAAATAACCATACAAAATTAATCTGATTTTCTTTAACTGAAACAATAATCAATACATTTCTTTTAGCCTAAGGCAAGGACATGATTCAACTCCCCAAAAGCTGGGGATTGCTAGAATAGTTTTTAAAAATCTTGTGGGAAAGAAGTAGGTTGAGTTTCCTTGAAGACAGAAGGCTGTGATGTATATGACAGCTGGAGGTTCTTGCAGTGATATGCCTTTGTAGCAGGCCTTGGGGAACCTGTCAGCAAGAATTTTTAGTTCTTGGCTACCTTGTTGTCTTCCTTTTACATTTCTCACTGGCTCATCATTTTTGTTTTTATGCTGAAGTGTCTTGTTAAAGATGTAGTCATCAACTTTAGTCCTTGATCCCTATTAGCCTCTAGGTCTGCTGTAGAAATTGTCCACCACTCTGAGGTCAGACACCTGACAATCTCAGCTTATTTGAAAAATACCTCTAAAGCCAAAGAAAGCAAAAGAGTTCCCTTGAATTGTAACTTCTATCCAAGCAATCTATTTCTTGGGAGAAGCAGTCTTTCCTCAGGCCTCATCTAGACTAATGGACACAAAATTAACACTGCAGTGTAACAAGAAGGCAAGGAAAGATGAGTAAGGAGTGGTTTTCAGATGTTAGGTGGAAATAGAACTTTATGTATACATGACTCTAATTATAACACATAAAACCCTGTGTATATTATATTTTTTAAATGTGTCAAGACATTTTGGTTGTAATTAACAGAAATGTAATTTTAAATGGCTTAAAACATTTGTTCTTGAAATGAGATCTAATCAGGCTGAAATTAAAAATACTCTAACCGAGGTGCAGTCTAAATTGGATGTTCTAACAACTAGGGTAAATGAGGCAGAAGAGAGAAGAGAGAGCAAGTGACATAGAAGACAAGTTGATGGAAAGGAAGGAAGCTAAGGAAAAGAGAGAAAAGCAAATAATAGCCCACAAGGAGAGGCTATTGTGACGCAATGAAAAGAACCCACATCAGAATTATTGGAGCGCCTGAGGATGAAGAGAGAGAAAGAAAGGGCCAGTTGGTATATTTGAGCAAATCATAGCTGAGAACTTCCCTAATCTGGGGAAGGAGATAGGCATTCTTTTTTTTTTTTTTTTTTTTTTTTTGGAGATAGGCATTCAAATCCAAGAGAGAGAGGACCCCTCACAAAATCAACAAAAATAGACCAACACATAATAGTGAAGCTTGCAAATTTCAGAGATAAAGAGAAAATCCTGAAAACAGCTCAAAACATTGGTTCTCAAGCTTGGTGACAGAATTATCTGGGGAATTTTGAAACACAGTGGAAACTGGGTTCCATCTCCAGAAATTATAATTTAGTAGGAGGCACTCTGGGAATTGAAGGGTTTAATGAGCTCAACAAGTGATCCTGATGTGCATCAATGTTTGAGAATTATAGATTTAAACAATGATACTCATTGGCTTGTGTGGCCAGAGTCCAAAGTTATGGCTAGCTTTAGGCAAGTCTTAACGCAATGGCTCAAAGTTCCTGATTCAGTCGGACCTGAAATGGTGTTGAGAATTTGTGATAAGTTTCCAGGTGTTGCTGATGCTGCTGGTCCAAGAATCATACTTTGAGAACCACCAGAGCTAAGTTTATAGAAGTCCCTGCCGTTGGAGGATATTTAGGAAACCATATCCCGAATGGCATAACAGCAGACACACTCACATAATTTTTATATTTAGAGAAAAGTAAAAATCACTGAGTTTATTGTTCCAAGGAGGATGTTAAAGAGAGATGTATAGCTTCAGTGTGAGTTATTCACAAAAGTATCCTCCAAACATATAGTTGATTCATTTTACCTTATTTTCTATTTAGGTAATTGCTCTAACTTTAGACCTTAGTGATGGGCTTCTGTATTGGTTGGTTCAAGACAGTCAATGTATTCACCTGTATGCAGCTGTTCTTCGGGGGCAGAGGTAAGTAATAATATCCCTTGAAAACAACTGGTTGAGAATGAGAATGACTTACCCCTTCAGTTATGTGAAAATTAATTTTTTTCCAATAAACATTTACTAATTATCCACTGTTTTTACAGGCATTGTGCTTGTGGGGAAAGATAGGTTTGTAAACAACTACTTCCAATAGAACATGGTAAATACTGGGAAGGGGTAGAAAGAGAATACAGTGGAGATACCGAGAAGAATGCTTCTCAAGAGCCCAGGAAATGGATGGATTTGTTTTTTCCCTCATCTTAACAAAGCAGAGTGTACGTGATGGAGTTAGGCAGAAATCTTCCTGTATGGCACACATGAAAACTAGAGTGGGAGGAAGCACATGAATAATTCTCTTGATCTGTGTTCTCAGACTAAGTCCCCATTTCTCTTGTTGGCATCACCACATCTTCCATAATGGTGCTGTCAGGTATTTTTTTTCCCCAGCATTTCTTCTAGACTTTTTTTTTTATTACAATTTTGCTTTTAAAAATTAGATGTAATAGACATAATATGAAATGCTCAGATCTTCAGTGCTCCAGCATATCAGTTTTGGCAAATACATTTTAAGATACAGATATATCCATCATCACAGAAGTTTTCCTGTGCCCCTTCCCACCCCCCCCACCCCGAAATATGTACTTTTTGTGTCTGGATTCTTTTACTTGGTATAATATCTTTATGATTCATTCATGTTGTTACATGTATTAGTCTTCTCTTTTTATTCCTGAGTGGTTTTCCATTGCATGAACATCCTATAGTTTGCGTATCTATTCTCCTCTTCATGGACATTTTAGATTGCTTACCAGTTTTGGTTATGATGGATAAAACTGTACAAATATTTATTTGGAGAGCTTGTTGTGGACATATTCTTGGATAAATACCTACGAGTCGAATTACTGGGAGATAGGGGAAATATATGCTTAACTTCTAAAGTAATTTCCTGGTTTTCAAAGGGTTCATACCATTTTACATTCCCCCCAGAGATGTATAAGAGTTCTGGGTCTTCCACATCCTCCCAACAATTGGCTTCGGCAATCTTTAAAATTTCACCATTTGCTGTTGTGTGTAGCAGTATATCATTGTGCTTTTAATTTACACTTGACAATGACTAACAATTTTTTTTAATTGACTAACAATTTTGACCTCTTTTTCATTTGTTATTGACTATTTATATATCATCTTTCATAATGTGGCTGTTCAAAAAATTTTCTCCGTATTTAATTGGCTGTATATCTTTTCATTATTGGGATGCAGGAGATCTTTAGGTATTCTGTATATAAATCCATTGTTAAATATACGTGTTGTGAATATTTTCTCCCCAGCATTTGACCTACCTCTCTATTTGTTGGTGGTACGTTTTCATGAGCAGAAGTTTTAAATTTTGACTTACCCAATTTATGAATTACTTTCTTTATGGTTTGTTTTCTGTGTCTTCTGTAAGAAATCTTTGCGTATCCTAAGGTTGTGAAGATTTTATATGATGCTTTTTTTTATATGATGCTTTTAAAAATTGTTTTAGTTTCCATATTTAAATATATGATCCATCTAAAATTGTTTTTAGATATGGCTCTTAGATACTGCTTTTTAGATGTTTCTTTCTTATAGGAATATCCAATTCTCCTATCACCATTTATTTTTCTTTGTTTTTAGAGAGGGAGAGAGAGAGTGGGGTGTGGGGCAGAGGGAGAGGGAGAGAGGGAATTTTTTAGAAAGACTTTATCTATTTGAGAGAGAGAGCCCGCACATGAGTAGGGGTGGGTGGGAGGGGAGGAGCAGAGGGAAAGAGAGAAGCAGATTCCTCATCAAGCAGGGAGGGTGACTTGGGGCTTGATCCCAGGACTCTGAGATCGTGGCTGAGCCAAAGGCAGACGCTTAACTTACTGAGCCACTCAGGTGCCCCAGAGAGAGAGAATCTTAAGCAAGCTCCATGCCCAGTGCAGAGCCTGAGATCATGACCTGACCTGAAATCAAGAGTCAGATGCTTAACTGAGCTATCCTGGTGCCCCTCCAGTACCATTTGTTAAAAGAATTTGCTTCTTGTTATTTAATTGCTTTGATGCCCTTGTTTAAAATTATTTGACTGAGCATATTTGGGTCTACTTTTAGACTCTTTCTTTCCTTTGATAATTTGCTTAGTCTTCTTGATTACTATAAATTAGGAAAAGACTTAAAGATAGGTAATATTAAGTCCTCAATTTGTTTTTCTTTTTTAGTGTTTTTTTTTTCTTTGGCTATTCTTCATCCTTTGTCTTTCCAAACAAATTTAAAAATCATCTCCTTAATTTCTAGAATAAAGCCTATCAGAATTTTTAAAAAAGATTTTATTTATTTATTTATTTCGCATTAAAGCAGAAGGAGGGGCAGAAGGAGAGGGAGAGAATCTTAAGCAGACTCTGGGCTGAGTGCAGAACCTGGTGTGGGGTTTGATGTCAAACCCTGAGATCATGACCTGAGTTGAAACCAAGAGTCGGTCACTTAACCAACTGAGCTATCCAGGCACCCCTAGCCTGTTGGAATTTTAAATCTTTTATAAGTTTAGGGAGAATGGACATCATAAAATACTGAGTCTTCCAATCAATAAAAATGGTGTTTCTCACCATTTATTTAGACTTTCTTTAGTTTCTTTCAGCAGTGTTTTATAGTTTTCAGTGTAAGTAATCCTTCATTAATTAATCCTTAATATTCTGATTTTTTTGATGGTTTATAAGTGATGTTTTAAAAATTCCATTTTCTAAATGCTTATTAACTAGTATGGAGAAATTCAATTGATTTTCGTATATTGACTTTGCATCTTGATTCATTGCTAAATTCGCTGCTCTGGTTTCATGCAGAATGCTTTAGTGAGGGTTTATAGTATTATTTTAAAATGAATTAGGAAACATTTCCTTCTCAATATTCTGAGTGTTTCTATAGCATTGATATTAATTCTTCCTTAAGTTTTAATAGCATCCCCCAGTGAATTCATCTGGGCCTGGAGTTTTCTTTGTGGAAAATTGTGTGATTAAAATTTAATAAGTTTTAAAGATATAGAGTTATTTAAATTTTTATTTCCTCTTGAATCAATTTTGGTAATTCATGTCTATTAAGGAATTTATCCATTTTGAATTTGTCAAATTAAATTTAATAATAGTTCCAAGTTAACACTTCAATGTCTTTAAGGTCTGTATTGATGTCCTTTTATATCTCTGATATTGGTATATTTTTTTCTTGATCACTTTTGTTAAGGGTTTATCAGATTATTAATGTTTTTAAAGAACTAGCTTCTAGTTTTGTTGCTTTTTTCTCTCTGTTTTTCCATTTTCTATTTCACCTCTTTCTAGTATTATTTTTATTATTTCTTCTTTTACTTATTTTGGGTATAATTTCCTCTTCTACTTCTAGCTTTTGAAGATGAAAGGAGAAATCATTATGTTCATATCATTTCACTAATGTTTTTATAATATTGACATTTAAAGCTGTAACTTTCTTTTAGAAATCATGTCGTATTCCGCAAATTTTAGTATGTGTGTTTCATTATCATTGATTTCAAAATGTTTTCTAATTTCCCTTATTAGTTTTCTCTGATCCATATATTTTTAAAATGTATGTTGCTTAGTTTTGAAGTATTTTGGGATTGTTTAGGTATAATTTATAATTTAATATCATTGTGGCCAAAGAACGTACCTCATATAATTTCAATGTTTTGACATTTATTTGAGATTATTTTATCGCCCACCATAGGGTATGTCATGGTGAATGTTCCATGTGCACTAAAGAAGAATATTGGGATCCCTGGGTGGTGCCCCGGTTTAGCGCCTGCCTTCGGCCCGGGGCATGATCCTGGAGACCCAGGATAGAATCCCACGTCGGGCTCCCTGCATGGAGCCTGCTTCTCCCTCTGCCTGTGTCTCTGCCTCTCTCTCTCTCTGTGACTATCATGAATAAATAAATGAAATCTTTAAAAAAAATATTTATTCTGCTCTTGTCTGATATAGTAGTCTGACAATAGTCTGACAGTAGTTATATAGTAGTATAACTGTCAAGTATGTAAATTGGTTACTATAGTTAAAATATTTATGTCTACTTATATTATCTATCACTGAGAAAGAGGTGTTAAAGTCTTCAACTCTGATTGTAGATTTACCTGTAGTTCTCTTTAGTTGATGTATCTGCGTGCTTTGTATTTATATTGTCACCTATATACCTGACTATATTGCCTTTTATCACTAAAAAATACCCTCATTAGTCTATGGTACTACTCTACATCTTAGGGACCACTTTGTCTGATACCAGTTTAGTTCCAGCAGCTCTCTTATGCTTAATGTTTGCAAGGTACATCTCTCTCCATCCCATTACTTTTAATCAGTTTTTGTGTTTATTTATTTATTTTTAGAAAGATTTTATTTGTTTATCTGAGAGAGAGAGAGAGAGACAGAGAGACAGAGAGAATGATAGGAGGAGAAGACAGAGAGGGAGAGGAAAAAGCAGATTCCCCACTGAGTAGGGAACCCAACACAAGTCTGGATCCCAGGACCCTGAGATCATGACCTGATCCGAAGGCAGATGCTTAACCAATGGAGCCACCTGGGCGCCCTTGTCTTTACATTTAAAGTATGTTTCTTGTAAACAGCATATGGGATTTTGCTTTTTTATTCAATCTGACAGTTTCTTTTATTTGGATGCTTGGTTCATTTACATTTAATATAATTATTGATATACTTGGGTTTAAATCTACCATCTTGATGTTTGACTTCCATTTGTCTTAGTTCTTTGCTCCTCTGTTCATAGTCAATATTCAAAATATTTTGTTTCATGAATTAAAAAAATTATGAAAAGGGGTGCTTAGGTGATTCAACTGGTTGAGTGCCAGACTCTTGATCTCAGCTCAGGTCTTGATCCTAGCAACAAGCCCTGCATGGGGAGCCTAACTTAAAAAAAAAAAAAAAAGGCTCCAGTGTGGAGCCTAACTTAAAAAAAATATGACAATATAGTTGCAATTATTACCTTCAACTCTGTGTACTTGTCATATAATTTACTTTTGCCTACTGCATGAAATCCATGTTTGCTACTGTTTTTCATTTAGAAAGCCAACATTCATGCACCTAGGTGGTTCAGTTGGTTGAATGTCTGATTTGGTTTTGGTTTAGGTCATGAGATCAAACCCTGCATAGGGCTCTGGGATGATCATGAAGTCTGCTCGAGATTTTCTCTCTCTCTCTGTGTCTCTTCGCCATCTCTGTCCAAGAAAAAAAACTGATACACAGTCAACAGTTTTTTAACTTTGAGGGAGTGTTTACATATCTCAGATTAAAATATAGGACATTAAATCATTAGGAAAATTTAGAAGTAATTTTATTTCATAGAGAAACAGGCCCAGAGGTGTGCAAATTTGCATAATGATACATAGTTAAACAGAGAGATGGTCAGTAAAGGGTTAAAGTAAAATAAAAGCTAATGCGCTAGGGCAGAGATTTTTTAAATAGGAATTATCTTTTTTTCTTGTATATTTTTCGTTTTTCACTTTTATTAAGTTTTTAATTTTAATTCCAGTATAGTTAGCATGTAATGTTCTATTAGTTTCAAATGTTTAATATAGTGATCAATATCACTATATTCAACAGTTTTGCATATTAGTTCGTGCTCATCATGATAAGTGTACTGTTTAATTCCCACCACCTATTTCACCTATTCCCCTACCCACCTCCTCTCTGTTAGCTATCAGTTTGTTCTCTATAGTTAAGAGTTTGTCTCTCTCTTTTTTCCTTTGTTCATTTGTTTTGTTTCTTAAATTCCACATATGAATGAAATTATATGGTATTTGTCTTTCTCTGACTGACTTATTTGGCTTACATCATACCCTCTAGCTCAATCCATGTTGTTGCAAATGGCAAGATTTCATTCTTTTTTATGGCTGAATAATATTCCATGATATATATATCATGATATATTCCATTATATATGTATATATATATGCACATGTCTATCTATCATCTATCTATCTATCTATCTATCTATCTATCTATCTATCTATCTATCATCTATATATCTATAGATGGATGCATGGGCTGCTTCCATAATTTGGCTATTGTAAATAATGCTGCAATAAACACAGGGGTGCACATATCCTTTCACATTAGTGTTTTTCTATTCTTTGGGTAAATACCCAATGGTGAAATTACTGGGTCTTAGAGTAGTTCTATTTTTAATTTTTTGAGGAAACTCCATATGCTTTCCACGGTGGCTGCACCAGTTTGGATTCCCACCAATAGTAAAATGAGGGTTCCTTTTTTTCCACATCCTTGCCAACACTTGTTGTTTCTTGTGTTTTTGATATTAGCCATTCCGACAGGTGTGAGGTGATATCTCACCATAGTTTTGATCTGTGTGTCTCTGATAAGTGATGTTGAGCATCTTTTCTTGTGTCTGTTGGCCATATGTATGTCTTTTTTGGAGAAATGTCTTTTCATGTCTTCTACCTATTTTTTAGCTAGATTATTTGTGTTTTGGATATTGAGTTGTATCAGGTTTTTATATATTTTGGATACTAACTCTTTATTGAATATGTCATTTGCAAATATCTTCTTCCATTCAGTAGGTTGTCTTTTAGTTTTGTTGATTGTTTCCTTCACTGTGCAGAAGCTTTTTATTTTTATGTAGTCCCAATAGTTTATTTTTGCTTCTATTTCCCTTGCCTCAGGAGACCTATCTAGAAAAATGTTACAAAGGTCAATGTCAGAAAAATTACTGCCTGTGCTCTTTTCTAAGATTTATATGGTTTCAGGTTTCCCATTTAGATCTTTAATCCATTGTGAGTTTATTTTTGTATATGGTGTAAGAAAGTGGTTAAGTTCTATTCTTTTGCATGTAGCTCTTCTAGGGAAGAGTTTTCTAATATTGGATTCTTAGACCCCAGGGAGTTCATGGTGGGCTTCAGGATGTGTGTGAGTATCCTGAGATTAAGGATCCATACTTTTCAGCAATTTTCAAGAGTCTAATCTTATGAAGGTGAAGAATCCTGGTCCATGAGGACAATGACAAGACTACTGTTAGATTAAAAAATGCATTTTTTTTGGTTACTAGAAAACCTCTTTATCATGGAGACTATGAAAAAGGCGTATACACACCTGAATATGTATATAAACATAGATTGTGTACAAACAAATACACAACAATCTGAGTAACCAATTATTTCATATCTACTATGGCATATAGCTCTGACTTGTTTCCCACCTATGAACCACAGAACACTGGTTGTTCCTTTCCCTAGAAATGTAAGATACTGGTAATCGGATTGCCAAGATAAAATGCTTAGAGTGACAGTGTCCTGAAGGATTATGGTTCATTCTGTGTCTGTACATCCCAGACGGCTGATTAGTTAGCATTCTTTGAGAGCCCAGCTCCTCAAGCATCCAGAGAATTGATATCATTAGAATGAATAGATAGATAAAGGAAGTTTCTCCTTTAAAAACACACTTCCTCATCTCAAGGTTAATAATGTTTTCTTGTATGCATTCACAATGGAGTACAGCAGTACTTGCTAAGGTTACACAATGGACAGACACTTTTGCCCTCCAAGTAAGTCTTCCTTTTTTATCATATCAGGAAATAAAAAATTGTACATAAAGATAGGGATTCCAGAGCATCTGACAGAGACTTTTTTCTTATATATAGTCTACATTCTTTCTTCTATTTGTTAATTTCCTTTTCCTTAATCTAGATCAGCACTAATACAGATATAATGTGAACTACATATGTAATTATAGATTTCCTAGTTGCCTTATTGAAAAGAGTAAAAAGATACAGGTGAATTATTAATTCATATTAGTTCTTGTGTATCCAGAGGGTATTTTACATATATAGCACATCTCAGCTTGTACATTGTTTTCATAGGAAATACTTGATCTGTGTTGAGATTTTGTAAAATTTACAGCTGATAAAGTTGGCTTATATGCCTAAATTTTTCCAAAATACTTATACTTTTTCTAGTAAATGATACATATGATTCATAATATGAGTCAAACATTAGTTTTAATATTTAACTTAAATTTAAATAACGTGAAAAAAATCAGTTCCTCAATTGTATTCAAGGGCTCAGTAGTCACATGTGGCTTGTGGCTACTACGTTGGTCAGTGTAGCTCTTGCTTATAGTAAATATGAAATGACCTGTTTGCTGCAACTCGGCATAGTCTGAACTCAATGACTATAGCAGAGCTACTCTTGAAATGGCTCTTCCCTCTCCTATGTCCATCCATTCCCTTTAGTTTATAAAGGATTGAATCATTTACAAGGATAACAACATATCTGACTTGGAAGTTGAAGAAGGTGCACCTATCATAAGTTCATCTGTATTTAGTTATGTCAGGACTGATTATGTTACTCCAGGGGAGCCTCTGCCCTTGCTCTTCCCTCTGCCTGGAATGTTCCCAGACTCAGTTCCCTCGGTTAACTGGTATTCCATCTGCATGGCTCACTTTAAACATTGTTCCCTAGGGGAGACTTTTTCTGGCCAGACCCCAGAAGGTCTCCTTGTTAAGGAACCCACTCTACTTATCTTTTTACAGTGTAGTTCAGGGGTGTTTGCTTGTTTTCTGCCAGGCTGCCTTTTCTTCTAGCCTGTGTGTTCTGTGAGGGCAGGGATGTACTTGTCTTATTTATCACTGCATTCCTAGTGACTAATGCAAAACTAGGCACAGAACATCTGCTGAATGAATGAGTGAATGAATGAACTGTCAGTGCAGTAACCTCAGCTGTCATCTCTATATAGTTCCCACTTTATGGGAGAGTTTTGTCTTTTTATGACTTTTTGGTTGAGCTTTGATTTAAATGCAGCTTCACTTATTGCTGAGGACTGAAGGGTTTGAAATCCCACATGGAAGGAAGCCCCATACTGACCTCCTGCAATGAGGTTTTGCTGAAGTTGTGCCGTGAACACTGGAGGTCAAGAATTTTCTGGTTAGCCCAGGAGATTTTTACAGAGGAGGAGTCTTCAGCTGGAAATGAGAGGCAAACCAAGCCAGTAGCTACTGAGGGATATCCAGTCTCACCCCGTGGGGAAATCCTCTGTCCTGAGGACTATTTTGGGATTGTTGAAACAAACAACCCAGTGAGCAAAACTCACACAAACGTGTTCACAGGGTACATACAGGCTGCAGCAGCTCTGCGGGTAGTCCAGAAGGGCTAGCCTCCTGCTTGGTGCGGTTCCTGCCATTTGGGATTTGGTTTTATATATTTCACAACGTTGCTTGAAAGTTCTAATGAGAAGTAGAAATAACAAGGTGTAAAATTAGACAAGTGGGCGAAAGTCCAAAAGACAAACCAGATGCTGTCCTCAGAACTGCATAGATATGCGTAGATTATTTTACTAGAAAAAGAATGATGAGAACAGTCACTGTGAATATACTTTATTTAGTTCCCCACTTCCAGTTATGGTCCTCTTAGTTTCAGTTTCGTCAAGGAGGTATTGTGATATTCTGAAATCAAAACTGTTAGGTGTTTTGAGTTCAAATGCCATACTTCATACTTTATACTTTTCTATAGAGGGGAATGTCAACACCCCAAAAAGATTTAGAGAAATCATTAGAAAAAAGTCAAGCCTCTGCTTCAAAAAGTTGAACATCATTGAGGTAGTTTTCCTTTATTGAGTACTAGGCAAATGGAGTTACTTTAGAAACCACCAAGCAGATTTTTAAAATAAAAATCATTGTAAAATTCTGTCATTGAGAAAAAAAAACCCTGTAAAATCAGTTTTAGTAATAGTCTGTTAACTTGAATCCCCCAGTCTGAAAAGCAGCATTTTGAATAAGCTCAAGAGGTTAATAAGTATCACTGGGGCAAAGGTTGTGAATAGTATAAAGTGAAGGACCAAACAAGCTAGAATAGTGAATGGCAAATAAGTAGGAGGGAGGCATGGCGGGGCACCTGGGTGGCTCGGTGGATTATGTGTCTGCCTTCTGCTGGGTCATGATTCCTGGGTCCTGAGATGGAGTCCTGCATCCAGCCCCGCATTGGGCGCTCTGCTCGATGGGAAGCCTGCTTCTTCCTCTCCCTCACTTGTGCTTTTTCTCTCAAATAAACAAACAAATAAATAAATAAAAAAATTTTAAAAAGGGAGGCACACCTCAATGAGGAGAAACCAGTGGGCATGTAAGGTATTACCAAGAATCAAAAGCATTTGCTAAAATCTGTGTAATCCTCTTGCCATTGCAATATCACATTAATAAGAGAAGTCCTAGAAAATTTGCTCTAGGTATACTTTAACAAAAATGTTAGAAGGCAACGTTCTATGGAACTAAAAGGATTTTCGTTTTGTTTTTAGAAACACAAACACACCCTCACAAACATATGTGCTCTCCAGGACTGGAATGTTCCAGCCCCTCCCCCACTTTAGGTACACAGGCTAATTGGTGTCATGTTTTCACAGTACTGGGGAGACCAACATCACAGAATTTGCAGCCTGGAGTACTTCTGAAATTTCCCAGAATACAGTGATGTACTATAGTGGTCGGCTCTTCTGGATCAATGGCTTTAGGATTATCACAGCTCAGGAAATAGGTCAGAGAGCCAGTGTCTCCATTTTGGAACCAGCCAAATTCAATCAGTTTACGATTATTCAGACGTCCCTCAAGCCTCTGCCAGGTACAAGATTTTATTCCTGCTTACCCTCTCTCCTTCAGACTTGTTAAATAAATGTTTAGGTTAGGGTTTTTTTCTTAAGAATTCTGTTTTGAAAAAAGAAAAAAGGCCTTAGCAGTTTCTATTGGTTTGCTTGCAGTCAACTTAATAAAATTTTCAGGATATATTAAAGGAAAGGGGAATTTTGTTTGGGGAATTAATTTCTATGTTTTCCATGATGATTGAGAATCCTAAATTCTTTCTCCTTCTATTCTTTCTTTCATTCTATAGGCAACTTTTCTGTTACCCCCAAGGTTATCCCAGATTCTGTTCCAGAGTCTTCATTTAGGATTGAAGGGAATGCTTCAAGTTTTCAAATCTTGTGGAATGCTCCCCCAGCAGTGGATTGGGGTGTGATCTTCTACAGTGTGGAATTCAGCTCTCATTCTAAGGTATAGTGTTGGTTCTAGTAGCTTCCATTTCTCAGACTGTTCCATCTGTATCAGCCCTGCCCGCACTGATTGGTGTTCCCTTCCTTTTGCCAAGCACGTCTGACTCCTTTGTTGTTCCCATAACATTTGGTTATTGAGATTTTTCCTGAGAACCCTGCGTATGGCCAATCTCCTCCCATTTTGTGGTTAGTGGTAACAGCTGGTGTGTTAGATACATTTTAACTCGTCTTTGTGAAACCACATGGAATTTACCAACATTAGTGTTTCCCAAATTGCAAATTTTGACTTTACATGTGCGCCATAGCTCGGAGATAAAGGATGTTATGATACCCTTACTAGGAAAATAATGTTTTGTTCTTATATTTTAGTTCCTGGCCAGTGAACAACAGCTTTTACCTGTATTTACCGTGGAAGGGCTGGAGCCCTATGCCTTATATAACCTCTCTGTCACTCCTTATACGTACTGGGGAAAGGGCCCCAAAACATCTCTCTCACTTCGAGCACCTGAAACAGGTACACGGGTCAAAATTTCTTTTTAAAAAAAGGCAGAACCTCACTTTCCATGATCTAGGATAAATAGCTAATAATTTAAAAAGGCACCTTTCAGTTTTACAGATATATTTAGATTCAATACTCTTTCAATGACTTCTCAGAGATTAGAATAACATCATTAAAATAAATCTGCATAATTTATTCCAAAAACATATTTCAAAGATTTCTTAGAGACTGTTTCACTTGATTATCATAATATATCTGATGCAGAAACCTGTTTCAGGAAATTTGTGAAACACTTGATAGGGAAAATGGGAATATAACAGCAGAGATAGTTTCATGGAAGGCAGGCTTATCGGGAGAGGTTCTCATGGATGGTAGCTCAGAATCTTCTGTAGGTGAATGGCTGATGTCTAATGTTGCTCTTTGGAATATATTTTAAAAGGGTACTAGTCATATTTTTAGATGCATACCACTATAAAATGTGCAAGGCACATTTATATGTATCACTTTTTTATTAAACATTTATTGCATACCTATCATGTGTCAGAAACATCATTTCATCCTTTCATTTGGCTCTCCCCCTGCTCTGAGGTAGGACAGGTGTTATAATCTCAATTATGCAAATGAGAAAGCAGAAGCCCAGGGGCTGCCTATTTCGCATAGCTGGTAAGTGGCAGGGCTGGGACTTCATCTAGACTTTTCAGTGTAGTTTGATCAAATCCTCATTTGGTCATTTCTGCCAATGGTGGTCAATGATAGCATCATATTGATTTATTTAATATAAGCTTATTAGCACAGGACCTGGCAGGCGATAAGAGCTCAACGGGCATAATTGTGTGTGTTTTTTTTTAACCGTTAAGATTCTTTCAACAATATTTATCCATGAGTCTCATGACAGGAACATAGTGGAGCCTGGGCAGGTTCTGGAGCAGTTAGCATTTGGATCCAGGTATGCTCTCTTTGAGATTGTCTTGGGATATCAGCTTTGGTCGGATTCTTCTGTGGAAATGGCTTTGCCTGCATCTGTCAGGGGATGCACCGGGGGCTAGGGTCATCAGCACTTGGCCGGATGTTGGGGGCAATAAAAAAAAAAAAAGAAAGAAAAGATTTGGCCTTTGCCTTCAGGAAATTTACAATATAGTCAGGAAATTATTCAAACTGACCAATATTTATTAAGCATTTACGGTGTGTCAGTTCTATACCAGATTTGAGGGGATTTAACAAGGAGTAAGAACAGGTGCCTTTTCTGATGGAGCTCATAGAACAGTAGAGATAATATACACAGTCTTCCAACAATAATAGAAATGAGACCGTGGGAACTGAGTTGCCATGGTATAGAACGAGTAGATAAGATGGAAATCTTCATCTATATCAAGTAACCCCAGTGCTCTTAGGAGATCACAGGGCCCATGGACTGGTATGGCCACCTAGGGCCTGTGGTGGGAGGTGTGAGGAATTCTAACTGGGCTCTGAGAAATGACCCAAGAAAAAGTATCCCATGTGAGCACAGTGTGAGCAGGCCTGGAGAGATAGTGACATGAGTGTTGGACATTGAGAAGCGATGTGATTGCAGTGGAGAGTGGAAGGGGACCTCGTAGAAGACTCCAAAGAAAGGATGAAATAGCATAGACACCAGGCAGAGGAATTTCTCTTGATTAAGAGGAAGATAAATTCACTGAAGGACTGGGAGAGACTTCATTACTGGTTTGGCTCTAGGGTAAATGGTAACCCCAAACCATACTCTTGGGGTGCTCCCTGCTGCTGGAGAGGATTCAAGGTGAGAGTGCCTGGATCCATGATATGCCGGATGTTACATCCTGAACTGGCTGAAGGCTGGACTGAATTCCCGCCTTCCTTCCTGTGACTGCCATTTCCATCACCAGCTAATTCACTTGTCAGGATGAGAGTAAATGTTGTATTTTAAAAGGAGAACCAGCCACAGGGCACAGATGAGAAAGATGTACCTAAGTGCTGGCAAGAGGGATTTGGGTTGAAGATAAGAAAGATTTGCTGAAATATCAGGATAGGCTCCTGAAGAAATCCATGGAATATTCTTTCCTGAAGATCTTAAAGAACAAGATAGACACCCTTCAATAGTCTGGAACGAGAAGTATTTACTACTGTTTTTCCACTCCCTCATCGTGAATGGTAAAAAGTCAACCTTTTATTCTTGTCTACCTTATCTATGTCTCTGCTTTTCAGTTCCATCGGCACCACGGAATCCCAGGATGTTTGTATTACCAAGTGGAAAATACTATAAGCAGAATGAAGTTGTGGTGGAATTTAGATGGAATAAGCCTAAGCATGAAAATGGTGCGTTGACAAGATCTGAAATTTTCTATCACATAACCAACCAGACAGACACAAATGAAACATTCCAAGACTGGATCGCTGTCAACACAACCCCCTCGGAGATGTCATTCCAGCTTGAAGGCATGAGTCCTGGGTGCACTGTTGCCTTCCAGGTATGAGTGAAAACAGGGAAACGAGGGACCTCAATGGTGCAAACAGAAGGTTGACTAAAGACCTAGGTTAAGAATTCTGCCCCTTTGTCAAGAATTTGAGGTCCACAGTGATCACCGAAGTCAAGGTGGCAGCAAGGATATGGAGGGCAGTGGGGCAAGCTAGGGTAAAGAACATCTTGACAACTTCTGGCTTTCAGATTCAGAATAGGCCATTACTTTTTCCCATGATCACTACAGGCCCGGTACCATGGTAGATGCTTTTATATTCCTTATCTCATTTGACCCTCTTCTGGTCTGTGAAGAAACAGCCATGTCCCTGATTGTATCAGTAAGTTACTAGAGCTGTGTGCCTAGGAAGTGGTATGCTAGGGTCCAACTTCTAGAGTCCTTTTCACCAGATCATGTCACTAACTGTGAATCTTCTGGATGCCCCAACTTGGAGCTACCAATGGAAATAAAGGCCGAGGGTCTAGGTAGTTGACATCTCAGAGTTACTACTAAGTCTCTCCACTCCCTCATCGTGAATGGTAAAAAGCCAACCTTTTATTCTTGTCTACCTTATCTATTCTTGTCTGGCTGCTGATAGGGGAGAAAGTTAAAGAGACTAGGAGTCAAGAATAAAAAGAATGACAATGTTGTACATATTTAGAGCTATTTTCCATTTCTTTTCAGGGAACATATGCTTTTGGGGAGTGTTTTAGAGATTTGAGCTTCCTAAGGATCTATTTTCTTTTTGTAAAATTCTAATTTAATGATTATTTTGTTATTATATTAGATTGACATATGCTAATCAAAAAAAGTTGTACATAAAAGTTAAAGATAATATGCATTCCTATTTTTAAGAATTATGTGTATTCTGGTTAAATAAATATTCTGGTTAAGTGTATCTGTCTATACGTACACATAGTTTCAGATCTCAGTCACCACAGGACCATGCAGGGTGATATACATAGATATACATGAGTTTCATTTAACATGGTCTTGTGCAAAAGTGAAGATGTCTTGGTATGTATATGTACCATGGTACACACCGCACCATATACAGATGGTAGTATGTATAATATGGTAAAATATATTTAACACTAGGAGTATAATAAAAATAATCTAATGCTTTGTTGATTGAGAGGGCAATTGAGGATCTACCGTTTGGGTCCATCATTATGCACGCCAATTTTCTTTATAGGCTGTTGTCCATATGCAAGGTTTGGAAATGGAAATAATTTATTACACAATAAAATACATGTACTAAAAACTGGATTATTTTGGCTTTTTAAAAAAATATTATTTATTTGTTTGAGAGAGAGAGAGAGAGAGAGAGCAAGCAGAGGCAGGGATAGAGGGAGAGGGAGAAGCAGACTCTCTACTGAGCAGGGAGCCCTACTCATGACCTGAGCCAAAGGCAGATGCTTAACCAACTGAGAGCTACCCAGGTGCCCCTAAAAACTGTCTTTGAAAAGCTTTGGTACTAGAATGCAGGGAGGCACAGTAGGAAGAAAGTATATGACCCTCAGAAGACTTAATTTTTATGCCAGTTTTTGCATGTGTCATTGTGGATGAGTTATTTACCTTAATTGTGATTTTGTCCAGTTTCTGCTCTTACTAGTTGTGAGGATTAAAAGAGTTAATATCTGTAAAAGTGGTTTGAAATGCACAACTCATTCTGAAATACAAGTTTTAATTATTATTTTCCTTTTCTAAATCTCTCTTTTAAAAAATACACCAAATTTAGTTATTTAAAGCTTTTTTTTAATTTTAATTTTTTAATTTATTTATGATAGTCACACATAGAGAGAGAGAGAGGCAGAGACATAGGCAGAGGGAGAAGCAGGCTCCATGCACCGGGAGCCCGACGTGGGATTCGATCCCGGGTCCCCAGGATCAGGCCCTGGGCCAAAGGCAGGCGCTAAACTGCTGTGCCACCCAGGGATCCCTATTTAAAGCTTTTAGTTGTTTATTTCACAGTATGTGGGAGTTCAGAATATGCATAGTTTTGTTTCTGTTAAGTAGTCTATGTAATTGAATTTTGAAAATAGCTAAAAACTTTTCTTAGAAGTTCAAATCTTTTGCATGGAGATCCGTCCATTACTTTCTACTCTTTTAGACAAAAATAATGACAGCAGTAAAAAACAAACCACCAGCATGCATGTGAGGCAATATTTACCTCTTAGTGATTTATTGCTTTATCCTTGGATGGGAGTAACTATTTGAAACTATTCAGGCGGAGAAAGACAAATACCATATGATTTTGCTCATATGTGGAATTTAAGAACAAAATAGATAAACATAGGCGAAAGGGGAGAAAAGAGAGGGAGGCAAACTACAGAAGACTCTTACCCATAGAGAACAAACTGAGGATCGCTGGATGGTAGGTGGGTGGGGCATGGGCTAAACTGGTGATGGGCATTAAGGAGGTCACTTGTGATGAGCACTGGGTGTTACAGGTAAGTGATGAATCACTAAATTCTACTCCTGAAACTAATATTACACTGTATGTTAACTACTGGAATTTAAATAAAAACATGAAAAAAATTCATAATCGATATCAGAATTGTGAAATGAAAGCTTCAATAATCTATCAGTCTCAGAATGTAATTATTATCATTGAGGATGCCATTGAATGCAACTTTTTTTGGTATCCTTTTCTTCCTTTAGGTCCGAGTCTTCACATCCAAAGGCCCTGGACCGTTTTCTGATATAGTAAAGTCCAAAACATCAGGTATTTATTACCTAAACCTGTGCAAAAAACAGTTGGTGTTTTAAAAACATTCTTGATCCTTGGTATTCTCGAGGGTATGAATGCTGTCTCTGAGCTGGAGTTAAAGCCAAAGAGTCATTTTTTAATCATCACCAAACACACTTAAATAAACCTAAGCGTAGGGTGCCTGGATTGTGTTGACGGAGACTGAAGCAGTAGATGAACCCGGGGGGAGACCCATGGATTTTGGACTAGCCTGATAGTGAATCAAGGGATTTTGCCAAACCACTTTTTTTTCTTATAAATATGATAAATGTTTTGTTTTTTTTTTGTTTTCAGAAATTAATCCATTTCCAATTCTCATAACTCTCTTTGACAACAAGATAGTTTTATTAGATATGGATCAAAGTCACATTGTATGGATGTTTTCAGCAGAAAGAGTCATCAGTACCATGGGCTACACAGCTGATGATGGAATGGGGTACTATGCTCAAGGAGACTCACTCTGCCTTCTGAACATGCACAATAGGTCCACTTCTGAGGTATCTCACCATGTAAATATTGTGGAAGGAAGGACGTGGATGATTTGCATATCACACTACCCTGTAATTAAAATGACTGGTCAGTGGTTGAGCCATTAAGATTAGAATGGTTGAAAAGGACAGCTGTGGTGTAATTATTTAGTCACAAATGAATAGAGATTAGATTTTGGGCAAATGTCATTCAGGATTAATTAAATAGTTATTTGGTTTAGGTGCTGTGTTAGTTCCTGGGATAGAGGGGGGAAAAAAAATCACAGTCCTTGAACAAAGCCAGCCTAGTATTTGTCTAACAGCTGGAAAACAGTACTGTGTAGTGATTAAGGGGCGAGCTTTGGGATCTGAAATTTAGAATTTAATTCTGACTTCACCACTTACTAGATCTGTGACCATCAGCAAATTATTTAACTACTGATTATGTGGCACCCTGTTATATGGTTCCTGTGAAGATTAAATGAGATAATCTATGTGGGGCATTTAGCACAATGCCTGGCATGAGGTGGCATTTGTTGATTGTCAGCTAGTAGAGCAGACAGACAGAAGACAGCATCATGCTGTGCTGAGGGCAGGGTGTGGTGGTATCACAGAATATGGGTGATCCATCCATATGAGAGTGGTGGTGGTAGAATGGAAAGACATATTGGGTGCAAAGAAGATGAGCCAGGTGAGGGTGGGAAAAGCTGAGGGGGTAGTAAGTGTGAAGACTGGGAAACAAGAGAGCCAGAGCACATTTAGGAGGCTATAAATAGAGTGAGCTTGGGATGAAGGTGAGGGTGAGGATGAGTGAAGGACAGGTGGGAAAGCTGGAGAAGTAGGCAGGACCCTAAACACAATGGGTTTCCTTTGCTGTGCTAAGGTGTGGAGTGCTGGTCCTGAAGACAACGTCAAGCCAGTAAAGAAATCTAGTGGATCATTCATATGATCAAGTTATGTTATAGAAAGACCTCTCTAGTGGTGTGAATAACGACTTAGAGAAGGTTAAGTCTCAGACAATTAGGAGGCTATCACAGAAACCCAGACAGGAAATGTTAGGCAGGAAGTGAGATGAGAAAGGAAAGGACAAATTTGGGACACATTTAAAGTGGGACTAATTCACCGTTGTGCAGCCATAATAGGAATAAGTCAAGGATGAACCGTATTCATCAGGATTGCTCCTTGGGTGAGTGTTGGAAATCCATAAAAATATAGTATGCAGGAGAAAAGAAGGTCTCAGGGGTGGAGTGATGAATTCTATTTCCTGGGATCATTCATACAGAGAGTAGTCAGTTTGAATCAGTAACTCGGTGAGGGATCTTGCTACTGTTCCTATAGCACTGGTCTATGAATTATAATTAAAGTCATGGTAGTTGAAATTAACCGAGAGAAAGAATGCAAAGTGGGAACAGGACCAATGTCACAATGGTATAGTCTCGAGTTATTGAGGTTTTGGATTACAAAAAAGTGCAGTAAATAAGTAATATGGTAGATTACAGAAAAGTCCTCAAATTTGAAAAAAAGATGACCATTATCTCCTTGGCTATGTTTTCTACCTATTGTTAAGATTTTCCGAGATGCACTGGTTTCTGATATCACAATTATTACAATTGACTGGATTTCAAGGCATCTCTACTTTGTGCGAAAAGAATCACAAAATGGAATGCAAATATTTGATGTTGATCTTGAACACAAGGTGAAATACCCCAGAAAGCTGAAAATCTGCAATAGAAATTCAACAATAGTCTCTTTTTCTGTATATCCTCTTTTAAGGTATGTAAAGTGTGAGTATCTTTTCTATTGTGATGAAATAGAGACATTTAATATAATATCTTTGGCTTAATAATAGAAGTCATTGATGGGAAAATAAGATGCTTAGGGCTCTTGACTATCTATATTAATATATGCTAAATAATTCTACACATGAATTATGAGCCCACAGCCACAAATACGTAAATTTAATTCATACTGACAATTTGGCTAGCCTAAAATTAGGGTAATTACCAATAGGACACCAAAGCAGATTTTTATATCAGTGGATTTCCTAATATCCTCGGATGATAAGGATGAGAAGGGGACTGAGACAGTGGCAGGAGATGAATGAGAGATAGACAGGCAATGTGTGATGCACAGCTAAAGTTATTCTGGACTCATCCATCTTTAATTAATGCCCTTGTAGCACTGAGGGGGGCACTTGACGGGATGAGCACTGGGTGTTATTCTGTATGTTGGCAAGTTGAACACCAATAAAAAATAAATTTATTATTAAAAAAAATTAATGCCCTTGTAAGATGAGTTTTAAAGCCTCCATCCAGCAACTGAATTGCAGTTCTTTGGGCTGAAAGGTATATTTTGTTTGTGCCATAAGCATGGTCATAATCTTGAAACTAGATGGTTAACCAGTCTTAAGAAGCATAAATACACTTGAGAGGAGGGGGATGGAGATGGGTGTTGATATAAAGCGTACAAATATATTTCACATTTACAGCCACTAATGACCTAGTCCATACAGCACCTCAAAGTCATTTTAGTCCAAGGCTTTTGTTGTAAATACAGTTATTGAGAAATCATGGGAAAATGCTACAAATTAGACTGCTTGTGGCCACCTCTGTTTCAGAAGGTTATTGGACACTTGGACACTTGTTCTCTCGAAAGGCTGTATTTTTCTCTTCAATCGTTAGGAATGGTTAATCCTCATTGGAAACCAATCTTTGCAATGATATGTTTTACTCACTAAGTTGGAGGGTCTTGTTTTTTCCCCCTCTAGTCGCCTGTATTGGACAGAAGTTTCCGATTTTGGCTCTCAGATGTTCTACTATAGTATTATCAACCAGACCTTGAGTCACATTCTTCCATCCATACCCACAAACCATTCAAATGGAAGGAAACAGTGTTTTTGTGGTGTTACTGAATTCGAGTTTAGTGGCACAATGACAATTGACACCTCTGACCTAAAGAAACCATGGATATACTTTGTCAAAGGGCAAGAGATCTGGGCCATGGATCTGGAAGGATGCCAATGTTGGCAAGTCATCATGGTGCCTACTCTGCTTGGTAAGACAGCCGTGTGTGTACACAGATGCTCATTACTAATGGTGGCCCCTCCTGTCCCATTAAAAAGGGTGTACATTCCATATATATTCAAAAGAATATACACATGGTATTTGTTCTGGACCATGCCAAATGTTCCTGTAGAATTCAAGTCAAGTTGTTCCCAGGAAAATTGTATGTAGACATTCACACAATTTTCTGGATCTGTGGGTTTCTTTGCTGTTATTGTTATTTTACAATTAATAGTCGAGCTACAATGTATTGAGCTTAACACTATATTCTAAGCAAGCTACCGCATGTACTAGCTCATTTAATTTTTAAAGCACCTTGATGAAGTAGATGCTAGTGTCCTCATTTTATGGACAAGGAAACTGAGGCTGACAAAGATAAGATACTTGTCCGGAGGGCCACGATTAGTGGAGGAGCTGGTGTTTGAAGCTGGACCTGACTACAACAGCCATGATCTTCCTACCAGCACCCTACTTTACTTCTGTTGTGATGGTCCCATTGACTTCACATTCACCATGAGTTGGTCAATACTTGACAGGTGTGTTTGTTGAAATGCACATGCTTATGGAGGAAATACTTAAATGTCTAAAGTGATTTGGGGGTTTCCTAAGTAAAAGTAACTGCAATAGGGAAAAAATGCACTCTAAATAATCCATATATTCTTTTTTTAAAAATTATTTATTTATTTATTTATTTATTTATTTATTTATTTATTTGAGAGAGAAAGAGAGAGAGAATGAGCATGACGGGGGTGGGGGGGGGAGGAACGGCAGAAGAGGAGGGGGCGGACAAGCAGACTCTGCACTCAGCCATGACCCTGAGATCCTGATCTGAGCAGAAATCAAAAGTCAGAGGCTAAACTAACTGAGCCACCTAGGCACCCCTACTGTCATATATTCTTAAGAGTCTACTCCTCTCTGTTCAATATAGTAACCACCAGTCACATGGGACTTAAGTTCAAATTAATTAAAATTAAATAAAATTAAAAATTATATACTGCAGTCACATGAGCCATATTTTAAGTGATCAAAAACCACAAGTGGCTAATGGTTACTGCATTGGGCAGCATAGATATAAAATACTTTCACCACTGAAAGTGCTTTTGGACGTTGCTAGTCTATATAGTGAAGTTTTGACATTGCAAACAAGTGTGTGTCTGTGTTATATCTGCACATATGGTTTTGTTGACATGGTACCCAGAGCCTTTTAGAAATAATTCCGATATACTTTCAATGGGCTTAAGAGTAGAGATAATGTTTTGAGCTTCTCTTATCAGAGGAATTACTTATTTCTGTTCAACCTTTGACAAAGACTCTTTCCTTAATCAAACTTTAGGCTCCTCTGAGCCCTTTTCTCAACTAGACCTTGACCTTGGTCTTCCGTGTCTGTCATTGCTGAGTCTGGTTTTAGCAAGAATCCTGCTAAATCAGAATCAAGTTCTTCATCCCCCACCCTTGATGCTCTGGGCTTACAGTTAGCAAAAGTCATAGTGAGCCAGTTTAGCAGGAATTTCCCTATCCTTGTTGTCTCCTCTTAGTGGCTTTCTATCCACTGATCCCCTCACTACTTGCTCCACATCCTCAGTGTCTTTGTTGTATGCAAAGTTCTGCACCTCTCTCTCCCCTACTCCAATATTGAAAAAGTCTTAACTAAAGTCTTTCTTACCTTTAAACAAGTGCCAGGATAATTTTTCTTTATCATCTGATACACAAGAATTATCTAGTAGGCCATTATCTTATAGGTATAGAACTAGTTAGTCTTTCAAGAATCCATAATTGAAAAGTATAACCCTACAATTAGAAAATTTGAATGGCTCTAGAGATCCTTTAGCTGGCATGATTTTGGAAGAAGTCTCCTCTACGGAAACAGCTCTGTTTGAACAGCTGCTTATAAAAACATCTATTCTGTATAAGGAAGTTTTTACATTTTGGAGAACAATTCTAAGTATTAGATTTCTCCCCCTAGGGATGCCTGGGTGGCTCAGCGGTTTAGCGCCTGCGTTCGGCCCAGGTCGTGATCCTGGAGACCAAGGATCGAGTCCCACATCGGGCTTCCTGCATG
Source organism: Vulpes vulpes (assembly GCF_048418805.1). Taxonomy (NCBI): domain Eukaryota; kingdom Metazoa; phylum Chordata; class Mammalia; order Carnivora; family Canidae; genus Vulpes; species Vulpes vulpes. The sequence continues at coordinate 64,143,689 of NC_132780.1, forward strand.
GAGACTGCTTCTCCCTCTGCCTGTGTCTCTGCCTCTCTCTCTTTCTCTCTCTCTTTGTGTGTGTGTGTGTCTCTCATGAGTAAATAAATAAAATCTTAAAAAAAAAAAAAGATTTCCCCCCTTCTATTTAGCCAAAGTTTTCTCCCCATTTTTCCCATTCGTTGGTCTGAGTTCTGACCTCTAATTTTATAAAGAATAAATCGGGGATGCCTGGGTGGCTCAGTGGTCGATCCTCTGTCTTTGGCTCAGGGTGTGATCCCTGGGATCAAGTCCTGCATCAGGTTCCCCACAAGGAGACTGCTTCTCCCTCTGCCTATGTCTCTGCCTCTCTCTCTGTGTCTCTCATGAATAAATAAATAAAATCTTATAAAAAAAGAATAAATCAAGTATTTTCTACATGATAGCCATTCAAATATGTTGGGGCTACCGTCATAGCTCATTCTAAGTACTTCCATTGGAGAAAAAAGATTCATGTTCTGTAACTCCTCCTCACATGATGTGGCTTTTGGATCTCTCTTTGCCCCAGTAGCCCTCCTGTGGTTTCACTCCAGCTGCTTGATATCCTCGTAAATGTCACCCCCATAATGACTCCCTGTACTCTCATTGTGTTCTGGTTAGTACAAGGAGCCTCTGACTTCTTCTGTCTTCTTTTATTAGAGCTAAAAGTGGCATCGAGTCTTTGGGCTGCCTGCCATTTGAAAAACCCATAGTCTTTTTTATATTAACTATTATTAAGCCGGATTTCTTTCATTTGTTATTCATAGAATTGATTTTAACTTGGCTTTAGGATGCCACATTTATTTCTATTAAATTTCAATCCATTTCCTGATTTTGTTGTAAAATTTTCAAGTTTTAAGTCAGTGATTGAATATACTAGTGTTGGTAAGAATCATGTACTATCTACAAATTTGGTAAGTATGTTTACTCTGCATTTATTCCAAATCATTGACAAAAAATATTGAGCAAGACGCTGAGCCCTGGGCCCATCACGTAACACTTCTCTCCCCATAGGCCTTGTTTGACATGGAGTCACACAGGTAAAGTTGTAAATCTTGGTTCTGCCCTTTACTAACTTTGTGGCCTTGCGAAGATTATTTAACTCCTCAAAGCCTGTTTCTACTTCTACAAAATAAGGCTAATAATAATAGTATTTACCTTATTGGCTTGAGATGGAGCTCAAATGAGAAAATATCTGTAAAATCCTTAGTCTTTTGAAATGACAGCAAGATTCAAAATTTAGCAGTTACAATACCGAAAAAGGATTTCACATGTTGCTTAGAGTAGAAAACACATGTTAGGTATTTTGTTCTTTATGTTCTTTATTCTATGTTTTTCATGAGCAGGAAAAACACTTGAAAGCTTAACTGTGGATGGGGAATTTCTATACTGGATCTCCTCCACAAAGGACAGCACAGAGATCTATCAAGCCAAGAAAAGCAATGGGGCCATCCTCTCCCAGATGAAGGCCCAAAGGAGTAAGCGTATCCTTGCTTACAGTTCAGTTCTGCAGCCTTTTCCAGGTAATAGGATTTTTTTCCCCAGGTAATAGGATTGTACTCTGAAGCAGCATGTTGGCCCAGGTTAGGGTCAGACACGTCTGGGGATGTCTTCTTCTGCACACTGCCTCCCCAGGGCCTTGGCTATGCTCAGCGGGACTCCAAACTGTCAGGGTTGGTGCGCACTGCAATTGCTGTTTGGCCGGGGTCACAATTTATCTCCAAGTGTATATCTCCATGTGTACACATGGCTGTGGTAGACGTTAGCCCATGCGTTACCTTGTTTGTCATCCTCTCTGTCTTTATTCTTTTCTCTATTCCTTTAGTTTCTCTCCTTTCTGTCTTTTTTCTCCTCTACATCATTTTAGACTTCCCACTTGTCCAAAAAGCACCACATAGAATTTTAGGTCTTTTTCAAAGTAAAATGCTTTATTTATTGTAGTATTTTGTATGTCAATCACTTATCACAGGTACATGTGCTACCATTTTTATTAAGTTCCTATCTTTATTGTTGTAATGTATCACTTGTGACGTTTTTTAGTGTCATGCTTCTATCTTTCTCATAAACCCTGTGGATTTTATTGTGTGGTTTTGTGTCATGCAGTGACTTTTAGGGATGCATGTATGGCACGATGGCAGAACTAGTTATTGAATTCACTTTTCACTTTGAGAAATTTAAGAGATTAATAAGTCCATGTGACATCTGTTCGAAATTGAACACATACACAAATACAGGAACATCCTTAAATATAGAAGTCCTAAAGCTAGCATGAGTTTTTGTAATTGGGATGAATTTTAAAAATATGAAAATAATGCTGTCATTACTTTCTTCAAAGTAAAAAAAAAAGGCGGGGGGGCGATCAACTTGGTTTTTCTACTTCGTACATTATTCAGTGTACTGTAGCGTCACCTGCTGGAAAATTTGACCAATGACCACTTACCTTGCTCCCTTTTCCTGAGGTGTTTAAGGACTTCAAAACAAATGGGAAAAACAAAACAAAACAAAACAAAACAAAACACCAAACTCTTGTCTTCCTTTCTTGAACAACATTTCCTTTTTTTATTTTTATAAATTTATTTTTTATTGGTGTTCAATTTGCCAACATATAGAATAACACCCAGTGCTCATCCCATCAAGTGCCCCCCTCAGTGCCTGTCACCCAGTCACCCCCACCCCCCGCCCACCTCCCCTTCCACCACCCCTAGTTCGTTTCCCAGAGTTAGGAGTCTCTCATGTTCTGTCTCCCTTTCTGATATTTCCCACTCATTTTTTTCTCCTTTCCCCTTTATTCCCTTTCACTATTTTTTATATTCCCCAAATGAATGAGACCATATAATGTTTGTCCTTCTCCGATTGACTTATTTCACTCAGCATAATACCCTCCAGGTCCATCCACCTCGAAGCAAATGGTGGGTATTTGCTGTTTCTAATGGCTGAGTAATATTCCATTGTATACATAGACCACAGCTTCTTTATCCATTCATCTTTCGATGGACACCGAGGCTCCTTCCACAGTTTGGCTATTGTGGACATTGCTGCTGTGAACATCGGGGTGCAGGTGTCCTGCTGTTTCACTGCATCTGTATCTTTGGGGTAAATCCCCAGCAGTGCAATTGCTGGGTCGTAGGGCAGATTTGTTTTTAACTCTTGGAGGAACCTCCACACAGTTTTCCAGAGTGGCTGCACCAGTTCCCATTTCCACCAACAGTGCAAGAGGGTTCCCCTTTCTCCACATCCTCTCCAATATTTGCGGTTTCCTGCCTTGTTAATTTTCTCCATTCTCATTGGTGTGAGGTGGGATCTCATTGTGGTTTTGATTTGTATTTCCCTGATGGCCCGTGATGCGGAGCATTTCCTCATGTGCTTGTTGGCCATGTCCATGTCTTCCTCTGTGAGATTTCTGTTGAACAACATTTCCAATGCGTCAGTAAATCTTGTCTTGCCAGCTAAATAAAAAAAGATGTTGTTATTCTTCATGTTAAATAAATCTGCTCTTCCTCTTTGATACATATATGTGTATATTTTTAATCTTTTCTTGTTATTTTAGATAAAGCATTACTGTGTCTAGCTTCAGATACAGCAGAGCCAACTCTACTTAACACCACTAACACCAGCCTCACAATCAGATTACCACCTGCCAGGACAAATCTCACGTGGCTCAATGGCATCACCCCTCCCACTCCAACATACCTGGTTTATTACAAAGAAGTTAATGGCTGGAAAACCAGCTCTGAGCTGAAATTCAAAATGCTGGTAAGATTGGAGCTGGATGGTCTTTGTCTTCTCACAAGATATCTATTTCTGATATAAAATTCTCATTTGGGGGCACCAGGGTGGCTCAGTCGGTTAAGTGTCTGCCTTAGCCTCAGGTCACCATCCCAGGGTCTTGGGATCCAGCCTCACATTGGTATCCCTGCTCAGCGGGGAGCCTCCTTCTCCCTCTCCTTCTCTCCCTGCTGGTGCTCTCTCACTCCCGTTTGCTCTCCTTCTCTCTCTCAAATAAATAAATAAAAACTTTAAAAATTGTCACAATATTTTCTATATTATATTCTGAAATATGCTACTCTGCAAACTTTCACAGCTGATTCATCAAAGCGAATGGTGTTCTAGTCTTGTCTGGGAAAGAAGGCTCAAGGAAGTATATTAACTCTGATCAGTGGTGGCTTGCCACAGTGACAGTTTCCTGAGTGTCCTGGAAGAACTGGGTTTGTTGACCTCCCTGACTATCTAATTATCCCCAGAAAGTGATAGAGACAGGTTTTCTTTTTTAAAAAAAGATTTTATTTATTTACTCATGAGAGATACAAAGAGAGAAAGAGAGAGGCAGAGACACAGGCAGAGGGAGAAGCAGGCTCCATGCAGGGAGCCCAACGTGGGACTCAATCCCTGGATCCGGGGATCACAACCCGAGCCAAAGGCAGATACTTAGCCACTGAGCCACCCAGATGGCCCTCACTGGATAGTTCTTGAATGTTGCATTAATTGTCACAATTCCTTCCCTCATTGGCATTGGCATTTCCGTTGTCCTTGTGATGGAGTCATATGTATCCAATGTTTTGCTCTGTGCTTGTTATTTAACCAAATCAAAAGGTGAAACTAACCATCACCTATTGGAAGTTAAGCACTACATACTTTTCCAGAAAGGACACATTATTCTTGTTACTTCCTTTATTTTTTTCTTTTTTTAATAATAAATTTATTTTTTATTGGTGTTCAATTTACCAACATACAGAATAACACCCAGTGCTCATCCCGTCAAGTGCCCCCTTCAGTGCCTGTCACCCTGTTACTTCCTTTATTTTGTCTATTTTGACCTTTCGTTACACATTTCAATGTTTCAGAAGACAGCTTGAGTCATTTAGCTGATCAAGATTGGGCTGCTGGCACTGGATATTTCTGTGACTGCAGCTAAGCTAGTCAATCCTACTGTCTTAACACTGATTAATAAGGGTCCAGGGCAATGGTTCTCTAACCTGACTGCACTTTGGAGTTTTAAAAATCTTTGGGCCCCCCAAAAAAATCTTTGGACCCACACTTCACCTCAGTAGTCTGAGAATCTCTGGAGGTGGGACCCAGGCACAAGTGTTTTTTTTTAAACGTTCCAGATGATTTCAAAGTACAAGTTGAGAACTGTTGGTCTAAGGAAAGTATTTTTACTTTCTTAAATGTTACCTCTGAGAATGATGAGATAATGCAGCTTCATCTTTCATCATATTCACTTATGTGTCACATCTTTACCGGACCATCTTGTTGAATGTTTTATGCAACATAAGTGAAATAGTATCCTCTTCTGAGAACTTAGCTTCATATGTGAAATGAGCATATCACATAATTGACAAAGGGCTGCCAATCATTTGGTATTTATTTTGAAAGTTTTAAGCAACTCAGGTCTGGGCAGGTTAGGGCCATGAACATGATCATTCTCATGATCCAATATCAAAAATAAATTAATATTATAATGATACAATAAGTGCATATTTTATTATTATATATTTTAATATCAATTTAATAATAATATACTTAAATACTTTAATTACTTTTTTTCTTTGGTTAAACAATTTCTCCTCATTTGTACAAAAAAGTAAGAGTTGCATACTGATTTTTAAAAATTAATTACAGGAGTTTCAGGGGAGGATAGTCCTTATAGACGGTTTACAGCCATTTTCAACATACGTGATACAGACAGCTGTAAAGAATTATTATTCAGACCCCATGGAACAGTTACCTCTGGGAAAAGAGATTTGGGGAAAAACTAAAAGTGGAGGTGAGTTATGGGTCCGGGGCCAGGTTCTAGAGGCATTTTATTGATCTATCTATATTTGTTTTGTTTTTTTTTAATTTGGGTGCTAAGTAATCTTTATTATGTGAGCTTTTCAAGCTTCATAAGAAAAATGTATTGTTGAAAATACTCAGCTGACCTGATATGTGTTCTAGCGACAGAAGATGAATAATATTCCATCAGAACGAAAAGCAACTAGATGATGAAATATCAGTATCAATACTATTTGACCAAGAAACACATTCTCTGGTCTCACCACAGAGGGTCTCCCTCTCCCCACATATTTACAGGCTCTGTCCACATGGCAATGAAGGATTAAGCCTTTTCTGTGTGAGTTTTATTGAGGCCACTGAGATTTAAGGTAATAGCATCATTGCCTGAAAGAAAATGGATCCACAATCTAAAAAGGTTGTTCTAAGTGGTGGTGACTATTTTGAGGTGATGCCATTTCTTTCGGATGTCTCTGATGACATTCCCCAAAGGAATCTGAATCGATGTGTTCATCCTCATTGGCCAGATCATTGAGCTGGAGTCAGAGAATGATTTAGTCAGTAGGCAAAAATAAGCAGGAGCCTTTCAGGCAGCCTGCTAACTTTATATGTTGCCTAGTACCTGAGAGACTGGTTTTCCTTCAGAACATCTGTCATTTGTTCTGCTCCTGTGATACAATTATTCCTCAATCCCTGTCCCTTCTTCCATCTTTTAGGGCTGATGCAACGTCCCTTATCATGCATTGCTATTTATTTCAGTGCCAGAGGCAGTCAGGCTCATTAACACGACTGTACAGTCAGACACGAGCGTCCTTATCTCCTGGAGAGAATCTCACAAGCCAAATGGACCTAGAGAGTCAGTTCGCTATCAGTTGGCAATCTCACATCTGGCCCTGGTTCCAGAGACTCCTCTAAGACAACGTGACTATCCAGATGGAAGACTCGCTCTCCTAGTGACTAGACTGTCCGGTGGAAAACTGTATGTGTTCAAGGTACAGTGAGCATCTTGGGCACCTTTATTGCCATTCTCAAGTGCAAGGTTCTGAAAAGGTTAAGCAAGTGTTCTTTTTTTACGAAAAGGTTCTGGCCTGCCACGCTGAGGAAATGTGGTGTGCCGAGAGTCACCCTGTCACTGTCAAAATGTTTGACACTCCAGAGAAACCCTATGCCTTGGTCCCAGAGAACACTAGTGTGCAATTAGACTGGACGGCTCCATCTGATGTTAACCTCATCAGATTTTGGTTTGAACTCCAGAAGGTAGATCTCACCATTCACTTTTAATACAAATCTCTGTTTTGTGTTATGGGATAAATTAGAAGGCCTTCCTCATATCTCTAGAGTATTCTCTTGTATAAATCAACAATATATTTGACATCATTCATTGATTTAGGTTTGCTGTATACAGAAGCTGTCTAGACTCATTTCTGATGAAAAGAATTTCCAGAAAGATTAGTTTGCTCTTAAAAGGCTCCATGGAAAAGGTTATAAGCTATGATTTACTGGTATTCATAATATTTTACTTAGTTTAGATATTATCAGTATGGCTGTCTAGTTTAAAGTCCATAAGTTTGGTGTTTTCAATGAAAAAAAAAATAAAAGAAATGAACAAGCAAACAAACAACACCCCAAACCTTGTCTAGAAATGTCCTTTCAACCATTTAAGGGCTGTGTAGCAACAGGAGAGAAGTAAAGATAAAATGAATTTATTCTAAACTAGTTCGATCTTGGGTTATAAATTTTAGAAGGTTCCTTGTCCAAAAATCTTCATTTATTATCCAATATTTATCCAATATAAAAACATCCCCTGAATTTTAAAGCATCAATTAATGTAATTCACTGCTGGGGAAAGTCTATGTTGATTTTTATATTGAGATGCTTCAAATGGATTATTTTTAATAATTGCTACATTTCACTTTCAGTAGTATATATTTTGTGTGTCCACATTTGTAAAGATTGGTTAGGAATCTTTTGTTAAGTTGTAACAAAAACAAATCAGTATAGTCATGGCCTTCCTTTTTTTTTTTTTTAAGGGGAATTGCTCTCTTGGATATTTTAAAATTTTGCTATGTAGATATTTTATATGACCTTGTACTTTTTAGATAAAATCTATGAAAACCATGAAACCACAGTGAATGTCGAGTTGATAAAGCCAAAGACCGTAGTTTAGTTGGACTTTTTCCATTGAGCATGTGTATGATGATTTATTGCCTATTTAAACACTGGTCATCTTATAAAAACACAGTTGAATTGGAGGATCACCTTTTTTGGGACATCTATTTAAATAAGACTAATACAGTTCAGCTTAAAGGGAAGGTGGGGGGTGTAAAGTTTATTTCCTAAGTCAAAGAAATGAGATGGGGAAGGATCTCACAGCTGGTGACTCTCAGCTCCTCCTTTTACCAATGAGAAGTCAGAGACCCAGACAGGTGCCATAGTGAGTCACATATCACCAGCCAGGCAGGGAAGAGTGCTAGGGGCTGACTCATCCTACAGAAGTCCTACTTGGGTGCTATCCATGGAAGGAATATGAGTCACTAAGGCACCCACCCCACTCCTCAAAGTTTGGGACAAGGACAGCAGACTGGGATGGTGAGTTCAGTCCTTGTGACTTTCATGCAATGTGTTTTGTTTAAAAACTTCCTCTACAATTGCTGCAAACAGGTTCCAGATATCCCACTTAGAAAAATCATGAAGCTGAGGATGTAGGATATGGTAATATTCACACGTGTGACCATGTACAAGCACTAACTGATAAGCAGAGTAGAAGGCTGTGTTCTGAGAGGGCCGATGAGTATGTCTAGTCAGAAAATTCTGTATCTTTTGAGTAACTTGAACCGACCTCACAATGATAGGAATGCTAGGAAGGATCCTAACTCTGTGCTGAAACCCTGAGGGGTGAGTGAGAAGGGTGAATATGTGTCTTTTTTATTAATGATTTTTAAACATCCTTTTCAGGTAAGAAGGAGAATAGGGTAAGTTCCAGTTGGCATCTTTTTTTGTCAGAATTTCCATATATGGAAAATGAAGAAATTAGAGCACAAGCTAAATTTCTATCTAGGTCTTAAATTCCACAGATTAAAAATTTTTTTAAATCACAACAGCATATAGAAGGAGAACCTATTTCATTTAAGATTGAGGAGAAGCAAGTAGTTTCACTTCGGTAAATTATTTTCAAGGAAGTCCATGAAAATTGAGTTTTTCTCAACTGTCCAGGAAAATTGCTACCAGAACCAAACATTTCTGAAGTTCTGGTCTCTGAGACATGATAGTCTGCACCACTTCTTCCACACCCCTGCCCAAAGAATTTGAAAATCCCTCTGTGGTATTGAAAATCACCCCTGCACTTTTTGGCCTCTGACAAATGGAAGGTCCTGATTCCCTTGTGATTTACTGGGGTAGCCATGGCATCTCTCCAAGTTGGTGGTCTGCCCAGAACATTCATTGCTGTGGTGAGGCCAGTACTCTACAGTTTTCCAGCAGGACCCTTGGTCAAACGTCTGACCTTCCAAGGAGCTTTGATAAATTTCTGGATGGTATGGAATGTTGGGCCATCTAGACTACTCACTGAAGGAAGTTTTTATAGCAGATTATTAAGGAAGCAAGACCTCAAAGGGCTAAAATTTTTGAGCTAGAAATCAATATTTCTCTCTTTCTGTCTCTCTCTTTCCTGTAGTTCAGAGAAAATAACATAGACCTATTGCATCTGTTTCTTTAGTCTGTATGTTGCAGTGGAATTGATACATTTATGAATTTAGCAGGTAATGGCCCAGACATCAGCATTTCTGTATTTTTTCCATTCCTTCCATCTCCCTCCTTTCTTTCTTTCTTCCTTCCTTCCTTTCTTCCTTCCTTCCTTCCTTCCTTCCTTCCTTCCTTCCTTTCTTTCTTTCTTTCTTTCTTTCTTTCTTTCTTTCTTCTTTCTTTTTTCTTTCTTTCTTTCTTTCTTTCTTTCTTTCTTTCTTTCTTTTTTTCTTCTTTCTTTCTTTCTTTCTTTCTTTCTTCTTTCTTTTTTCTTTCTTTCTTTCTTTCTTTCTTTCTTTTTTTCTTCTTTCTTTCTTTCTTTCTTTCTTTCTTTCTTTCTTCTTTCTTTCTCTCTTTTCTTCTTTTCTCTAATAACAAGGGGATCTACTTCCTGAAGGTGCTATCGGAATCATTCCTAATTGAATAGAAAACTAATATAAAGTGTCCATCCAATGAAACGATGTGACCTTATGAGCGCTGAATGAAAAACGAGATGTAAAGTAAGGTTTATTTATGGAAACTGACCTTCTTAGGAAACTCTACTGGAGAAAATACACTATGAACTCTTGACAAAATGCCACATCATCTGTCTTTCCCTATTTGCATATTGAAAAAAATCACCATTTTCAAATAAGATATTAAGGGTCCAAATACACATTTTTTTTTAAAAAAAAAAGCCATGCACAAAGAAAGTGTAAGATAGCTATAGATAGAGACCCACAATCTACAGTGGAATGAAAGTAAGATTTCCTATATTTAACTTCTAACCTTGCTACTTAGTGGCTGAGTGATGCTCAAAAATTTCCCTCTTTTAGGGAACGAGGCTTTGGATGTCTAAAACTAAGGAATGCTCGTTAGATGTCTGAAAAGAGTTTGGGTAGGAAAAGAGAAATGTTTTAATTTATAAGTCACTGTTGACCTCTTGAAAGCATAAAAATGTGTAAAAATATTATTATTTTGAAATTAGCAAATCCACGTAATTTAAAATATCATTGTTTTGATCCGTCATGGATCCTCACCTAAGGTTGGTGTCTGTATTAGGGATAACAATAACCCGAGCTCTGAATCTTCCCTAATGATAAGGGGTTCATGTCCCACCTTGGACCTATCCTAAGAGCCATTATTCAAGTCAGTTATAGCTTCACACACACACAAAAGCATAAAATGGTTGTCAGTGGTGGCAATGTTTGGGATCAAACATTCTAAAGAAACTTTTTTTTTTAAAGAAAACACCTTTTATTTAAGTTTTTAATTGCCTCCCATAGTTTTGTGACTTTCTATGTTTCAGAAGGTTTTCTTAAAGAAACAAAAATGTTACTTGAGACTTCTTTTTCCAGTGGAAGTACAATGAATTTTTCAGTGTCAACGCTTCATGCTTCCAAGGCTCGACTTATGTCTGTAACATCACAGATCTACAGCCTTACACGGCCTATAATGTCCACGTGGTGGTGGTTTACGAGACAGGAGAAAATAGCACCTCACTTCCAGAAAGTTTTAAGACAAAAGGTGAGTACTAATATCCTTAGTCCTCAAAAAATCCTGTAAGTCTCTTAATGCTTCTCTTATTTCAGCAATCCTAGAGGTTAGCCTTTGTTTTAAAAGATGTAAATTAAGGGGCACCTGTGTGGCTCAGTGATTGAGCATCTGCCTTTGGCTCAGGTCATGATCACCACACTCATGATCCCGGAGTCCTGGGATCGAGTCTCTCATCTCCCTCTGCCTATGCCTCTACCTCTCTCTCTCTCTCTCTGTCTTTCATGAATAGATAGAAAAAAATAAAATCTTAAAAAATATGTAAATTACTATTTCTAGAGCTTGAGCGAAGAAACTGAAAAGAACTGAGTGTTCAATACTATTTACTCATTGATTACTATATTCCAGATGCTAAAAATAAAAAAAAATCCAGAAAAGAAAGCTAATTTGTGATCCCTATAAGTTGATCCTTGTAAGAATCAAGTGGAAAATGTTCCAAAATTTACAGTAGTTTTCTTTGCATCACTTGCTTTGTGGTGAGCTAAGATATATTGTTATTCCCATTACTAATCCATCACTAACAAAAACCTCAGATACTCATTTAAAAAATATACACTCATATGAGAATATTTCTGAATATATCTTTCATGCACTTGGCTTTCCTTTTCGGAGATGTATTCTATAGAAAGATGGTTAGCAGAATATTTTGTACTTCTGACATATTAGTCAGTACTTTTTATGTTTCCAAAGCTGGAGTCCCAAGTCAACCAGGCATTCCAGAGGTGTTAGAAGGAAGCAAAGATTCAATACAGTGGGGAAAAGCTGAAGATAACGGAAGCCGGCTTCTGTACTATATCCTTGAGGTCAGGTATGTCTGCAAAAGTGCTTTGGAAGCTACAAAGAGCTAAGCAGTTAGTTGTATTATTAGATCAAAGTTAACTATATTTATTAACATGTATTTATAATAAATATGAAAGATCTTTAGTTTAAGGACCCTGTGTGCACCATTATGTTCTCTGTGAAATTTCTAGCCCTAGCGCTCCAGTAGTAAAGCAGATCATATCATTGTTCTTGGAAATCTGCAGCCACTTGTCAGAACTTTATGGAAATAATCTAATCGTTGGCAGATGCAACTAATATTTATTTAATATCTATTCCGTTCAAGAAGCTGAGCTGATGTTTGATGTCAGATGATGGTATGCATGTAAATTTCTGGTGATAATTTGTTTTAGCAAGATGAATAATGTCTAGTGAGAGCTGGCCCTGAACTAGGTATTTTTCAGAATGTAAAACCAGGTCAAGGCCAAACGAAATGGCCTGAACTGTGTAGGTCACGCAGGATTCTTATCTGTTGTGAAGAGTACAGTTCACGGTGCTCTCAAGGGTTGGAAAATGTGCCTTCAGTGAAAACCATGCAGCTGATGAACAAATGCAACCTCAGAACCGGCCAGTATGGGGAGCTCTGTAAATGGGAACTGGCTCAGATGAACTGATTTCATGCCAACTTGAAGGGAGAATTCCAAATTCCACAGACACTCCCTCCACGGGTCTATGAAGCTATCTTCTAAGAAGCTCCAAGGACAAAAGTCACTTCCATAATTATAGTCCTGGCAACTTGAGCTTTAGATCTATTTTTGTTTCATCTTGCTCTGGTATTCTCATAACCTTAATTTTTTTCCTGTGCATGGTAGAGAATTACATTGGCCATATTTCTAACTGAAACCTCCTTGAAATTCCTATTACTGTTTTTCTTGCAGAGTCAAATACATTCTAATCTGCAGAGCTGCCTTGGTGGCCTGTGACTGTAATTCCCTTCACCAGCCAGCCCACACCACAGTCTTGCTAGGACCCCTTTACTGTGTTCCCTGCAGTGATACCTTGAGTGCATAGCTCCAAAAATTCTCTGCATTTTCTTGCCCCAAGTCCCTAACTCTCAGGGCAGGGTTGATGGGATAGTGGAATGAATTGCTGGACCTTCAGAATCTCAAAGTCACTTCTTCAGTCAGGACACTAGGATAGCCGGGTACTTGCTCATGCTTCAGTGGTAGCGATAGTGAAAAGTGTGTGAACTTGGGAACTGAACAGATTATGTTAGTGTTCTAAGACTGCTCTGAGAAAGTACCACCAGCTAGGTGGCTCAAAACAACGGAGATTTATTCTCTCACAGTCTGAAATCAAGGTATCAGTAGGACCACGCTCCTTCTGAAGGTTCTCAGGAAGAAACCTTCCTTGCCTCTTCTTAGCCTCTGGTATCCAGACTCTCCAACATCCTTGGTATTCCTTGGAGATGCATCACTTCAGTCTTTGGCTCTATTATCACCTGGTGTTCTATGTATATATCTGTGCTTAAATTTTTCTCTCCATAAGAAGGCACTGGTCACCGGATTTAAGCCTACCCTAATCCAGAATGACCTCATCTTAACTAATGTCTAAAAAGACCATCTTTCCAAACAAGGTCACATTCACCAAGTCTGGGTAGGCATGAGTTTTGGGGGAACATTACTCAACCCAGTACCATGTGTTCCTTTTTTGAATTTAAGTTTTCTCATCTGTCAGTTAGGATGATGGCATGTGCTCTTTTGGGTGTTGTGAAAACTCAAGGAAATGAAACAAAATGAAAAGCACCAGTATGGTGTGTTATAAATAGAAGATGCTCAGCCAGTGTCAGAATTCTTGTCTTCCTCAGTGGCCAATAACTGTGAAGAGCCATCTTATAAATTTTAAGTGTCTCCTTTTAGATCAGAGTTGTTTGTGTTGAACAATGAAATTGCCAATGCCTAACACAAGACTTCACAAAATGTGTAAAGACACTGTATAAAGAGTCTAGGACACTTAGCTACTGCTAACAGTTGTGACCAACTCTGCTGCCCAAGCCTCCTGATGTTCTTGCTCATTCCCTGTCGCTCAAAGGCTTAGCCTTCCCATCCCTTTCAGGATGACTACTCAGTCTGTAGGAGCAGAACTAGCTATCCCTCAGCTTACTGTGGGTTGGCACCAAGTCCTAAAACTGTTGCTGTCTGAAAAGCCACAGACTTGAAAATTTCTTCATTGACAGAGAGGACATAATTGGAAGGTCTCGAGCTTGCCTTCAGCCTATGATTCTGTTAAAAGCCATTGCATTTACATACATTTACATTTTGAGGCCTGCTCTTATGCTCTTTACGTGTTTCATATAAAGAGTAATGTGGGTTGACTTGAGGTGGAGTGTAGGCCAATACAAATAGAAGCAACACACTTTGAAGTCTCAGGTATAATGATAATTTTGGTAGTCTAATTATACCTTCCTTATCAATTTTATGTCCTATATTTTATTTTATCCAGCTGCAGAATGCCTAAGCTACAAATGGCATAAAAGACTAAGAATTAAGAAAGAATAAAAAATTGCAAGTTAGAAACTGTGGACTAATTGATTATGTGTTTGAAATTCTGAAGGAAGCTTACACATTCTAATAGGAGGAAAAGCCTCTTTAGCTTTCTCTTGGCTGTTGATTATTTGTTATTTTCCCAATGGGCTGAGTTGGCTGGCTCGCATGCATTGCCAGGATGGCTTTCCGAGATTATTCTGTGTTCTGTAGCCAACTGTGTGAGAAGACTGAGACCAAGGATAAAGTGTGCAATAGGAGATGCTCTGGAGTCCCATCATTAAAATGATAGATGAGCATCTGGAAATAAAACATATATTGTCTCATATTTTCTATATTTACCATTTTGCTCTTTTTTTTTGTAGAAAGAGCATTTCAAATGATTCACAGAACCAGAACTTAATGTGGAAGATGGCATTTAATGGATCCTGCAGTAGTATTTGCACATGGAAGTCCAAAAACCTGAAAGGAACATTTCAGTTCAGAGTAGTAGCTGCAAATGATCTGGGATTTGGTGACTATAGTGGAATTAGTGAGAATATTATATTAGCTGGAGGTATGTGACCATGTCTGTCTATATGCTAACTGATTACATAAAGGTCCAGAGATAAAGAGAAGTGAATTCTTAACACAATATATAAATTGGGTGACTATGTAATTTATCATCCAGACTTTGGAACTGTTCATTTCATCTGATGTGATCTTCCTAAAACATCAGCATCCTCATGTCATTTTTCTCCTCAGTAATAAGCAGCTACTCCTTAATGCCCAGCACATCGAGTCCGTGCTCTTGGATGGGCTTCCCAGGCTGGTCTGGATCTGGATCCAGCCTTATGTTCCTGCTCCCCAAACACTCATCTTCTACACAACAGGACTAAAACTATGCTTTCTACGTCTTCCATTTTAGGTTACGATACATCATCTGTCTAATCCCATGGGCTAGAAATCTCAATACTATATTTAATTTCTCCCTCTACTCAGTCACCGAGTAGATTTGTTGATTACCATCTTAGTTTCTGTCTGTTGAGTGCTCATCTACCTATTACCACTTCGGCTTTCCTAATTTAAATGATCATTTCTTACCTGTGCTCTTGACTTAATCACACTGCTGACAGTTAATCTTGTTGGAGCACAAGTTGGATCACTTAACCCCTTTCTGAAATCCCCCAAATGACTCTTCATTCACTGTCTTCAGACTCAAGTGCAAACTCCTGAGTGGCATTTAAGGCCTTCCATGATTTGTCCTCTAATTGTGATTCATTGTTCCTAACACTTATCCCCAGGCTATGGCCATATCAGACTGGTAAAGAGCTTTTTATGACACTAGGTCATTAGCCTTGGTTTCCCTCAGCCTAGAATGTGGGCTCTCACCACCTGCCATTCACCCTTCCATTGGGTTTTCCTTTCCCTCACTCTCTGTCAACTGAGATTCTTCTTAACCTTCAAAGCCTAACTTAAATGAGCCCAAAGATGATGCTCAACTGATGCTCCTTAGGCAAGATAGATTATTGCATTCTATATACACAGAGCCTGTATTATTCTATATAATATTTGCATCATTCTTATTTGTTTTATAGTTATCTGTATAAAAGCTCAGCAATTTTTTTCTGAAGAATATCTAAAATATTTAATATTTTAGGTTTTGCAGACTACATCTGATGTTTGTAGCTGCTGCTTCTTCTTCATCTTCAAATAATACTTTAAAAAGTTAAAAATCATTTTTAGCTCATGGGCGCTAGGAATCAGATTGTGGCCAGGTTTGCCCAACTCTGTCCCGTATATGCATCTCCTCCTCAACTGAAACCACCCAAGAGAAGGTACCAGGTTTCCCTGTTTATATTCCTCAATTTAATGCCCATAGAATTGAATGTATATCAAGATATTATAGAAGAAATAACAATCCTGAGTATATATTATATGAAGACTGAGACTTCTTTGTTCCAAATTCATTAAAAAGATTATACATGTTTCTTTAGCTATTTTAAAGTAGAAGACTGGGTAGGTTTATCACAATGGTGTATTGGTAAGCCAGGTCTTTGGAAAACCAAACCAAACCAAACCTTGACTTTGATTTCCTATGGTGTTGAACACTCTTGCTATGGATGATCTCAAACTAGCAGTGGTTCAACAACTGGCTTGCAAAAATCTAGTAGCAGCTAGTTCAAGCATATCTGGCAAAGCTCTGTATCTACCTGCTTTATTCTGCAAATTAACTTTTTAAATTTATTTTATTAGATGTTTTTTGGATACCAGAAACAAGCTTTATACTTACTATCATAATTGGAATATTTCTGGTTGTTACAGTCCCACTGGTCTTTGGTAAGTATACTAGATCTAAAAATGCAGGTAGCAACCTGTTTGCTCCATCATATTAGTTGATTTATCACCTAGTGTGTTCAACCTCCCACATGAAATAAATTCATAAATTTCACAGTTACCTTTGGCTATACTTTCATAAGCACTAACTTCTGTGAATTGTTTTCTGATCTTGGGGTAACAATTTTACAGAAAATATGTCTGCATTTACACTTCATGTTGTACTTTAGATAAAACTGATTATAAGGGCATTGATTTTTAGTTTTTTTAAAAAAAGATTTTATTTATTTATTTGTGAGAGACACAGAGAGAGAGAGAGGGGGGCAGAGACACAGGCAGAGGGAGAAGCAGGCTCCATGCAGGGAGCCCGATGTGGGACTTGATCCTGGGACTCCAGGATCACACCCTGGGCCAAAGGCAGGGGCTCAACCACTGAGCCACCCAGTTGTCCCAATTTTCAGCTTTCTTTAAAACACTATTTATTTTGGATTGGCCACATAGCTAGTGCTTTGTGGCTTATGGTTTTAAATGAATAAAAGAAAAATAACTCTGGAGGTTAAAAAAAAGGATTAATAGACCAGTGACAGCCCTTAGTTGGATAGTTTGGGTCTCCAGGCAGGCAGACAGACTGGATTGGAAGGAGC
This sequence comes from Vulpes vulpes, assembly GCF_048418805.1. Taxonomy (NCBI): domain Eukaryota; kingdom Metazoa; phylum Chordata; class Mammalia; order Carnivora; family Canidae; genus Vulpes; species Vulpes vulpes. The sequence goes on from NC_132780.1 coordinate 64,160,991, forward strand.
AGCTCCTCTTTTGCAGGTGACCCATCTGGCTTTGAGGGTTCACTCTTGCGTTCAGATATCTGCCTTGATTATTTCAAATCCCTGCTTATTTATAAATGTCCAGGAAAGCAGAAGTTTTTGTTAGGTAGCTGGAAAGATAGCTATCTCCCAGTATTTATTTTATACCAATGTGCTAGTCTTAGAAGTCTTTTTCTTTTAGATCCATTCTAATGATGAGAGAATACAGTAACAATCCCAGAAATATTGGGGCCAAATATTGGGCCTATAGAGTTATTTTGGTGAATGTACATCTTAGTTCATTCATTCCTCTTGTTTCAGCGTAAACATTAATAGGACTTTCAGTGCCCAAAATGTCCTGGTTTGGATTATAAGATATATGGTCACCCTATCACATATTAATTTTATGGGTCCCTGACATACTGAAGCATTATAAGAAAGACATGATACTTAGCAGAAAAGGATACTCAAGTACATATTCAGGCAATTATGGCTTGTTTTTTCATCTTATAAGGGAATGTTAGAAGGGAAAGCTTCAGGAAAAGTTACAACCATAAAGCTAAACTCTCTCAGGATAAAGAAAGCCAGTAACAGACTGAGTGGTCTAAATCTTTATTCTTTCCCCAAACTTATTGGAGTTGTAAACCATCAGAGAGCACACTGAAACTTGAATTAAGATTTCTTTTCACAGATTCCACCCAGATAATATATGGAACTCCTTTAGCTAACTCAGAAAGCTAAAAATTTCAGCTGACCCTGCCAGGATCTTAACCTGTGGTTCCAGGGAGTCTAAGTATTGCACAGCTGATGCTTGTACCACTAAGCCAGCCCCCTCCAGAATTACGCGTATGACTGGAGTATATTTGGCAGTTGGCATATAGGCTTGACCGCTTGTCTGCTTTCCTACTGCGAAGGAGTATTACATGAAGAATCTTTCATCTGACCTTTGCTTGCCTACTTGTACATCACCATTGTTTAAACCCATAATTCTAGTGGATGAGCATGAGATAATTTCAGACAACCTATTGTGCTTTCAAGACATCCTATGGATATCTGGCTTTCTCAGGATCTAAAGGTCTTTATTCTATTTGGAACTTATGAATTTTTTGGTACAGCTAAGCTAATTTGGTTCTTTTCTTATAGTAGTAGAGCATGTGGTTTTACTAGTAGGAGTGGGTGAGTGCATGAGAAAAGATTGAGCTATTAAAATCATGGAAAGTGGCAATTGTTTAAATATTTGTATTGTGCCGAGAGCTCTCAGCAGTCGTACTTATAAATATAAAATCGAAACAACGATTTAAAAATAAACATCAACAGCCTTTGCTTTGGTGAGTGGTCACATCTAACATGCAACATTAGCCTCATGCTGGGAGCAGAGGGAAATATGAAGCCGTAAAATACAATTGCTGGCCGTGGCAGCTTGCCATTTAATGAGGGAGGTAAGACATACCTGTGTGAAAATGTGAATAGTGAAATATAAAAAGGCAGTAGGACATGACATGTGCTGGACTCTGGCACAGAAATGTGGACCGAGAGCTACAGTGGTCTTAGAAATTGAGAACTGGGAGGTCAGCTGAGTGGCAGGGTCTTGGAAGGCATTTCTGAGGTTGGGGGCCCGTGCTGGGCCTCTACAAAAATGAAGAGGGGTAGTGTCAGCTTTTCAGTTTTGAAAAATTGCATTAGCAAAGGTACTTAAGATCTTTCCCTGTGTGGTCCCTCAGACGGAACGTCCCTTGAATAAAACTCTCACCTGTTGGATATAGAAGCTACTATGGAATAAAATTCAAATTTTAACGATCATCTTACAAAACATGCTTGCTGTTTTCAACTTTTCAGCCAGTGTTCTAGTATAAATGGTTCATCTTATGACCTAATTGTATTTTGATCTCCCCAAAATCACTTATTTTTAGGCTCATAGAAATAGTATTTGCTCATTGTATGAAGAAGACAATATAAATTATCCATGATTTCACAACTGAGGGGGACCACTACTAACATTTGGTGGGTTTCATTCCAAAAGTTTTTCTGTATATATGTGAGTATGTGTATATGAACAACAATGGAATAAACCCTTGTACTCTGCATTTTTTTTGAAAGCATGCCATTATAATTGAAAGCATTCGTCAGATCTACTATAGGAGTGTAATCTGTATACTATAGGAATATATCTGGACTCAGGAATAAATTTGTTTCACTAATAATTACAATGCCAATTTGTTTTGGTTTATTTACACTCTAGTTTAAGGGTGATTTTGAGAAATAAGTTCTGATATCAAGGTACGTGAGCTTGTCTATAACAGCAATAAGAAACGCATTAAGCATTGGGTTGAGATGTGAGATAAGAAGTGACGTGGTAAAAGTCATGTGTTTTAATATGTCTTTGCACCTGGATTATTTCGTTTTCTACTGTGGACAAATTTTTCAATCAAATTCGGTTTTCTGCCAATGGTGTTCTTATATATAAACATTTAACATGCATTGTTAACATTTCTCGAGGGAAAAAGAAAGCCATGTTTCGATTTGTAAGTTATGTTCTTTTCTTTTTATAGTCTGGCACAGAAAATTAAAGAATCAAAAAGCTCCCAAGGAAGGGCTGACGGGTCTCATAAACGAAGACAAAGAGTTGGCTGAACTTCGAGGTCTGGCAGCTGGAGTAGGACTGGCTAATGCCTGCTATGCCATACAGTACGTAACCTGGGCCGTCCCTACAGGGCATCTAGATGAAGAGTGGGCAACTATAAAGAGAGTGCCCATGGGTCCTCTGTTGCCCATGATTGTCCTGGTCTATGCTCATTATTCTGGCATAATTATTAATACCATCCCCCTCCATTTTCAAATGTGACCTAAGATGGATGGCAAATTATGTGGTTATTCTATCCCAAGGAAAATAAGCAAAATTCCATTGTTTTCCAGTGGTTTATTTAGCACATAGTTAAAAAGTAAACAAAAAAAGGAAATAAATACTGTGTTGAAAAGAGCAGATGGTAATATGATTGGTTCAACTGGAGGCAACCAGAAGGAGAGGAATTTCAAGGGACCATGCCTGTGCTGTTAAGTTCATCTGAGTCTGTTTTCAGAAGTTTGGTGATTGCCTACAAAAGCTCTTTAAGATAGTTGAGTTTTGAACTTATGCTGTCATCATAACTAAAGAAAATATTTAAATTTTTTTAATGCAAGACACCATATTGCGGTTTATACATGACACTATATTACAGCTTATGCTAAAAAGAATTATGCAGTCAGAGGCCTTGAAATTTATGATCCAAGACTAAAAATAGGAAGATTTGAAGTAGACACAGGAGTGATCTAAGTTAGTGATTCAGAGGTGACTTTCCCTTGAGAAAATACTCTGCATAATTGTTATTCAAGATTCCCTTTTAAAAACTCAAAGCGTTTTAAATGCAGGCAATTTTTTCCCCCTCAGAATATTCTAAGCGAGAGCTGGCTTCTAAAAGTCAAGGAGAAGGAGTTGATTTTTGTGGTCATACTAAATTTTGTTTTTTGTTTTTTAATATTTTATTTATTTATTCAGGAGAGACACACGGAGAGACATAGAGACATAGGCAGAGGGAGAAGCAGGCTCCATGCAGGGAGCTTGACGTGGGACTCGATCCCGGGTCTCCAGGATCACACCTTGGGCTGAAGGCAGCGCTAAACCGCGGAGCCACCCAGGTTGCCCCTAAATTTTGTTTTACACAAAAGAACAGGCCGTGAAATTGTTAAAGTGAAAGCTTTTAGGCTCATAAACCCAGATATATTTATTACTAATTTGCAATAACTTTTTACATAAATTGATTACATGAAGAATTGAATAACTTTTAACTTTAACAAAACAAGCGACAATAAAAACCTCCCGACAATGCAAACAAGGCATCTTTCTATCGGGATTATGGGACCTAGAAGTGAAGTGACATGCTCTGTCCACGTTTTGGAATAGGGAAGGAATATTCTGGATGATAGATTAGGAAGGAATAGAAACGCAAACTTCCATGTCACTATATTACGTGGAGTAGTGTTGCAAAATCATGAGATTTCTCTTTCTCTTTCTCATACTCTTTCTTAAACACTAACACCAACACGAACTTGTAGACCAACGTATTTTGGGAAATGAAAAATATTGTTTTCCAGTACTCTTCCAACCCAGGAGGAGATTGAAAGTCTTCCTGCCTTCCCTCGGGAAAAACTGACTCTGCGCCTCTTGTTGGGAAGTGGGGCCTTTGGAGAAGTGTATGAAGGGACAGCAGTAGACATCTTAGGAGCTGGAACTGGAGAAACCAAGGTAGCAGTGAAGGTAATGTGGATTTTTAATTCCTTGACATACTGCATCAGTACATTTACGTGAATTTATGCAGATAAAACTGTAATAAAACACAAGTGATCTTAGTTGAAAAGAGAACTGAAAGTGGGAGTCCATGCACGACAACAGAAATTACAATTTTTTCCTCCTTTTGTTATATAAGCTCTGTAATTCATAGTTATCTCTGAGGTTACTAATTAGCTAAGACTCCACAGGCAGTTTGTCCCTTCAAATATACTAGAAGAGGACCAGGGTTGTAAAGCACATTCTCCATGTCTTAGGTGCCAGGGCACGTAGGTGACTCTGCCATCGCAGTGCAAAAGCAGCCCTAGTCGATATGTAAACTAAGGAGTGTGGTTATGTTTTAGTAAAACTTGATTTTATGAAAATTGAAATTTGAATTTCATGTAATTTTCCTGTGCTAAGAAGAAATATCCTTTTTTCGACCTTTTTCCAGCCATTTGAAAGTGTGACGTGTCAATTATATCTCCATAAAGCTGCAAAAGTACAGAATTAAGACTGAACAACTATTTTCAGATCTCAAGCTGCACAGAAATAGGTGACAGGGTGGAATTAGTCTACAAACTATAGTTTGCCGGGTAGCCTGGGTGGCTCAGTGGTTTAGCACCCCCAGGGCCTGACAGGATCGAGTCCCACGTCTGGCTCCCTGCGTGGAGCCTGCTTCTCCCTCTGCCTGTGTCTCTGCCTTTGTGTGTGTGTGTGTCTCTCATGAATAGATAAATAAAATTCTAAAAACAAACAAACAAACAAACAAACTATAGTTTGCTGACCCCTGTACTACACAGTTATTCACATGATATATTTAATGCAGTTTTGAGGAAGTGCTGGGTATACTCTCATATTTGTGTAAAACCTTTTGATCGGGGGATGATGAATCTTTTATGTAACTGGGCAATATCCTGACCACTGCTTGTTAGGAATTTGTTGCTTCGAGAGAGGGCTATACAACCAGAAAGGTTGGCAAAAGTGTCTCCATTGCCAAATGATATAATCTAAGAGTAGTTTAAATTACTCTAGCCTCAACTGGCGTATAAACAAGTGTTTATTTTCCTCACACAACAAGAGGGCTGCTGGTTCTGGTACAGTATGGTGTTAGGTCACAGCCAGGATACCTGAAATTCTCTTGACTTTGTACGTGTGTGTTGCCTCATGATTCCCCAGATGGCTGCTGAAGATCAGGCATTACGACTTCATTCAGGTCAGGGCAAGGGGTAAGGATGATGTTAGACGTATATGTTCAAAAAAGTGAAAGTTTTCCACAAGCTTCTCTCCCTTTCAACAGTTTTCCCCTTTTACTCACTGACCAAAATTGAATCAGGTGACCACCCCTATTTGCAAGGGAAGCTGGAGAATTACAAAACACAATTTTCATGATTCATTTAGACCAATTGTCTGGGACCGAGCATCTTGCCTCTAAGAAGCGAATTAGGGTATTTATTATTAGCAGGAGGAAACAGGTATCCAGTAGAAAACTGTGAAAATTAAGAAACTGGTTTGGGGGGGATCCCTGGATGGCTCCGTGGTTTAGTGCCTGCCTTAGGCCTGGGGTGTGATCCTGGAGTCCCAGGATCGAGTCCCACGTCGGGCTCCCTTGCATGGAGCCTGCTTCTCCCTCTGCCTATGTCTCTGCTTCTCTCTCTCTCTCTCTCTCTCTCTCAAGAATAAATAAATAAAATCTTTTTTAAAAAAGAAACTGGTTTAGGTACCAAATTTGTCCTTTTAAAAATTTCTCCATTTTGGAGGGAATTTGTGTAAATGTTACTAGACCTCTTATCTATCAGACTTCCCCCCGTGAACACTAATTATAACAGAGGCTAACTTTTGACTGAGTTTACACATGCACATGTATGATCTATTTCCAGCGTTCAGGGTGAATGTTACAAAACAAAACAAAGATTGTCTCTTTTGACCCACCGAGCTCACAGAAAGGTCTGCTATGATTCCTGGCTTATTTTTATGTTGTCTAGACTTTGAAGAAGGGCTCCACAGACCAGGAGAAGATTGAGTTCCTGAAGGAGGCACATCTGATGAGGTATTGGGGTAGCTCTGGCCTAATCGTCCCATCCCTTGGTATGAGTGGAAAGCTTTTACATCCGATGGGTAAATTTTTAATGTTCGAAATGACCTGATATAATAGATCATGACCCAAATAGGCATGGGTGAAGTTGAGACATAAATATGTCTGTAGTGTCAAGTGTTCTATAGAAACCAGTCTTCAAAAAAAAAAAAAAAAAAAAAAGAAAGAAAGAAAAAAAAAGAAACCAGTCTTCCCTGGGCAGTCCTCAGGCAAAAGGTCTTCTTTTCTTATACCTTCAGTAGGAAGGGTGTTTTGCAAGTGACTTCTGAAGCTGTTCAGTTTTAAACATCCTTAGGTTCTTCTGAATGTGTGATAGTGGGTCAAGTAGAGTAAGGGAGAGCTCTAAGTACAGGAATGTCAATGAAAATATCCTTGGTCTTAGTAACTCGTCTTCAAGGTTAGAATCAGTGGTTGGTCATGAAAACTGCTCTGAGGCTTCTTAAAGGGAGGGCCTGAGGCCAGGGTCCATGGGGGCCCAGCTGTGGCTTTGGATCATTAGATCGGGGACACTTGCTTTGATGTCTTGAGAAAATGGTTGAAGCCAAACCCGTGTGTCTGAATTATTTCTCCAACAGATCTTAAGAGAATAATATTTCATATTTATGATGACTGAAAATGTAATGCTTTCAAATATCTTTTGAAGGATGGTAGTTAAAATTACATTCTTCACCAAAACAGGACATACTTCATATGAATGTTTCTTTTCAAGATGACCTATTCTAGCCATATGCGCTGGCCACTAGGGGTTGCCGTATCATCTCTCTAAGGCAAGCACATGGGCCAGTACTTGGAAAAGGAGACTCTCATATATTAGAGAAAAACAGAAAAAACAAACAAATAAACAAACAAACCCAAAACCCCAAACAGAAGTTTTGAAGGAAAGGGTAGATAAAGAACTGCTCTTCCCAAAGGCCTTCAGCCAGGGCTCCTGTCGCTGTCATGACATCCTCCTGTCTCTTTCCACCTTGTAGCAAGTTCAACCATCCCAACATTCTGAAGCAGCTTGGAGTTTGTCTGCTGAACGAACCCCAGTACATTATCCTGGAACTGATGGAAGGAGGAGACCTTCTAACCTATTTGCGTAAAGCCCGGATGACGACGGTAGGAAATGGGGTCCCAGTTTTGGTTTTGTAATGCAAATACCCTACAATTTCCAGCTAAATTTCTCTAAATTCAGTAGGCTGCCATTTGCGCTAATGGTAGAACCTTGGAAGACTTCTGTGCAAGACTTGTATTTCCTTCAGTTGGAATAGGACAATTAGAATCCTGAGCTAACTTCTGGTATTTTCTGGTTATTTTTTTGGCTGTTTTTACTATTCAGTGGGGGAAAATAGGTACCTCACTTCCAAAAATCATATTTTCTGGAAAGCAGAGATTGTTTGGCATTGGAAAGTCACATCTTTCTCGGCACTTAATCTATGTCTGTCTGTCTGTCCCAAACTGATATTCGCAAGTCCTTATATTTTTATTGAGTACCCTATGTCCCTATCTGCTTGGCATATCCGTTTGGATTTTCCTAGGCATCTCAAACTTGTCTTGGCCAGAAGTCTTGATCTCATACCTCTCCCTCCATGCCATCCATCTGCTTCTTTGCTTTTTCTTCAGGATGGAGGACACCGCCTTGTCTTCTCTGGTCTTCTCAGTGCTTACCTTTAGCTGCTGTGGGGGGAGCACAGTGAAGACCTGCAAAGACTGTGGCATCAGAGCCAGATGTGACAGCCCCTGTGGGAACCTACCGTATATCTCAGATGAGATACCGTATATCTCAGATGAGAAACACAGGAGACAAAACAAGACACTCAAATTTAAATCTGTAGATTTTTAAAAAATTGGTTTTCATTTCTATCAAAGCAAAACGCTGAAATATAGAACCAGATTTACAGTGAAAGATCATCTTCTCCCCACCCCATGCCAGGCATCGACATGTTTCTTCTGGTATTTATCTCCATGCTTCTACGTACTCTGTTCATACCGCTGCACGTTGATTTTTTGAAAAATCTTGGGGGAAATCTCCTGACTACCTACTATGAGAGGTGAGGCTTTAACTCTCTGAGACTTACTCAGTACCAACCCTAAACCCACCGACTCTACACGTGGATGACTTTGTTCCCCCGTCCTCTGACAGTAGTTATCACAATTTTCAGATAAATCAACATTGCAGATTTGCATTACTATGACTGTTACTTGCAGCTGAGTTACTCAAATGCTAGGATTATGTTTTTTTTTCTTGGACAAGAATAATAAATGCCTCTTTTGTTTTCCCCTTTTGCTTCATTTTCTATATGCCTAAACTCTTTGACAGAATTGTAGCACTTCTATCACTGTGGTTAGATAGATCAGATGATCCAGCACCTAACAGGGTTTTTTTCTTGGACACTCCTCCCCAGGAGCCAATATAAGCGCTTGTCCTCTGGGCTTTCTGCAGAACTGTTGTCCTAGGCTCTCCCCTCACATTTGCCCCACTAATTTCCTTGCTGGACCTTAGTTTCCTCTATTCCATGACTTCTTTGTTCTGTTTCAGAAGAGAGAAAACATGAGAAAGCATGCATGTGAGGCAAAAATCTCCTTTTCCCCCTCTTTTTGAGAAAATATTATTTTTCCTTCCTTCACACTTGAACAATTTGGCTGGATTCTAGGCTGAAAACCCCTTGTTCCCTCATTTGTACAGTTGCCTTTAAGAAGTATTATGCCATTCTGATTCTTGGACTTAGGATCAGTGACCTGCTTTTTGCCCCTCCTCTCTGGAAAATTTTAGGAACTCCTTATCTTTGGTACTTTTTACCAATCTGGACGCTCAGCCTGGAAAATCACCCCCTTCAGCTCTGGGATTTTTTAATATTATTTTTTAATAAATAAAATTCTTTGTTCCCTCTATTTCCTTGTTCTCCAAAGTCTACTCATTGGATAATGGACTGCTTTGTTTTATCCTTTTGTTCTACTAGCTGTTTTCTCCTATTTTCCAATTCTGTTTGTGCTGTCAATTGTGGTAGATGCCTGTAACTTTTTAAATGGCATTTACAAATTTATTTTTCCACAGACTCATTCTTCTATTTTGATCACTTCTTAAAACAGTGTTGTGCTGTGTTTTTTTTTTTTTTTTTTAATATGGGCAAACTCTTCTCTAATCTTTCCTAGGGCACTAATTATAGTTTTTTTTTAAAGTATTAATTTGCTTCCTGCATTGTCCTGATTTCCTTTATCTGCTTTGTTCTGGGATCTGTTTGTAATGTGAGAAGCTTTTCTCAAAGGTTTGGTGACTTGTGGCTGGTCTTCCTATTTAACAGTGAGGCCTGAGAAGCTGACTGGAACCTGTGCCTCTGCGGCAGCTTCCTTGTGGTTGTCATGTGGGACCTGCTTTTTCACTGGAGGGGGGTCCCCTAATCCTCTGATGACAGTACCTGGGTGTTTTCCCTGGAACACCCCACTTTCATCAGAGAAGAATCTGTGGGTCTCCTGCTTGGGTAAATGCCTCAGCCTCAGTTCACGGAGGTGAGAGGGGAGGAGGGTGCAGGTCCAAACTCTTGAGTACATAGGCTCTCATTTAATTTTCCTCTCCATTTTCTGCATGGTGTCTTAGTGTGATTGACTTATTTGAACTTGGAGTTGTTCTGGTTCAGTGTGTATATGTGTGTGTGTGTGTGTGTGTGTGTGTGTGTGTGTGTGCTCTGCAATGGAAAGCCTCCTGCTGTGGTGGGAGGACCTAGGATCCAGTTAGCTCCTAAAATAAACTTCCAAACATTCCTCTTGCTTCCAGGCTTACCTCTCACCCCTGCATTCAGAGATGCCTGCAACCTCCAACTGCAGAGCCCTTAGGGGGTTTTATAGTGAAATACAGCCTAGTTCTTGCCTTTCCTCCCGCAGGCAGCCACACTGTCTCTCGGCTCTGCTGAATGACCACTCCTCCATGTGCTCCACTTCCCCAAAATGTTTCATGCACTAAATTTATTTTCCTAATGTATATGTCCTCATGAGATTATGAACATTTCCTTTTTTAAAAAGGTTTTAGTTTTATTGATTTGTGAGACACACACACAGAGAGGCAGAGACACAGGCAGAGGGAGAAGCAGGCTCCCTATGGGGAGCCCGATGTGGGACTTGATCTCAGGACCCTGGAATTGAGACCTGAGCCAAAGGCAGATGCTCAATCACTGAGCCACCCAGGCGCCCCTAAACATTTCCCCTATACTGTCAGTTCAGGAAGGTTTGGGGAGAGAGTGAGACTAAAAATGTACACACTTAGTCCTCCATCCTTAACAAGAATGTTTATCTGTAGATTGTGTTTTGTTTGTTCTGGGGTAGAGGGGATGAAATGAAAAAATATGGGTCTGCTCTTTCCAAATTATTACTAGTTAGTCGGGATCCTGGTGGTTATACTGATTGGTTCTCAAGTGTTCTTTCCTGAACAGGGCAGCTTCCATGCCTCACCGCCCTCATTCCAGCCAGTCGGCAGGATGCCTTTAGGTGCTGTGTGCAGGAACACCAAGGGCTCTACGTACCCACCATCCTGGGGAGCCAGCTGTTTTTCCACAGGGAGTGCTCAGAGGCAACATTCCAGAGAGGCCACATTCATCCTCCTCCCTATCCCTGCTCTGGGACTGCAGTGCTGGGTCCAATACAGAAGGATAGACTGCAACTAGCCCCATAAACCTTAGTCCGGTCTTCTATTTTCAGGAACGCAGTTTCTGCATCTGTATAATGGAATATGGAATTGAAAATACTCCTAGGCTCTTTTTAGCTTTGAAATCCTAAGATTATATTAAGACATAAGAAAGTAAAAAACAAAACCCAAACCCAACCTACCAAAATAGTATAAATACATAGTTAGATACAATCAATTCAGCAATTTTTTTGGCTGCATGTTTAGTTTTACAGTCTAGTATAATATTATTCATACATAATATGTAATATTATATATACACTACTACATAATAGTGAAGGATGTGGCTCCTGCTTTCAAGGACCTTGCCACATGGTAGGGAGGTAAGTCATGTATAAATAGCTCATTTAAGGTAGAAATTCAGAGGGTATATTGGAGTGCAGTAGAGAATATACTGTGGAAGCACAGAGGAGAGAGCGATGATTTCTGACTGAGGAGACCTGGGAGACCGGGGAGGTCTTTTGTTTGAGACATAACTAAAAGAGGGGATAGAACAGTCTTTTTTTTTTTTTTGGAGTTCAATTTACCAAAATATAGCATAACACCCAGTGCTCATCCCATCAAGTGCCCCCCTCAGTGCCCATCACCCAGTCACCCCCACCCCCCGCCCACCTCCTTTCCACCACCCTTTGTTCGTTTCCCAGAGTTAGGAGTCTCTCATGTATAGAACAGTCTTTGAAGCAACACCTTCCCACATGAAAAGCTATGACCAGGAACAGTCCTAGGTGGAGGTTCATTATGTCTGGGGTTGTGGGTGCTTGGCAAGACATGACAGGTGACAGCCCAGGGTAGCAGCATCTGGAGTCAAAGAGCCCCAACATGGGGTGATGAGGTATCCCAACAAGTTGTCACAGGGGCTATGAGGAGCAAGTGGCAGTTAGAGACCTAGGCAGCATTCAAATCTGTCCGCAGGGAACATGATGCTAGCCACCAGCCAGAAGTTCAGAAGCAAGATTCTAACTGAGGAGCATCTTCAGAGGAGTGGGCTTTGCCAAGAGCAAAGCAGGATTCCACTCACAGAGGACCCAATGGACCGGTCAGGACACCCAGCAGGGACTTAGACACAGGCCCTGAGTACTGTACCCATGGTGTCTGATGTCTGCCGGACCTGAACAGTGCTGCGGGGGATTGATTCTTGGGAGTAACACCAAGCCTCGCTATGGGGCTGCGGTGTGGTTGAGCGGGACCATGGTGATGTTGAGTCTGAGAACATGAGGAATCTTCCTAGTCTGGGGACAAAACAGGAGCTTGTTGGGGGAGGCAGGGGGAGGAGCACTTAAGAGCACTCGTCTATGAGAGATTGAGGGATTTCAAGGTTGGGAGTCACTGGAGATGCTCAGTGAAGGATGTGAATGGAAATCAAGGATAAGAAGAGCATTCCAGAATGGTAGCAGAAATAAAGAGAGGTGGCTGCAGCCTGGGGCCTCCTTGGAGGCTGTGCTTAGGAACTTGTCATAGACTCCACAGGCAGTAGGTCGCAGCGAAGCAGGCCTATTAAAGCACGAGAGGCTGGAGACAAGTTTGGGATGCGTCAGATAGGGATGATAGAGGCCTGACCCAGAGTAATTGCTGGAAAATGGCCAGGGAAAGACAAACTATGAATGTAACCTCAGGGAAGGGACTGAATTTTTTCCATATGGTACCAATAAAAACTTCCACTGGCTTTTTAAATGTAGAAATCACTGCAGCCAGGATAGGCTCAGCTATATATGCATGCTGGCTCTCATGGAGGAGAGGAGTAATCTGTGGCCTTGAAATAGAGCACTGCTAACAAGTTACATGGGGGCTTATCTGAGGAACAAGCCCATTGTCATGACTGACATTCCAGCGCGACATTGGGCCAGTCATTAAACTTGCACTGATTAAATTATCATTAGTACTCCTATGACAGCAGCTACTATTTATTAAGTGCCTGTTATATACCAGCCAGGTTCCATACCTTATTTCAGATCCTATAGGGCCAGTGTTATTATTCCCTTTTTACATATGAGAAAGGTGCTTAGTGAATTAAGCAATGTGAGCAAGTTCACATCACTAGTAAGTAGCAGAACTAGGCTTCAGATCTTGGTCTGTCTGACCTGACACCCTGAGATCTTTCTGAGGAAGATCCTATATGGCCTCTGCCTACTAAAAATAGTCTTATTTATGTATAGTTCAGTTGAAAGTCTGTAAATCTAGTTCTTTTCCTCCTTGTTTGAATTCTTGTAACCACAACTAAAAATACCTTTAGGGGTGTCTGGGTGGCTAGGTCAGCTAAGTTTCTGCCTTTGGCTCAGGTTGTGATCCCAGGGTGCTGGGATTGATTCCATGTTGGGTTCCCTGCTCAGTGGGGAGCCCGTTTCTCCCTCTCCCTCTGCCTCTCCCCACCTCCTTCTCATGCTCTTTCGTTCTCTCTCTCTCCATCTCAAATAAATAAATAAAATCTTAAAAAAAAATAAAAGTACCTTTAAAACATCATAAATATGTTTTGTACAAACTGGAAAAGTACCTGTAACTTTTCTTTCTTTTTTTTTTTTGATTGTAACTTTTCTTTTATTTCTTACAGTTTCATGGTCCTTTACTCACCTTGGTTGACCTTGTAGATCTGTGCGTAGATATTTCAAAAGGCTGTGTCTACTTGGAGCAGATGCACTTCATTCACAGGTATGGTGATATTCTAATGCTAGTTCTTAAGGACGTCAGCACAGTAATTGCCTGTGGTTTGGGTAAAACATACAGGATAATCAAGTATTTCTAGTACTTCAAAATAGCAAAAGTTTTTGTAAAAAGTCTCTCTCCTCTAAAGACCTCCTAGGGTTACTTGTCTGATCTCTGGAACTTTATTATTAGCATTATTAAATATAGCTTCTGTCATAGGGATCTAGCAGCTCGGAATTGCCTTGTCTCTGTGAAAGACTATACCATTCCATCGCGGGTAGTGAAGATCGGGGACTTTGGACTCGCGAGGGACATCTATAAAAATGATTACTATAGAAAGACAGGGGAAGGCCTCCTCCCCGTTCGGTGGATGGCTCCAGAAAGTTTGATGGATGGAATCTTCACTACTCAATCTGATGTGTGGTGAGTTTAACAGGACACAGAGAAATTCGGGCAGAACCAGCTAACATCAGAGCCAGAAGGGAATATTAAAGGTCATCTAAACTTGTGGGACCATTCCCGGGTCTTGGTATTTTTGCCCCTTACCCTAATCAGTTTTGATCCATTATCTTATGAGTATATGTGAAATAGATACATTTACTTCAAGTGTTCTATCACTTCCCCAAAGTGTAGCGGCCGTGACTAGTAGGAATTGGCACATATGAATCCATGTCCAAGAAAGTGTCCCAATGCCTACTCTTTTGGGATGGGTGGTCATTATTTTATAGGTAGAGTTTAAATCACGGATATCAAAAACATTATGACACCAGGGATGTTTCGATATATCTTTATTTTATTTTTTTAAAGATTTTATTTATCTCTTTATTGTTAGAATAGAACCACTCTGTTTGCTTGTTGACACCAAATTTTGATTAGAGCTTCTAAAAACTGTGAAGATTTGTTCAATAACTTTTAAGCGGGACTGGCCCCCAACAAAACCGGTGACAAGATAAAATTGGGCCTCAGTGTTACCAGTTCACATTCATGCCTTTCCTCTCCTCGTTTACTGGCGCTCAAAGTCGAGGGGGTGGGGAGGGGAAGGTGCAGTGCCTTCTTACCCCTACATTAGTCTGCGTGTTGATGCTATGAAAGCCTTAAGGAGATCTGTGGTGCAGTTGCAGCTGGGGAAGAGGAATAAAGTGTGTGTGTGTGTGTGTGTGTGTGTGTGTGTGTGTGTGCATGCTCCCACTAAGCCTTCCTATCACCTTTGAAGTGTTGCTAGTAGGCAGTTGCTTTTCTACTTCTTCTTGAGGTCAATTTGCTTTAAAGTCTCCCATTTGCCTTTTATGGGCCCAATAATGCCAATCACAAAGTAGACCCCAATAGCCCCAGGAATATTTATGTTGGACAAACTACTCTAAACATGATGTTTGTAATAAGCATAATCAAAGTGAACTCTTAACATCCTTAGGTCTTTCGGAATTCTGATTTGGGAGATTTTAACTCTTGGCCATCAGCCTTATCCGACTCATTCCAACCTTGATGTTTTAAACTATGTGCAAACAGGAGGGAGACTGGAGCCACCGAAAAATTGTCCTGATGATTTGTAAGTTAATTTTGGTAATAGAAGCACCTAAAATCCAAAAACATGTCTTCATGCAATCTTATGCTTCACTGGCATGGTATTTTAAAATGAAAACTGAAATTAATGGATTTGTGTTGTCTACATAAAATGTAACTTGATTGTAACATTTAGTTTTCTTTTTTTAAAAAAAGATTTTATTTATTTATTCATGAGAGACAGAGAAAGAGAGAGGCAGAGACATAGGCAGAGAGAGAGCCCAATGTGAGACTCAATCCCAGGATCCCAGGACCTAAGCTCAACCACTGAGCTACCCAGGCATCCCTGTAACATTTAATTTTCTAAATACATGATTGTCTCTTTGTCTCTTTTTACATACACATGATATTTCATTTCAGAAACATGATTGAGAAGAGTAGAATATTTTCATACTCTTGATAGATGAATTCTAATAAATAAAAGCTTATTTTATTTATGTGTGTGTGTGTTTACACACACACCCTCATTTTATTTTGGAAGATTTAATTTGGCTAATATCTTAATTTGCATATTAAGAGATTCTATTAAATAAGAATATACTGGACTGCCTTTCTTGATGCAGCTGATATTGGGACATAGTACTATTAAAAAATTACTCAGGTTGCGATCTATTTATGAACTTAACACAGAGTGACTATTCATGACTCTATTAAACTGATGCTGGCTACTATTGAAGTCTAGTAAACTCGAGATTCTCAGGAGAGTAGGTGATTTTGATCTAATTACAAAAGAAATATAAACCCAGTTATTTTGCTGCATAATAATCTACCTTCTTATGAAAAACCTCAGCAGAAATAACAAGTTTTGCAACTTTTTCTAAGGGATGTTTTACCCAAGAAGTTTCAAAAGGAACAGATGCTGAACAAGTATAAACTCCTCTGTACTGTGCACAATACCATGCCACATATTGTGCGGAATACATAGGTGTTTAAACCATGGCCCCAGCTCTTCAGCATCTCAGAATGTATTTTGAAAGAAAAGAAACACACATGGAACAGTTGCATAACAAGCCAACATGTAATAAAGTGCTAAACTGTGTGGTACAGACAAGTGCAAAAGGAATTAGCAGTATGCGGATACACACCATGGTTGCACTGCCTTGACTATGCTGTGTTATTTTAGAGGATTATTCAGACTGGAGCCAAAAGATGATTAAGAACTGGGCACTTTGGTTGGATGTTCTACTGGTGAATGTTTTTGTATTATTTAAATCTTCCAGCCAGAAGAAGAAGATTAGAATCACCGCTTGTTTCTAATTTAGCTTTGTACAGACTCTGGGACATTTACAGGGGGATCAGATGTACCCATACCTGATTAAGTTTGGTGACTGCCCTTAAAAATGATTCATGATCCTTTGGGGGGAGATGGGCAGAATTCTGTAAATAAGAAGTCAGACATTATACAAAATTTGAAAACCTTTGGTTTAGGATTTGAGGGAAGACTCTAGCACACCTAAGCAGAAAATACATTTTTATTGGCTAGCAAACCAATCACCGCTTTGCATTTCTTACATGTCTATCAAACACTCAGAAATTTTCCCCAGAATTTCAATGGCACCAAATTTTTATTATCCTGTTAGAATTTTATCTGGCCTGTTTCCCCCCAGGAGGTACCATGTAGCTCATCACAATGACACAGTTTTTTGGGATAGGCTCTTTAGGAATCAATCATTGAATTATACATTTTGACTGATGTGTTCGCTTATTTTGGAGACGATGGAGGTGGATAATTACTCAGAGGTTGTGGAGCAGGAAAATGTAGGTATGTTGAACTTTGCTCTACCGAGGTGTACCCAAATATTCAACTAAAAGGAGGAGGAAGAAAGAATGCTAGAAAAGTGCCAGAGAGACTTTCCTGTTTAGAGGCAGAAATAGATATTCTATATAACATTTATGTTCTATATTTATGTAACATACATTTATACAGATTATATAAATACATAACTTAATGTTATATATAGCTTTATGTTGAATAATTCATTGGTTGGCTATATTATTCCCCTAATGTTATAAAAAATATGATGCCCTTAAAGCCAAAATTTTCCATTGGTGGTTTTGAAGTTCATTTGAACATCAGTCATTAAAAAGTAAACAGTGCTCCCAACCCCTGATTGTTGCGTGATCTCAGAGCCCTGGGAAGGGTTAAGGATCCATTGCCAACCAGGAAAACAAGCTGTGTTAGGAAATGGAGCTCTTGGCCATGCCATTCAATCTGGCCACGGCCTTAAGTTGTCATGATAAAGATTAACTACTCTCCTTAGAGTACAGAGGGAACTGATTTTTATTTGAAGCAGTTCTCTAAGATCACAGGCCCAGCTTAGAGAGTTGAAAGTCTGCACTGAGCCAGGCTGCTCCTTCTATTCACTACCTAAATGCTCAGCACCTGGATGCACTCTGGGTCAGGTGAGCCTGTAGATGGCTATGCTGTGCTCAACTATTAATGGAATGCAGGAGTTCAGAGCATTCCTGCCCTTCTTTCCATAGCCTGGGATGTATGGTGGAAAGCCTGGTCCTCAGTATTCTCTTCAACTTTCAGTTTGCACAACATCCACGCCACTTTCGAGAAGAAACGGGATCAAAGGGCAATCTACTTCAAGTGAGAGCTCTTTGGGGTTCTCTCACAGATGTATCACAGTGGCAACTGAAATTACTAGAGAATATCTCAAATGTAGGAGGCCACAATGGGAGGGCATAAAGGCTCACCTTATTTTTACCACTTAAAAAATAAGTACACCTAGATGCCAATTGGATTTCTTCGGGATTGGGTATAATGAGTTAAGGGAGTTCTGGAAAAATCTGTATTTTATGTGCTTTGTTTCAATAGCTGTAGAAACTCATCTCCTTAATACTGAAACATGCTTTGAAAATTTCATCTGTTGAATTTCAATTGCCTTATGAATTCAAGGATTTTAATACAGAGACCGATAATGAACATGGCTAATGAGTCTCATGCTATTTTAGAAAACATTGAGGCAAAGAAGAGTAAAGGGTTGGCGTAGTGAATAGAGGAATTTGAACCTGAACACTTAGCCAAGTGAAATATTTCAAGTATGAGTTAGTATTTTATAGAGCTAGAAAAAACTAGCCTTGGCAAATTTTAACAGAGCAAATGACCTAAAAGTTTGTTTACAGTAATATGCTCGAATATTTGCAACTATAACTTAGTACAAGAGCAATGCTGAATCGTGACAAGTGCATGTTTGTAAGGGAAGACCCGAGGCCAAAGGTATAGCTGCTGTTATTAATTTACCTGAAAGATATGAGAAATGCATGTTTTAGGAGTTGTTAGATTCATTTTTTGGGGGGAGAGTTGTTAGATTCATAAACACCTTTTCATTCCATTGCCAGCTCAATGCTGTTTAAGAGTGCAAGTTGCACTCTTTATTTTTAAGTGGACGATTACTTTCTAGAGCTCCTCTCTTCTTAATCTAGGGCAATTTTGTGCCCATTTGTTCCCAGATGGTGGGAGAGAAAGACTTGATATGCTATCAGGTCCTACACTTTTGCCATCAGAAAGTTAAGAATAATGATTGGGTTCGATGTAAATGAAAGCCTCTTAGATAAAAGACAATAGGAATGTCTGTTGAAATAAGTTACATGGATTATACAAGAGGCTGAACTTTCAGAGGGTTGTACGAGTGGATGAAAAACAGAGTAAATGGAGACTGCAGGGACGTCTTCTTCCTCCTTCCACTCTCCTTCCTTCTACCTTCTTGATTTTCCTTTTCTCTCCTTCTGAATCATCTTCATTAAGTATCTTGAGTCCTTTATAGAAATGAGGCAGGTGAGGGGTGCCTGAATGGCTCAATAGGTTAAGTGTCTGCCTTCGGCTAAGGTCATGATCCTAGGGTCCTGGAATGGAGCCCCACATTGGGCTCTCTGCTCAGTGGGAAGTCTGCTTCTCTCTCTCCTTCTGCTGTTCCCCTGCTTGTGCTCTCTCTCTTAAACAAATAAAAAGAATCTTAAAAAAAAAACGAGGCAGGTTGTAAGTAAGTAAAAAAACTTTATAATTAACATATGGCAAGTCTTGAGAGATTCTATTTACTTTTTGGCAATATCTTTGAATCACAACTGTATTTTCAGAAGGGATATGATTCCAATGGTGAAGTATACTTTCACCGTGCATCTCCTAGGACAACCCTTAGGTGAGTCATCAAGATTCTACTTGCACTTAAACTATTGGTTTAAATTTCATGATTGAATATAAGGCATGATTTTTATTTATTTCAGAGTCTAATCATCCTTCATTCAAATCTTTGTATCATGTCCATTTTTAAATGAGAGTTTATAAAGAAATATGTAAAATATAGGTTCTCAGTTGTGAATCTAATTTTTAAGTAGAGCCAAGGTTGGTACTCCATATCGAGAATGTAAATTCCTTGTAATATATCTGAAGTCATCAGATGAATACTGGAAAACAGACCAATATTAGGTTTCTCCAAAATACTCTGATATTGAGTACTAATTCTGACCCAAGGTGCTTGTCAAGAAGCGGAAGAGATGGAAGTGGACTTTGCATGCCACACTATAATGGAATGGAGGTTCCATTATAATTTCTAACATAGGTACCAGCTATTTTAAATACAATACCTATAATTATTTCTTGGTGATTGTCACCTAGTGATTGACTACATTTTTGCCCTAGTACCATTGTCATTACTTTAGTTCAAACAATCATTATCTCTCACTTTTCTTCTTTAATATATCCTTCACTTCCAATTTACACTTCTACAATCTATTCATTTCCACATATATCAGCTGGAGTAATTCTCTAAAGATGTGAAGATCATGCCTTCTTAAAAACCTTTAGCAGCTGCCCATTGTAGTGCCATTAAATCCAACTCCTACCCTGGCCTATGAGACCTGCATGATCTTGCCTTCCTCTTCCGCTCTCTTCTATTACACTCTCCCTGTCAAGGACTGCCCTTTGGCCACACCAGCTTTTTTTCAGTTTCTAAAATGAGCGAAGCTCTTTCCAAATTTAGTAATTTACACATGCTTTTCCCTACTCTCGGGTGTTCCCTGCATCTCATCTCTACCCTATTCCCATGACTAGCATCTTATTTTCCTGCAAAGTCCTTTGGCTTAAATGTCATCTCTTCAGAGTGTACTTCTGAGGGCAACTTACTAAGAATGTTCCATCTGTATTATATCTCACATTTGTTTTCTTTAGTACTTTTTTTTAGAACTTGTAATTTGTAATTATATATTAACCTGTTGATATAGTAATACTAATATTTTTAAAATATTTATTTGAGAGAGAGAGAGAGCGGACGAGCATGAGCAAGCAGGGAGGGAGGGTCCAGGGAAAGGGAAAGAGAGTCTCAAGCAGACTCCACATGGAGCACCGAGCCCAGTACAGGACTTCACAAGGGCTTGAGGCAGGCTCCGCTCTGGCCTCCATCCCACAATCCTGAGATCACGACCTGAACCAAAACCAAGAGGCAGATGCTTAACCCAACTGCACCACCCAGGTGCCCCAGTCATACTAATATTTTTAAATACTTCCCAACGTACGTTTCTTTATCAGTTTTTCTCTCCCTGTCCCCAATCTGCCCTCTAGTTTCAGGAAGTAAAAAAAAAAAAAAGGCAGATACTTGACCTTTTTTTTAGTAAGTCAGTAGACTCAAAAGCCAGGTTTGGAGCAGGGAGAGGTTACCTTGAGCTCCTTATTAGTATGCTAAATGCCAGGTTTGAGTGACTAGAACCTGTAATTCTGTATCAGGATAATCTAATTAAAAAGAGGGAGCAGTAGAAACCCCATTCCCTCTAAGCCCTGGGAGAGTATAGGAAGAAGAGACCTTGACAGAGATAGGAGGGTGAAGATGTTGGATATCTAGGTCCTGAGAAACCTCCTGTAGGCTTCAGTTAGACCAAGTGTGGGCAACTGCCCACCTCTCTCAATTTGGGAGATGGAAAATTGATCATTGAGTGGGGACCCCTCCCCCATAGTGACATGGAGTAAGGTGGAAGGGCATGTCCAGACAGAGAAGGTCAAGCTTGCTCTCCTGAGCCTTCTTTGTTTGCCATGTAGTGTGAACATTTTGTTGAAAGCTAGAGATTCAGCCAAGGAGCATCAACAGAAACAGGAAGGATCCCCTGGGTCTTGTGAGCATATGCAGGACATGATGCAGTCCAAGAGAAGGTGATGGCTAGAGTGAGGAAAGGGAGGAGCAGTTCAGTGGGAGCTGGGGGCAAGGAAAGGGTAAAGAAACCATAGGCTGCATGCCTGTGGACTGGACCAGACTGGGCACTCCTTACTGAATTCCTGATTATTTTTCTCTGATACAAGCAAAGATCCAGAGGGCACAGTGGGACCCAAGGGTTCTTCCCTGTGTCATTATAAGTCACATAAGACTTCCACCCAACATATATCATACCACGATCTTGCAGAAGAGGACAGAGGGAGTAGGAATAGCCTAAAACTAGAGATTGAGTTATTATGTGGAAAAGGCTGAGCATTACCTAAAAAGATTGTTTAAAATATTGAATTACACCAGGTTTTAAACTGCATTGTACTTAATGAAGTTAATTTTTTTCCCTCCTAAGTGGGGGCTCTAAGAAAGACCTAATTAGTAGTAGACAATGTAGAAGAGCTACATTTTTCCCCTGTTCATATGAGGTGTAGTGAGATGGGATAAATTTTTGTTACCTTCCCACATTTACTGTATGAATCCCTATGAGGACAGGAGCCACACTACCTCCTCCTCAGCTCTTGATATACTGCTGGTACGTAATAAGTGTCCAACAAATCTTTGCTGAATGAATGAACACAGTTAAGAGTGCTACTCAGACATTTTTTAGACAACTGTTAAAGAAAAAAAATGATGTTTCATAAACCAGCTATTAATGTCTGAGGAAACTCAGTTTCTTACTTAACCTGACATTATAATGAAGAGTAAAAGCTTGGAATTGGTTGTTTCTCCCTTGGGTTCTGCCTAAAGATCTATGGCAGATCTTGGAGTAATCTTCGATTTTGTTTTAGATGTCAGTGTCTTCTTAGTCTTCAGTAATTTTTATAGCTGTCAGTTCCCTTATGTGTTGAGTCATCATTTTCCAACCATCTATTTGGATTAATAACTGTTAAAAATAATAGCTTGTCAAAAGAAACAGCTTTTAAAAAGACTTTATCTATTCATGAGAGACACAGAGAGAAAGGCAGAGACATGGGCAGAGGCAGAAGCAGGCTTCCTGCAAGGGAGCCTGATATGGGATCCCCGGATCACAACCTGGCCAAAGGCTCAGCCACCGAGCCGCCCAGGTGCCCCAAGAAGTAGCTTTTCTTCTTTTTTAAAATTTTATTTACTTATTTATGAGAGACACAGAGACAGAGAGGCAGAGACACAGGCAGAGGGAGAAGCAGGCCCCAAGCAGGGAGCCCGATGTGGGACTTGATCCCGGGTCCCCACGATCACGCCCTGGGCTGAAGGCGGTGCTAAACCGCTGAGCCATCCAGGCTGCCCCAAGATATAGCTTTTCAAAAGAAGATGTTATCTAACAAAGGTAGTAAACTGCAAGGCACTATTAAGTTAGAAACCAAAAATTTTGTTCTGGTTTATTTAAATTGATTATGGAAAACTGGTAATAACTCAAATGTGTTGCCTTCTAAAATGACCTTACATGGGCTATCAGTACTCATTGCCTAATCATCTCCAAACACTATTTACTTTCATGTCTTTATGTGTATATCCAGGTGGAATCTATTGACCCAGTGCTGGGCTCAAGAACCTGACCAAAGACCTACTTTCCACAAAATTCAAGATCAGCTTCAGTTATTCAGAAATGTTTCATTGAATGGTATTTCTCAATGCAGAGAAGAAGCAGACCACAGTGGAGTCGTCAATGAAGGCTTTGAAGGTAAGTTTGATTTTGAGTCTTTTTCAGAATTTTCTGGTTTTCTCACCAGTGTGAATTGAACAGGTTAAAATGACGTTTTATGGTGAGTAAGAAGAATAATATACTGGCACCATCCTCATAATAATTACGTGCTCATTATACTCCTCTTTGGAAATTATTTTGATTTGTGCACTAAATTGAAAAAAAAAACCATAGTGATATGGCCCCTGGATTTATCATCTAAGATAGTAAGGAGGAGATTAACATGTTGGACTATGTTTTCATGAGGTCTGTACTCCCCCCCTCTCATACAAGTTTCAACCTCAAGTGCAGAGCTGAGTTAATTATAGACTGTTAGTTGGTGGCACATCATGATCATTGGTCTATGCAGGGCTTCTTCCTTGTTTGTTTGCTTAGTCCCTTTATCTCCATATTCTTCTGTTCTACTTCCTCTCTCGTCTTGCCAGGCAACCGTTCTAATACCTGTAATGTGTATCTTTTTATTTGTAGGTTTTTAAAAAATTTTTATTTATTTATGATAGTCACAGAGAGAGAGAGAGAGAGAGAGAGAGAGAGAGAGAGGCAGAGACATAGGCAGAGGGAGAAGCAGGCTCCATGAACCGGGAGCCCGACGTGGGATTCGATCCCAGGTCTCCAGGATCGCGCCCTGGGCCAAAGGCAGGTGCTAAACCGCTGTGCCACCCAGGGATCCCTTATTTGTAGATTTTGCTGCAAAATGTGTATTGTTCTGTACACACAGATGCTACTGTGTTTGTAGACCTTCTTTCTTTTCCATTGAGCACTGTTTTTAAGAACTATCCATGTTGCTATGTATATATCTAATCATTGCTTCTAACTGCTGAGTAATTTTATGATGATCACTGGAGTGGTTCATGCCTTGTTACTGTCTAGTCTGAGTCCACAACTTCAATAATTTAGTGAATAAGGCAATAATCTTCTGGAACCATTCGACTGTGATGGGCAGACTAACCTCTTTTAGTTCAATGACAAGTACAAAATGGAATTAAAACCCAGTAGTCACTTAATTCCTTTCCAGAATCAGATTTTGCCTACTTGGCTGTGGAAAGATGAATTTTGAAATGATCCACTCCAGCTGCTCTAGAACTCCTTGCGGCTATTCAAAGTTCACAGGCCCCTTGTGAATGTGGGCATTTTTGCCTAGAAATAAAGCTGGCGAGATAGACCATGAGTCAGAATCTCCCAGAAATCAGGCCTTTCAGTCTTGACAATGACTGATTATATGAAGCTGACGGCTGTCGTGGCGTCTGGAGTGACACCTTGGTCTTCAGTGATGCTCTTGAAGAATAGCAGGGAAGTATAAAAAGCACTGGAAAAAAAAAACACTGGATGAACATCTGTTTGTCTTGAACACTGCATTTCTGAATATGTCTCTGGGGTAACTTAGACTCCACGACATGCATGGAAATAACACTGATCATTTGGCTTCTTTACTGTGAACAGTTAAGTGACAGACTAGAAAGGGCTGTGCTTGTCCTGAATGTGCATCCTAACTCTTATCAGATAAGCCCTGGTAATGGTCCCACAGTGGCTCCACCTGCCTTCTCATAGCGAGGCTCCGCTAATTCTGAGTGCCAGTGGCTGAGCCTTGAGGACCGCCAACTGGGGCAGCAGCCCCATCTTTTGGGAGGGTTCTGTGCATATTTGTGCCTGTGTGAAGATCACACAGGATAAGGCAAAACAGACTGGAAGCCATTCTGGATACTATCAGGTCCTTCTCATTTTCTAAGCATTTGCTTAATGAATTTTTCTAAATGAAATTTCGATTACATTTTTAAATTTTTTAAAAAATTTATTTAAACAGTTATTGACTTGTTGCAAGGCATAGCATTAAGTATCTAAATTTGATGTGTTCCACTGGGCTGTTTTAAGGGGGAGAAAAGGAGGCAAGAATATTTATTTCCCTTGAGCAATTAGAGTCAATTTCTTTAATTTTGTATATAGAGTTTAATAGTGAGCGCTGCTTTTATTGGCTGTCCTTGTCATAGAGCTGCCTCTGTCCCTACAATTCTGCTGAAGCCATTTGAATCTGCTCCTCTCTGCCTGGTTCTTTTTTTTTTTTAAACAAACATTTTATTTATTTATTCATGAGAGACACAGAGAGAAAGAGGCAGAGACACAAGCAGGCTCCATGCAGGGAGCCCAACATGGGACTCGATCCCAGGTCTCCGGGATCACACCCTGGACTGATGGCAGCGGTAAACCAAGGAGCCACCAGGGCTGCCCTTGGCCTGGTTCTTATTTGTGGTAACATCACATATGGAAACTTGAGAGAAGCCACAATCTGGGGGTGTTTACCAATATGTAAAAGGAAATCTTTTGTTCCTAAGACAGATAAATGGCAGTAACTGAATAGAGCCCAGTGTGTAGACATGTGAACAGCAAGGGAGCATGTTTTTCTTACTAAATCACTGGTCTCATCTCTACAAGGAACACTTAATTGATAAAACCCTAATTCAAATTTGTGAATATTCCTTTTGTGGACCTTATAAAATTAAGCACAGTTATTACCTTTTAAGGCTTAAAAAAGAATTTCTGTGTTATTTCACATCAATCATAGAAATGACTCCCGATTCCTTTCCAGTGTTCCTTTAAACTTTTCAATAATTCATCTCAGTAATTTCTCTCGCTATGTTATTTTATAACTGTATCTATATTTTATTTTTATTTTTTTAAAAGATTTTATTTATTTATTTATGAGAGACACAGAGAGAGGGGCAGAGACACAGGCAGGGAGAAGCCGGCTCTGTGCGGGGAGCCTGATGCAGGAATCAATCCCAGGACCCGGGATCATGCCCTGAGTTAAGGGCAGACACTCAACCACTGAGCCACTGAGGTGTCCCTGTATCTACATTTTAAAGATCTTTGTCATGAAACTAATTTATATTTATTGCTAAAACACATATAAAATTATCTAAACAGAATAAAAAGCAAAAGTCTCCTACTTCCTCTCTATCCTTACTCTTCAGTGCTAGCCATAGTTAGCAATTTGGCTATATGCTTTTAGATATTTTTTTATTCATATACAACCGTTTACAGGAATATTCATTTATGTGTGTTTATATATGTACTGGCTGGAGATATCTCTTATTCAGAGATAAGTTGATGTATTCTTGAAGGACGAGTGGGATATAGATTCTCTGGTCAGAGAATCTTTCTTTTTTAAGTGAGCCGATGTGTAAGAATTTGGGGAACAGATGATTTTATGCTACATCTTCTGCAGGGAGCAGGAGGCATTTCCTCTTGCCACTGAGAGGAAATCCATGTTCTGTGGGAGATCAGAGGAAGGATGCCAAGTCCATATAGTGTGTTGGAGAGTCAATAAAAGCTACTGGGAAGAGGTTACTTCCACGCTGGGTTTTGCAGGGAGGTGAGAAAAACAGTATTTTGGGATAGAAGACACAGTATGTAGAAAGGCTGAGAATAATAGAGAATGAGGTGTACATGGGACTACGTGCAGTTTATTACACATGAGGGTGCTAGATGGCAAGGGAGGAAATGGGAGGGAGAGTAGTCATACCTAAACAATCAGGTAAAAACATGAAAATTAAGGAAAGTTGAATTAATGAAGGGTAACAGGTGTAGAGAGGAGGAAATGAAGCCCAGAGGTAGGCATTGTAAGACTTGACTTCTGAGTGATGGAGAGAATAAACAATGGTGAATCCCAGTGATTTGTGAAACTTGGTGAAGAGTGATTCTCTTCCCAGAAATGTGGGGCATAGGAGGAAGAATAGCTTTGCACAGGTTTGGTTTGAGCTGGCTATGGGATAAGTGGAGAAGCCTCCTATTCAGGCGAAAGGTCTGTCCTATAAATATAGGTAGTTGGGGGGATCCCTGGGTGGCTCAGCGGTTTAGTGCCTGCCTTTGGCCCTGGGCACGATCCTGGAGTCCTGGGATGGAGTCCCGCTTCGGGCTCCCAGCATGGAGCCTGCTTCTCTCTCCTTCTGTGTCTCTGCCATTCTCTCTCTCTCTCTCTCTCTCTCTCTCTCTGTCTATCATAAATAAATAAATCTTCAATAAAATAAATAAATAAATATAGGTAGTTGAAGTCCAGGATGTAGATGAGGTCATTCAATTAGAGTGTAGAGAATAAGAAGAGGAGTGAATGGTGGTTGGGACCCAGAGATCAGCCGAGATACTGGAGGCTGGCAAAAAAAAAAGGATGGTGGCATGGAGAGGAGAAGCCAAAGGGGGACAAGAGGGTCATAAGAGAGTATTGCCAAACCCAAGGGAGAAAGGCTCTTGGAGGAGAGAGTGGATAAATGCTGCAGAGGTAAAGAGTTCCAGAGGGATGCAAGAATTTTACAGTTGACATGTATTGTACTTTAAAATCTCTTTGCTCATAGAGTCCTTTTCTTCTAATGTGTGCAGACATTTTATAAAAATCAAAGAGGCTGCTGTAAGGGGCTTAAAAGGGCCTGAGAGCTGAGCTTTCCCTTAGTCTCTACCAGAAGACTCTATGAATCCTTAAGAAAATCTTTGTACTATGTTGCATTACCTGGTTCATCTGTGAGACTGAGATAAGTAACAAACAATGCTCACATTAAATATATATGACAAAACTCTTTTTTTTTGACAAAACTCTTTTTGTGAATGGCTTTTAACTGCAGTATTAGCTAATCTTATTGTAGCCTTTTTCAATGTGTCATTCACTGAGCTATGTGGGTTAACTCATTAGATACAATAGCCGTATGACATGGGTATTAGATATTATATCACCATTTTACAGCTGAGAAGACTGAGGTTTAGCAACTTGCCAGGGGTCACACTGCTGAAGTAGGGCTGGGGTGTGGCTTCTGTCCTAGTATAGCTGGAGTATGGCTTCTACTCTCAGCCTTCACAGAAACACGGCTGTCATAAGGAAAATACCCACACGCTTTCCCCAATTTGTTACCAACAGTGTGCTGTGCAGTTAGGGATAGTAAAAGAACTTATTATTTCTGGCTTACCAGAAAAGATATCCCAATTTGTCCTGGTCATTTAGGTGCCAAGTTGTTGGCAGACTGAATTAAAATTCTAAGTAATACTTAAAAAATAATGAAGCAGACAAACATGCAGAATAATGATGCAGCAAGAGTTTAACAGGGAATATAATCAAACTTTGATAATTTGGATGGAACAAGCATTTCTGTGCCATGACAGAAATTCAATTTTAGTAAAAGAGAAATTCTCATTCTGTTATTTACAACGAATGTAAATCCTGACGGTAAGGAATGGAAAGAGATATGAGAATCATTAAAAATTTTGATTATTGAGATGTGACTGAACAAAGGGGGCAGAGAGAAGAAATAAACTCTCAGGCAGTGTTTGCATATTTGCAAAGGACAGAAATCATAAAACAGTCCCTTCAAGGGAAGCCTAAACTTAATTACCTTTTTAATAAGAGAGAATGTGTTTAATAATAGTTTACCGCTCTGCAGACTGGTAGGCATATTTAGCAAAGCAGTAAGATGTCTGTTTTGACTGTTATTACTGGAGATACATAAGAAGGTAAGAAAGCCATTGAAAGGGCTTTTTTGAAAGAAAAAAAAAAGCCAGGGGGTGGTGGGCATTAGGATTACAGAGAGCAATAATACCATGCCTATCCTATGGTCCTACTGACCTAATGGGGTAGAGAGGGGATAGAGAGAGATTAGTAACATATCTGGGCATCTAGTAAAAATATCCCAGTGACTTCATCCAAACATTTTTGTAAACATCACCTCATCAGTCCCAGAGAGTTCTACAGGAAACAAATCTAAATGCTCCTCTGCTGTTCTAAACATAGCCAGTCAGCCGGCATATGTCTCGTCTGTAAATACCCTGTCTTGCTTGGAAGTCTTTATTTTAATATTTCCCTCTTAAAGAAAGGGTTGCCGAGCACATGCTATCTTTGTTCAGGATCTCTGCTGTGAGATCTGACCTGCAGGCTTTCTATTCAGTTTTAAACAAAAATAAACAAACAAAACACCCTCCTCCCCACCATCTCTCATAAGTTCTTTATGCAATAAGAAGATGTATTAATTGCTGAAAGCTTGCCAGGGTCAAGTTACTAAATATTGCTCTAAGTACTCTAAACCAATGAAGTAGTTAGCTAATGATTTTTCTTTGACGCACGGTGCCAGAATTTGTAAAAAGAATTTATGTGCTTTATATAAAAGGTTTTTTTTTTTTTCAAATAACTCAACAAGAGGCAAAAAAAAAAAAAATTAAACCACATATGGGTAATAAGTTTCCAAATATGCTATTTAATGGATTCAAGGTATGAAAATGAAGCTGCTGATAACATGAGAAGCTAGACCTTCATTGTAAATTTAAGTTTTGAAATTTTTTCAGCTTTTCCTTTAGCCTAATTTCTTTAAGTCTTTCAGGAACATCTTAATTTCCTCAATAATCTGGACCAATGGACTATTTAAAGCTATCTTATTTCTTCCTATCACTTTTTGATATTTTTGGTATCTTATTTCTTCCTATCACTTTTTGATATTTTTGGTTAATATTATCATATAGAAAACTTTTTTTGTGAGTTTCCCAGTGGCTCTCAGTACCTATCTGTTGACCATAATAATAACAGTAAGATGCTTCCAAAGATATTCAGCACTTAGGCATTAACCAAGCTTGGCATCTGATTTCTACAGGGTGGATATTTTATACCACTATGTAACTATCCACGTGGTTTGAAATGGGCTACCATGCTGTTTGAATGCTGAAGAGGAACACGAAATGATGGCCAGGAGTTTGAGCCCGTAGCTTAGCCATCTTGTCCTTTGACAGCGTGTGAAGGTCTGCAAAAGAAACGTGGACCTCCTAAAACAGAGCAGGGATAGTAGTTCACATGCTCTTACAATCAAATAAGCTTCATAGTTCAGGCAGATGGATTCAATTCCATCGGCAAAAAGTAACTACAATGCACCTCCCTTAGTCCACTGAGGTTGCTTCTTTTCCCCATGTTTCCATTTATATTCATTCTAAAGAAACCCAAGCTGGGTGTACATCAGGGTTAAGTGTAAAAGGTTGACCGTTCAGCAGGTCTCACCCTCCTTAGTGACACACATTTGGATGCTTCTTGCTGGAAGAATGATGGAGACAAAGAAAGGACCACTATCTGATTTGTAAAATATATATTTTGAAGGAACAGTAATATTTCTAATCATAAATTTTTCATCCAGGTAGTAACACTCAGCAACTGGAAAGCATTGATCACAAACAATCTCCGTAATACACATTTACATATGTATGTTTGTATTGTGTGCTTGTCCCTTTTGAGTATCCAGCATTTTGTGAAATGTTTCAGAAGCTCTGCTGTTAAGTTTCAGCAAGAATGCTTATACTTTTTCTCTGTATACTTTTTCTCTGTAAAAAGGTCAGTCTTTAAGTAGAGAAAGACAAAATAATCTGAGTGTAATTGTGAAGAAGGCTGAGTACCCTCTGGCTGCCCATTTTTCTGCTGCCTCCTTTCTGACCCCACACACAGGAGCATCCAGAGTCTGTGCCTTTCAAGGACTCCTGTAGGGCACATTGCCCACCACCTTGGCTCCTCCTCATAGAGCGCAGCGGCCCTGCCCTCTCATAGGGGAGGGTGAATATAATATAGGGACACAGTCTGGGTTCCAATTGCAGCTGTGTGACCTTGGGCAAATTATTTAACCCCTCTGTGCCTCAGTTTCCTCAACTGTTAAATGGGGATAATATAAGCATCTACTTAATAGAAGGAGAATGAGTTAAGATACATATATAGTTTGGAAAGGTGAAGTGCCTGGCATGTAGTATGTGCTCCATGTTAACAACAACAACAATCATCATCACTATTATTATATTTCATATCATTTTCCTTCTCCCTCAACTCTGGCATCAAAACTTGCCAAGCTATCCATTCCCTATCAGCCGGGTGAGCTCACAAGCACACTAGTTTATTTGCTAAATAGTATTAATGCAACTTGTCCCAGGGAGGTAGCTGAGGGGGACCAGCCACACTGATTCACACTCTGCACTCCTGCCTTGGGCTCCTTGTTCTCGCGGTTCTCTTTTCCTTGAACACTCTTCTTCAGATAGCCATGTGCTGAATTCCCTCACTTGATTCAGGTCTCTACTTCAAGTTTACTTCATTAGAGAGGACTTTGCTGACATATCATCTAAAGTAGCAACACCCTTGGGCAGCCTGGGTGGCTCAGCAGTTTAGCACCTGCCTTCAGCCCAGGGCCTGATCCTGGAGACCTGGGATCGAGTCCCGTGTCGGGCTCCCTGCGTGGAGCCTGCTTCTCCCTCTGCCTGTGTCTCTCTCTCCACTCTCTGTGTTTCTCATGAATAAATAAATAAAATATTAAAAAAAATAAAGTAGCAACACCCTTCCACCACCCCATTATTTTTTTTGTCCCCTTTTCCTGCTATTCGTCACCACCTGACATAGACTTAGTTGTCTGCTACTTTACTGTCTGTCTCCCCCTATTAGAATGTAAACCCCAAAGAGGACAACTTTGTTTTGTTCTTTGTTGTCTCATCAATTCTTAGAACAGAACCTGGTATGTGTTAAGCATCTAGTGAATATCTCAATAAATGATTAAATTACTCAATAGAAAAGACTGTATCTTTCAAGGTGGATATTTTAGCTGGCGGGA
Source organism: Vulpes vulpes (assembly GCF_048418805.1). NCBI lineage: Eukaryota > Metazoa > Chordata > Mammalia > Carnivora > Canidae > Vulpes > Vulpes vulpes. The sequence continues at coordinate 64,192,706 of NC_132780.1, forward strand.
CTAAAAGGTAAGCACTTTTGACATAAAGGCCACTTAATTCCTATCCCCAAGGCTGTGACCTGTTCATTTATGACAGAGTTATCATCTCTGTGCTCTCCTCACATTTATGTATTCCTTTTATATGTAGCACACATTGTCTTCTATAGTAATGTTACTGCTCCCCTACTAGCCGACAGTAGCCTCAAGGACAAAGAGCATATCTGATTTATCTCTGTATTCCCTTGGTGGTCCTCATCAGTGTTTGCTGAACCAATTTATAAGGTTGGTATTGTTATAATTCTTGTACAGCCTATATATCATGGGACAGAAAGTCAATGAGATAGTAGTATAACTTTCACATTTCTTTTTCACAGATGAAGATGGCAGTGTGATCTGTTTGAATTCAGGTGACGTTACGTCAATTGCCCTAATGGAAACCAAGAATCAAGAAGGGTTAAACTATATGGTACTTGCTACCGAACGTAGCCAAGGTGAAGAAAATTCTGAGGGTCCTCTAGGCTCCAAGGAATCTGGATCTTGTGGTCTGACGAAAGAAGAGAAGGAACCACATGCGGACAAAGATCCCTGCCAAGAAAAACAAGTGGCTTACTGCCCTCCTGGCAACCCTGAAGGCCTGAACTATGCCTGTCTCACTCACAGTGGATATAGAGATGGGTCTGATTAATAGCTCTGTTTGGGAAATGCAGAGTTGAGATAAACACTCTCATTAAGTAGTTACTGAAAGAAAACCCTAGAGTGATAGATGTGGTAGTCTGTGACTCCAAATTAACACTGAAAAGTTCCTGAATTCCTGAACTCTTGATTCCAAGAGCCATTTGGTTTCAGTTGTGGCCATCCCCATAACAACTGCCTAACCTTCGGCAGAATTCCCATTGAACCACGAAACATTTGGAAAGCTTAGGAAGACTCAAGAAGTTGGAAGGGAAACTGTTCCTCCTCTCCCTTGAGGTCCCTTAGTCCATTGCTGCAGCAGAAGCATCTTGATTAGATGGTGAGAGACAAAATAGCTTTATATCCCCAAGGGGGATATACATATACATATATACATATACATATATATACATACACACATACATATATGTGGAAATGACAAGGGGGAATTCCCTCTACACACATAGAAGTAACCAGCACCTAGGACACGAGGAATCATTTGGAAAGCTATTACTACAGTAAAACATTGTCTTTAATGACTATTCTAAAATACTTTTATTTTAGAGGCTTCAGTCATATTGAAAATAGGATCACGAAAAGAGCTCTAAATCCTGAAGTTTAGCATTCCACAGACTTTGGGTTATATAAAAATCGCTCTGTGACTTGTGTACTTCTATGGAAATTAACTAATATAAAGATCGTTTTTATTTGCCATATCTGTCTTATACATAAAATAGCTAGGATTCCATTTAGTATCAATTCTCCTTAAAATTAAATATGAATGATTGTATGATGTTAATTTAAGTTTTGTAATTTTTTAATGACTCCGTGAAATAATAGATACCTAAATAAGAACTATTAAAAAATTCTTCAGAGAAATATTCTGATTAAAGCCAATCATGTTTTGTTGCAGCCACCCTTTTAAATCTGAATGCCTCAACCCCTGTCTAAGGGCAACTCTAATGAAAGCAACCTGTATGTTATTCAGTTGCAGTATACAGGATGTTTGCTAGATATGAAAGACACTTTGATAATAAAATTTGATAAAAACTACTCCTGGAAGAAGATCGTGTATCCATTTGCACCTGGGATAATTTAGTTCAGTTTTTAACTTGTTTACGGCCTGAGAGGATGCACCCGTTGGCTGCATGGTGAGGAACACGGGCAAGTCAATGCATGAGTTCTATGGGGAACAGCCCCCAGGGAAAGGTCCAGGATCTGTGGCCTCTGCTACATCTGTTATTCCATGGAAAGAGGCAGGATATTTTCTCTCTAATCTTCTGATGTTCTAATAGTCATTTATCATTCTTTTCGCTTGCCCAGTATATGATGCCCCTTTCCATGTTGGAGAATTCCTCTACCTTCATCTTCTGGGTGGGAGCCAGCCATTGGCTCCCCCAAGATCTCTTGCAGCAAGAAGGCAGGAATGTGACCCCCACCACTCAAACACACCTACCACAGGCTTCTAATTGAGAGGTAAGGAAGCAAAGAAACAGGGCCCACCGTGAGTCTTCCCAGGTGGTGGTGGCCTCTATAGTTGGTCTGACTCCTGGCATCCAGTGTTGAGGCCCAAGAGAGTCTGCAGAGCAGATCTGGAGCCTGGTGCTTCTTGCAGTCACAGTAGCCAGATTAGACTGGTTCTGCTGTCTGCCTTGAACCAATGCACCTGGTTCCAGTCTGGCTCTCAAGCTCTCCCAGGGATCTCCTGAGTTACCCTCGTATCCTTCTAATAAATTCTTTTAAATCAGCTGGAGTCAGTTTCTGTTGCTTGCAACCAGGACTTTTGCTCTGCCAGTGGCATGGACCTTTATTTTGGAATAGACAAGAGAAATGAAAAATATAGAGAAAAACTGGATTTTCAGTACATTTGCACTACAGTTTGGACAATAAGGAAATGTACAGAATATCTGAGGAGAAGAGCCCATAAAATATCATGTTTCAGCTATACTATACATGTAAATTAGTAGTCTTTTTAATAATTCATAATGAATAATATTGGTAGAAATATTTAATGCAAAATAAAATAATGGCTGAAATCTCATGAGTAAAATTTATTACAGATAAAAGTGATAAAATACAAATGACTGGTAATATTGAAAACTATGTAAATTAATTCTGGAAAAATTAGACCTTATAATCAAGAGGGAAAAATTGGCAATTGCTAAAAATATTACTTGTTAAAGTGTTTTTCACCAAACATTAATGGAAGAATAGAATCTTAGTGATACATTATTTTATCTGCAAAATATGACCTGGAAAAATATAAAAAATAGTGAAAGAGATTATAAGGGAAAGGAGAGAAAATGAGTGAGGGAAAATTAGAGAGGGTGACAAAACATGAGACACTCCTAATTCTGGGAAATGAACTAGGGATAGTGGAAGGGGAGGTGGGCAGGGGGATGGGGTGACTGGGTGATGGGTACTGAGGGGGGCACTTGACGGCATGAACGCTAGGTGTTATGCTATATGTTGGCAAATCGAACTCCAATAAAAAAAATGGCTCCCGAAGGCAAAGTTTATAATTGGTAAGAACAAAACACAAAATACAACAGCCAATTATAAGTCTAATCTTCATTTTACTTTAATTTTTGCTCATTGAAGCATAATTGGCATAAAATATCCTGTTAGATTCAGGCATATGTCATGATGATTCGATATTTTTATACATTACAAAATTATTCTCACAATAAATCTAGTTACCGTTTGTTAAAGTAATTATAATATTATTTATTATATTCCCTATGCTTACATTCCCTAGGTACGTTACATCCTCATGACTTATTTATTTTCTTTTTTTTTCTGACTTATTTATTTTCTAACTAGCAATTTGTACCTCTTAATATACTTCACCTATTTCACCTGCCTCTACTATCCCTTCCCCCTCTGGTAACTAACAATTTCCTGTATCTATGAGTTTGCTTCTGTTTTGGTTTGTTTGTTCATTTTTTTTTTTATGTTCCATGTATAAGTGAAATCATATGGTATTTGTCTTTCTCTGTCTGACTTATTTCATTTAGCATAATACCCTCTAGGTCCATCCATCTAACTTTCATTTTAGATTGTTCAAGGAAAAGATATCATTCATAAGGAAAAGTAAGTTGCAAATGAATATCGTTTATAAACAGCAACAACAACAAACTAGTGGTTATAAGTATAGAGAACAAACTAGTGGTTGCCAGAGGGGAAGGGGGTGGAGGGTTAGATGAAATAGGTGAAGGGGATTAAGAGGTACAAAAGAGAAAACAAAATAAAGAAATATTGTTTATAATTTAACATTGCCAACCAAACAAAGATTTACCTAGATGAAGTTAATATGTTGATATAATTATGATGAAGATGCTTTACTTAAAATGCCCTTAGGGAAAGAGTCTGTCCCTGGGCCCAGATATGCTCTCTCTTGCTCACCCATACTGGTTTTGCCTGGCTTATTGGAGCTCCTTACCTATTCTCTGCTTGTCTGAATCCCACTCACCGTTTAGGATCAGCTCATATTCCAACTGTTTGGAAAGGCTTGTCCCTAACTCCGTCTCCTCTCCCCTCTCAGAATTATTATTGCCCTTCTTGTCTTTACATCTCATTTAACAGTAACCACATATATCTCCATCCAATTTCCATGTACCTTACCCACTTGAATAAATAGCAAGCTCTCTGCAGACAAGGTGATGTCTTTTAACCCTTGGTATCTTCTCTCAGCCCCAATAATGTTTAATGGATTAATTGGCTGATTTTCTCATCATCTTTTTACAACACATTTCACAACAAGTCTTCACTGGCAGCTCTTAGAAAGGATGCCAGAAAATTGGTCTAATGCCAAGGGGGGCTCAAGAGGATTCTTTTGATCCTGAGTCATCTCCTAAGACCTACATAGATTATAGAAGTTAGGAGACTGCTTTGAGGTTCGAACCAGACTTAGGGTAGGCCTGAAATTCTGGAAGCTCTTGAAATGATGGAGAACATATGATAAAGGGGTAAAAATGTATTTTACCTTTATCAGTTTCTTCCCTGTCTCAAATCCACCTTTTATCCTCAGATTGGCCTTGTGTGAAATGTTTCTAATGGCTGCATAAAATCTCTTAGGATGGGTTTGTTGTGGTGTACTGCTCCCTCGTAGATCTACTTATTTATTTATTTATTTATTTATTTATTTATTTATTTATTCATTCAATAAGTATTTTTTGAGTGCTTGCCAGATAGAAAGCATTGTTATAGGCACTAGGAATAGAGTAATAAACAAAGCAAAGTCTCTGCCTTGCTGGAGGTTACATTCTAGAATTTTAGGTGGGTTAAAAGACATAATAAATAAACAAAAATATCTATGATGATACACTAAAGGTGTCTTATAGCATTATCAAGTGGAGTTTATTCCAGAGATACAAGAATATTTCGATATCCACAAATCAGTCAATGTGATATACAACATTACCAAAATGGAGGACAAAAATCATATAATCATCTCAATAGATGCAGAAAGAGCATTTGACAAATTCAACATCCATTTATGACAAAACCTCACAACAAAGTGAATATAGAGGGAATGTACCTCAACTTAATACAGGTCATTTATAACCAGCTCACAGTTAACATCATACTTAATGGTGAAAAACCGGAGGCTTTTCCTCTAAGATCAGGAACAGGACAAGGATGTCCATTCTCACCACTTTTGTTCAACGTAATATTGGAAGTCCTAGCCAGAGCAATTAGGCCAGAAAAAGAAATTAAAGACACCTAAATTGGAAAGGAATGAGTAAACTGTCACTGTTTGCAGATGATATATTATATATGGAAAATAATAAATACTTCATCAAAATACTGTTAGAACTAATAAATACTTCATTAAAAACCATGAGAACTAAAATTCAGCAATGTTGCAGGATACAAAATCAACACACAAAAATCTGCTGTTTTTTAAATACTAATAGCAAACTATTAGAAAGAGAAATTAAGTAAATCTCATTTATAATTGCATCAAGAAGGATAAGATACATAGATGTAAATTCAGCCAAGGAAGTGAAAGACCTATTATATATTTAAAACTACAAGGCATTAATGAAACAAACTGAGGAAGACATGAATAAATAGATTTCCTATACTTACAGATTGGAAGAATTAAGATTATCAAAATATCCATACAACCCAAAGCAAGATACAGATTCAGTGAAATTCCTATCAAAATTTTAATGGTGTTTTTCACAGAAATGGAGCAAACAATTCTAAAATTTGTGTGAAACCACAGAACTCCAAATAGCCAAATAAATCTTGAAAAAGAACAAAGCTGGAGGCTTCTTGATTTCAAACTATATTACAAATCTAACTAAAAGAGTATGGTACTGACATAAAAACAGACACATAAAATGGCACAGAACAGAGGGCCACACATATATAGTCGATTAATTGATGACTGAGAAGCCAGGAACATACAATGGAGACAAGAAAGTCTTTTCAGTCATTGATGTTGGGAAAATTGGACAGCCACATGCAAAAGAATGGAATTGGACAACCGTCTTGTGCCCATCACTGGAGTCAGAGCAATAAATGAGTTCTGCCTTAAATCCAGTGATCTAGAACAACTTAGAAAAATCAGACAATGAAGTCCTCATGAAGATACTGAGTCCTTTACTGTATACTTGAGATCAGATGTGGAGACAAAATCTTTGGAAGTTTGGGGAAGCCCTGAAGCTCTTGCCAGAGAGAAAAAACTGTGTAAGGAAGCAGAAATAGAATACAGAGAAAGGCTATTTAGAAACCAAAAAATATTAAGAGAATATAGAGACTCCCTCGGAAACACCAAGCCATAGTCCAGAACGACATCAGTCGATCAGAAACAAAATAAACAAATGGAACTACATGAAACTATAAAACTTCTGCACAACAAAGGAAACCATCAACAAAATGGAAAGACAATCTATTGAATGGGAGGAAATAATTGCAAATCATATATCTGATAAAGGGCTAATATCCAAAAAATACGAAGAACTCATATGACTCAGTAGCCAAAAACAACCCAATTTCTTTCTTTCTTTCTTTCTTTCTTTCTTTCTTTCTTTCTTTCTTTCTTTCTTTCTTTCTTTCTTTCTTTCTTCTTTCTTTCTTTCTTTCTTTCTTTCTTTCTTTCTTTCTACAACCCAATTTTTTTAATAAATTAATTTTTATTGGTGTTCAATTTACCAACATACAGAAAAACACCCAGTGCTCATCCCGTCAAGTGTCCCCCTCAGTGCCCGTCACCCATTCCCCCCTACCCCCCGCCCTCCTCCCCTTCCACCACCCCTAGTTCGTTTCCCAGAGTTAGGAGTCTTTATGTTCTGTCTCCCTTCCTGATATTTCCCACACATTTCTTCTCCCTTCCCTTATATTCCCTTTCACTATTATTTATATTCCCCAAATGAATGAGAACATACACTGTTTGTCCTTCTCCGATTGATTTACTGCACTCAGCATAGTACCCTCCAGTTCCATCCACGTCAAAGCAAATGGTGGATATTTGTCGTTTCTAATTGCTGAGTAA